>NC_072440.2:63045714-63365357 GCF_028878055.3 Symphalangus syndactylus
AGTCACAGGTCACTGCAGCCTAGACTTCCCAGTCTCAAGCAATCCTCCCACTTCGGTGTCCCCAGTAGCTGGGACTACAAGCATGTGCTACCATCCCCAATTAATGTTTTCTTTTTTTTTTTTTTTTTTGGAGACAGAGTCTCGCTTTGTTCCCCGGGCTGGAGTGCAGTGGCGCGATCTCAGCTCACTGCAAGCTCCGCCTCCTGGGTTCATGCCATTCTCCTACCTCAGCCTCCCGAGTAGCTGGGACTACAGGCACCCGCCACCACACCCGGTTAATTTTTTGTGTTTTTAGTAGAGACAGGGTTTCACCATGTTCGCCAGGTGGTCTCGACCTTCTGACCTCGTGATCCGCCTGCCTTGGCCTCCCAAAGTGCTGGGATTACAGGCGTGAGCCACTGCGCCCGGCCCATCCCCAGCTAATTTATATATTTTTAGTAGAGACAGGGTTTTGCCATGTTGCCCAGGCTAGTCTCAAACTCCTGGGCTCAAGTAATCCGCCCACCTTGGCCTCCCAAAATGTTGAAATTACAGACATGAGCCACTGTGCCCAGCCTGGATTTTCTTTTTTATAGCAGCACCCTGCTTCCTGGCACCAAAATCTGTGCTCCTCTCCTCTGGATGGTATAACAAATTACCACCACCTTGGTGGCTTAAAACAACATAAATCTATTCTCTTACGGTTACGGAGACCAGAAATTTACAATCTATTTCTCTAGGCCAAAACCCAGGTGCCAATAGGGTTGCACACCCTCCAGAGGCTCTGAGAGGGGAATTGGTTTCCTTGATTTTTCCAGCTTTTAGAGCTGCCTGTCTTGGGTCATATAGCGCCTTCTTCCATCTTCAAAGCCCACAATGTAGCATGTTCAAATCTCTCTCTGCTTCCATCTTCTTCTGTCTTCTGTGTCAAATCTCCCTCTGTCTCCTCTTACACAGATACTTGTGATTGCATTTAGGGCTCACTCAGATAATCCAAGACAATACCTCCATCTCAACATTCTTTTTTTTTTTTTTTTTTTTTTTGAGACGGAGTCTTTCTCTGTCCCCCAGGCTAGAGTGCAGTGGCGCGATCTCGGCTCATTGCAAGCTCCGCCTCCCGGGTTCACGCCATTCTCCTGCCTCAGCCTTCCGAGTAGCTGGGACTACAGGCGCCCGCCAACACGCCCGGCTAATTTTTTTGTATTTTTAGTAGAGACGGGGTTTCACCGTATTAGCCAGGATGGTCTCGATCTCCTGACCTCGTGATCCGCCCGCCTCGGCTTCCCAAAGTGCTGGGATTACAGGCTTGAGCCACCGCGCCCGGCTATCTCAACATTCTTAATCAATTCTGCAAAGTCCCTTTTGCCACAGAAGGTAATATTCACAGGTTCCAGAGATCAGGACTTGTATATCCTTAGGGGTCATCACTGAGCCTGCCACAGGAAGGAAAGAGAAGGTATCCCTGTGCTATGGTTTGAATGGGTCACCCACAAAGCGTGTGTTGGAAATGTAATCCCCAGTGCAACAGTGTTGGGAGGTGGGGCCTAATGAGAGGTGTTTATCTCATGAGGCCTCCACCCTTACGGATGGATTGATGTGGATTATAAAAGGACTTTGAGACTGTGAGTTCAACCTCTTGCTCTCTCTTATCCTCTCTTTATCCTTTCACCAGGGGATGATACAGCAAGAAAGCTCTGGCCAGATGCTGGCCCTTCGATCTTGGACTTTCCAGCCTTCAGGACCATGAGCCAACAAATGTCCACTCCATATAAATTACCACCGGGCGTGGTGGCTCATGCCTGTAATCCCAGCACTTTGGGAGGCTGAGGTGGGCTGATCACGAGGTCAGGAGATCGAGACCATCCTGGCTAACACGGTGAAACCCCGTCTCTACTAAAAACACAAAAAACTAGCTGGGTGCAGTGGCAGGCACCTGTAATCCCAGCTACTCAGGAGACTGAGGTAGGAGAATCACTTGAAACTGGGAGGGGTCCCGGGGCCAGGGACCTTACCTGTTTCCAGGCATCACCCTGACCCAGAAAGGACTGCGCTCCGCCGTCCCGAAAAGGCCCCAGCGCATGGATATCTGAGGGTTCGTTCAGAGCTCTGCTTCTCGGAGCTGCAAGGTGGCAGAAGGGAGGGAGCAAATGGGATCCTCTAAAAGGGATCTCAGACTTTCACCCAGCGGGATGTGACACTTGCAGGTGTCCCAGACTGCTAGGAACCTTGACTGGAAGGCTGGGGTTAAGGATGAACTTTCTACTGTCCAGACTGTCCCCTGCAGAGCAGCTGCTGACAGACAGCGGGAGCTCCCCTTTCGTGCACAGGATGGGGGCAGGGAGCCCGCAGCCACAGGGTGCAGGAATGACTGCACGGGAACCTCCTTTCTTCTCCCTGAATCCCAGCCCTGGTATCTCACCAGGGGGCACAGTGATGGTCCAGGGCTGGGCCCGGGACTCTAGCTGAATCTTTCAGAGTATCCCATCCCTCTGGCCAGTGGCCCAAGAGAGTGAACCAGAATGCTTCTTTGGGAGTTTTGAAATTGGAACTGGAGAGAGGAGCTCCCTGTGGAGAGGTAAATGAGAGCTGGGGCCACCTGTAGTGACATTTCCTGAGTTCAAGGAGTAGGCAAGTCTGAGAAAGAAAAGCTGACTCAGAGAAAGGGAGTGATAACAGGGCGTGGTGGCCCACACCTGCAATCCCAGCTAATCAGCTCGGGAGGCTGAGACCCAAGGATCACTTTAGGCCAGGAGTTTGAGATCAGCTTGGACAACATAGTGAGACCCTGTCTCTCTCTGTCTCTTTTTTTTTTTTTTGAGACAGAGTCTGGCTCTGTTGCCTAGGCTGGAGCGCAGCGGCGTGATCTTGGCTCACTGCAACCTCTGCCTCCTGGGCTCAAGGGATCCTGCCACCTCAGTCTCTTGAGTAGCTGGGACTACAGGCATGCGCCACCATGCCCGGCTAATTTTTGTATTTTTTGTGGAGACTGGGTTTCGCCATGTTGCCCAGGCTGGTCTTGACGTCCTGAGCTCATGTGATCAGCCCATCTTGGCCTCCCAAAGGGCTGGGATTGTAGGCATGAGCCGCTGTGCCAGGCCCAAGGGTTTTTTTGTTTTTGTTTTTGTTTTTTTTATTAGTGGGGTGTGGTCGTGTGCACCTGTAGTCCTAGGTACTCCAGAGGCTGTAGTGGAATGACTGCTGGAGCACAGGACTTGGAGATTGCAGTAAGCCATGATCATGCCACTGCACTCCAGGCTAGGTGACAGAGCAAGATTCCATATCAAGAAAGAGACAGAGAATTAAAAGAAAAAAATGTAAGGATACAGAGATCCTGTCTCAAAGAAAGAAGGGAGGAAAGGAGGAAGGGAAGGAAGGAAGGGGAAGGGGAAGGGAAGGGAAGGGAAGGGGAGAGGAAGGGAGGGGAGGGGAGAGGAGGGGAGCAGAGGGGAGAGGAAGGGAGGGGAGGAAAAGTGGGGAGACAGAAACAGGTTCTGATTCCAGTTCTCTTAGTGGCTTCTACACCCCTCTCCTCCTATGACTGGAGAAGTGTTCTGAGAAATCTCCCCACCCCCCACCCCACCCCCCTTTTTTTTTCCTAAGCCAATTGTCATTGAGTTTCTATCTGAAACCCCCAAAGGGACATTGGCCGCCCCTGCCTCCACTCTACAGAGGTGGGGAAAATGGGCTTGGCAGGCTGCCCAGCCAGTCATGGAGGGAGTAGGCTTCAGGAGGAGTACAGAGCTCTGGCCCCATTTTGGGGGAAGGCACTGGCCGAGAAGGGCTGAGCAACTCCTGGAGGTCCAGACCTCTGGGGAGGGCAGGTGGGAGGAGCAGCAATGGGGTTCAAGCTGTTCCTGGACATGCACTCACCCCCCTGCCACGCTATCCACATTTGCCAGACAGAATGGCATCCCTTTTCAGCTGCAGACAGTGGAGTTGGCTTGGGGTGAGCCAGGTGGCTGGGCGAGGCCCCATGGAGTGGGTGCCAAGGACCAGGCCCTGCACTGAGCCTTCTCTCCTTTCTGCCCACCGGGGAGCACCTGAAGTCTGAGTTCCTGAAGGTGAACCCCCTGGGGAAGGTGCTTCCCTCAGAGATGGCGATTTCCTACTAGCAGAGAGGTAATGGTGACCTGGTGCCCGCCCAGTGTCAGAGCCAGGATCTGCCTGAGTTCTGGGGCTCAGAGTTGTAGGGGGAGGCAGAGGCAAGAGGGGAGATCTTTCCTTGGCTTGGAGATCTTTCCAAATCACCGTGGCCCCTTCTGCATTTCAGCCTGTGTAGCTCTGATGCAGAGGCTGGACCCAGGGGCACCTTTGGGCTAAAGCTGGACGCTGGAACCTGGCTACAGCCTGAGCCAGCTGGAGCTGCCCAGGTGGTGAAAGGACGTAGGTCACCCAGATAAACCTGGGCAACCTGGAGCCAGCGGGCAAGGCTCAGGCTTGAGGCTGGCTCCTCCCCAAATGTCCCCAGCTCATCCTTTCAGAGTCCTAGGAGCTGGGCAGACCCCAGGGGAGACTCCACTTTCAATCCCTACTCACCACTTCCTCACTCCGTGCCCTTGGGCAAATCACAGAACTTTGTGTGCCAGATTTCTCTTCTGTAAAATGGGGGGAATAATGTAACCACCTCCCAGGGCTTACCTGAGGATGGAAAATGGGCACCTAGTGCTCTGGGGCACTAGGAAGGGAACTTGGAGACCCTTTGGGCAGGGCCCACATGGTAGGCCTGCCTCTCTCACTCTGAGTGGGGACCCTGATGCCAGGGAGTGGGGCCTGGGCACAGAGGGCAGGATGGTATGCTAACTGGGAGGGGAGGTGGAAACATGGGCCCAGGGAGGATCAGAGTTGGAAATGGAGAAACAGTGGTTTGGTCGTGGGGAGATACTGCCTGGAGGGAGTTGCAATATAGGGGAGGTCCTCCCCTGAAGGTGAAGGTGGGGAGAAAACCTGGGCAAATCACCCTGAGTATGAGCAATGAAGCCACCTGGCCCTGACAGGCTGGAGAAAAGATCTCTGATATCCCCTGCCCACAGCATGGTCATCGTTTTATACCTCAGTCAAAAGTACCAGATGGCGGCACATTGGTACCCACCTGAGCTACAAGCCCACCCCTGCGTGGATGAGTACTTGGCATGGCAGCATGTCACCATCCAGCTGCCTGCCACCAATGTCTACCTGTGCAAGGTGAGCTTCGTAGGCCCTGTCATGCGGGCTGGGGCAGGAGCCTGGACCCCCAGAGATGGAAGGTACCAGTTGGTACATATTACATATTAGCTTCACTTCCACTGCCCTGAGCAGACGTAACTAATCTATCACAGTACTCCTTCCCCTAAGCCTGAATGAATCCTTAGAAACCTTCTGAACACAGAGCCCCAGAGGACATCACTAATGAATGGCAGCTGGGAAGGGATGGAGAGGTGGCCCAAGAGGCTTCCAAGAGTCTGGGTTAAGCTGCTTCTCTCCTCCCAGCCCAGTCTCTCGTGCCTCACTTCTCGGGGCAGCCTGCAGATGCTGCACAGCTGGAGCGGCTGTTGGGGAGGCTGACACCAGCCCTGAAGCACCTGGATGGGGAGGTGCTGGTGGCCAGGCCCTTCCTGGCAATGGAGCAGATCTCCTGGAAGACTTGGTGCTGACGGAGGTGATGCAGGTGAAGCTCTCCTACCCACCTGCCCTCTTGGGGGACTCTGGGCATGGGGCTGAGCCCCAACCCCAGCTGCCCTGTCTTCCCAGCCCACTGCTGTTGGCTGCGACCTCTTCTAAGACTGGCCCCAGCTGGCAGTGTGGCGGGCCCATGTGGAGGCTGCCCTTGGTACAGAGCTCTTCCTGGGGGCCCACAAGCTCATACTCCAGCCTCTGAAGTGAGGCTCGGCGGGACCCCCAGCTGGCCCAGAAGCAGGTGCAGTGGGTGCAGGAGTGGCTCCGCTGAGTGGGTGCAGCCCACTGCACTGCACCCTGCTGTCTGCAATAAACGCACTGCATGCTCTTCGCTTGTCTCCAGGCTTACTCTGTCACTGGAAGTGGGGTCAGTCCCATCTCTGAGCCTAGACCTATTAGATCACACAGCATAGAGTGAGTGGCACTCAGTCCTCTACGTGGGGCTCTAGTTACCTTCCTGGGCCACCAGGTGCACAGTCTGGCCACTGCAGCCCCAACCCAGACCAGGAAGTTTCTGGGCTCCTCTGCATGGCACACACTGGAGGATTAATTAGTACAGGAAGGGCATAACCAACATTTTCGGGGTATTGGCCCGATAGCTTACTTAGCTGACCTTACTGTGGGGTGTGACAGGATGTGGTATATTGGGTAGCACGGAGAATTTTGGATTCTCACGGGTAGGTTCAATTCCTGTAATTCTAGAAACAAGAGGGTTTAAACCTCTGTAATTTATTCTATGAAAGTAACTCTTTTGTGAGACATATTTCTTATGTTTGGGGTGGGATGCTGGAGGTTAGGACTGGCATGAAGATATGTCATATGAAAGTACTAGTGTGAGTGGTAGAAAATTCTTTCATAGGAGATATATGAGCTGATCATAATGGAATCAGGGATATGATGTTCGAATTCATAAAAAAAGGCTTGTTAAAATGAGAGTTTGGGTGATGAAATTTGTGGTATAGAGTTCTGGTATATATATGTTATGCAGTGCTCCTAGGAAGACAATAGTGATTACGGGATTTATTATTTATTTATTTTTTGCCCTAGGGCAAAGGTGACTTTTATTTCCTGTCTTAGGGAAGGAGGGGGAGGGGAGCTCTCCCAGGCACATCAACCTAAGGAAGGGGTGGTTGAGCCCCCAGCGAGGGGCTGGAAGAGCTGATCATTTGGAAGAAAGGGTTCGTTCTTGTCCACTTCCTGGCCCTCAGCTGCAGGGTGTGCTGGCAGGGGTCACTCCCCTTGGGGCAGCTGCTCCTGCATCAGCAGAGGCACAAGGAGGTGCCTACTGGTGTTCACAAAGAGGGGGCAGGTGCCCTGAGTGAGGGAGAGAGGGCTGGGATGACCGGCCCCACACCAACACCTGCCCAGTATGATCACTTTCATAAGGCCTGGCTGGTGGGACTCCTCTGGGAAGGGCCTGAGGGGTCCCTTGGCAGTGCTCCATGCGATGGCTGGTGCTTTAAATGTCCATCTCAAACTGTGCTTCTTCACCGCCCGCCCTGCTTATCTTCTGGACTATTGCTCAGGTGGCTCTGGCTGGCTTCCATTGGGGGGATCATCACTGGCAGGGCTGGTGACCCCGGGAATGCTGGGCAGATCCCTTGGGCGTGTGTTGGTCACGGGTAAGTTTCGACACTCCATCAGGAATTTCCAGTGGTAGATGATCCTGGTGCCTCCCGGGGTGGTGCTGAAGACCATGCCGCCGGGGGTCGCGCTATATTCCCCGCGCGGGTGGGAGCTGCTTGCCTTCGCCGAGCACCACCTGGCAAGTGGCGGAGATGGCCCAGCTTGGGGTCTGCTGCAGCTGCTGTCCCCAGACATGGTCTCCTGTGCGCTGCACCCGCGAACCTCTTGCGGCATTCAGGGCATTTATTATAATGATATTTATATAGTCTGCTATAAAGAACAGGGCAAATGGCCTGCAGCATATTCAACGTTAAAGCCCGAGACTAATTCTGACTCCCCCTCTGTTAGGTCTAAAGAGGCTCGGTTAGTTTCTGCTAGTGTGGAAATAAATCATATTATGGCCAGAGGTCATGATGGTAGGAGCAGCCCGAGAAATTCTTCTGTTCCAGTGAGTATATACAAATTAAATGAAGCACTTAATTAATAGGACCTATAGGAGGATAATAGCTAGAGTGACTTCATATGAGATTATTTGGGCCACTGTACGTAGTGCACTGATTAGTGCATATTTCAAATTAGATGCTCATCCTGATCATAGGATAGAGTAGACAGCTAGGCTTGATGTGGCTAATATAAACAGGAGGCCTAGTTAAGATTAACTAGAGAGTGGGGTATGGGGAGAGGGATTCATATGAGGAAGGCAATAGATAGAGCTAGAGTTGGAACAGTAATGTCTGGGGGGTGTATTTTTATACATTATTGTACATTATACAACAATATGTTAAAAGTTTTATTGCATCTGCGACTTTTATTGCCGAGTGCCCCCGACTTCCTGGTGGTGGTGTCCCCACTGCTCCCGAAGCTCCCAGGTTCCTGTGTCTCTTTCTCCCAATTCCTTTCTAGTCATAGTTCAGGCTCGATTCACCTGTGGATACTCCGTCTCTACTTCTAGAATCCTCCAGGGATAATTCTCATTGCCTCTTCCTCATTCTGGACCCTGCAAAGCCCCTTTCGTCAGGCTCTGCAATCAAAGTCCGCCCCTGGGAATTCCCAGGCATAATCCCTTCTCAGACAGGGTGCCTGTGAGGTGGTGCCACGGGACACAGACACACGTGAGAGGGGGAGAGTAGGGTCACGGCTGCCACACCTTTGCCACGGGCCTCTGCCAGCCTACTCCTGGGCCTCCTTACAGTCCTTGCTGCTGTGAGAATTGCAGGCTTCCTGGCCTTACGACAACACAAAGGGAAACAAGAGGTTCCAGAATGCAGGGTCCTGGGCCCAGATCGGAGAGGGCACAGGGCCAGGGACTCTGGCCAGACATAGGCCCAGGTCTGTGGCTGGCCGGCTGTGGCTGTGGGGCCCGGCATGTGTCTCAGCATGGCCCTGGAGCTCTACATGGACCTGCTGTCAGCACCCTGCCGTGCCGTCTACATCTTCTCCAAGAAGCATGACATCCGGTTCAACTTTCAGTTTGTGGATCTGCTGAAAGGTCAGCTCCCACTGCTGCCTGGCAGGCCTGGTCCTGGGGGGAGGCAGGGCCACACAGATTGGGGCTTTTCTTTTTTTCTTGTTTTCTGATGGAGTCTCGCTCTGTTGCCCAGGCTGGAGTGCAGTGGTGCTATCTTGGCTCACTGCAACCTCCGCTGGGTTCAAGTGCGTCTCCTGCCTCAGCCTCCAGAGTAGTTGGGATTAGACGTGCCCGCCACCACGCCTAGCTAATTTTTTGTATTTATAACAGGGGTTTCACCATGTTGGCCAGGCTGGTCTCAAACTCCTGACCTCAAGTGATCTGCCCACCTCAGCCTCCAGGGTGCTGGGATTACAGGTGTGAGCCACCGCACCCAGCCTGATAGGGGCGTTTCTGAGGAGCAGAGACAGAGACAAGGGAATCACCCCAGAGGTCCGCAGGGAAGGAAAAGTTGCCACAGGGCTTGTAGGCTGCGTCCCTGTCTAGCCTACCTTAGCCACTCCCCACTAATGACAGTCCCCACGCCAGAGATGAACAGGCTTTTCGAGGAGACGGGGGAAGGAACAGCAGCTGGGACTCCCTGGGCTCCCACCAGGCACCCTGGCTTCCTTGTGGGATTCTAGGACCTTGTGAACTTAGCACCTGCCCGCCAGGTTGGCAAAGGGGGCGAAAGTGCACAGTCCGTCTATACCATCCTCCCCAGTGTTCAGAAAGGCTCAGGGCTCCACTGATCCCGAGTGAGGGTCAGAGGGATGGGCTCCAACTCCATCCTGAGCACAGAAGGACTCCAAAAGCTCAGCCTGCAAAAGCAGAAGCCTCTAGAACACAGAGGAAGAGACAGGGAAGCTGTGGAAATGAACGGGGTGCGAGTGGAGCTCCCAGAAATGTTTCCAACTGGAGGCAGCTGGTCCAGGAAGAGTTTCAGTTCCTGCCCCCACATCAGGTTCCCTGTTCAGGTTCAGATGACCCCGATTGTGTCTGAGAGGCTTCCCTTTGGATGTCCAGCTGTGTGCTGGGCCTGGCTTCCTTAAAGAGGGGACAGAGTGAGGGCGATGGGATTGCGGATGGGACTCAGGCCCTCAGGGCTTCGGGTGATTCAAAGGCTGTGTTTTCAGATCCAGCTTTTGGGGTGGGCACTGGAGGCCTCCAGCTTCTGGGCAAAAGGGTCGTCCTGGTCCTGGGACACAGGTAGGAGGCACGGGAGTCACCAAACCTAGGGTGGAGCAGGCTGGGAGCCAGCAGTTCTGACCCCAGTCCGGTTCTGCAACTGCCTTGCCCTGTGACCTGGGGTGAGCCGCCATGTCCCTCCGGGCCTCAGTTCTCTCTTCTTGAGAAAATAGAGATGGAGGCGTTTGTGTCTCTGGGAGTCTCAGTTCTCTTTCCCCTGGAGTCCCACAGCCTCAGACCTTCCCTGCCCCTCCCAGGTCACCACCACAGCAAAGAATACATTGACATCAACCCACTCAAGAAGGTGCCCAGCCTCAAAGATGGGAAATTTATCTTAAGTGAAAGGTAAGTCTTCCCCAGGGCCCTTGCACCATCTGTCTCTGCTCCTCCTGGGAGGCTCAGTGCGAGCATTTGTCTGTTTTGCCATGGAAAATCTCACACGTACACTAAAGGAGAGTGAATACTAACTAATGAGGGGCATGAGGAACCCCACAAACCCATCGCCCAGCTCTGACTGTTGCCAACTTGGGGTGCATTTTACATCATTTCTATTCCCCTGCCTCCCAGACACCCCATCATTCCAGTCATAAATGTTTAGGGGCCAGCACTTTGGGAGGCTGAAGTGGGTGGACGGCCTGAACTCAGGAGTTCAAGACCAGCCTAGCCTGGACAACATACCAAAACTCCATCTCTACAAAAAATACAAAAATTAGCCAGCATGGTGGTCTGCACCTGTAGTCCCAGCTACTCAGAAGGCTGAGGTGGAGGGATTGCTGGAGCCCGGGAGGCAAAGGTTGCAGTGAGCAAAGATTGAGCTATCGCACTTCAGCCTGGGCAACAGAGTGAGACCCCATCTCAAAAATAAAAATAAGTAAGTAAATAAATCAATAAATGTTTAGGAACATACCTCTTAGAGATAAGCGTTCTTTAAAAAAAAAAAAAAAGCAACAGGCTGGGCACAGTGGCTCATGCCTCTAATCCCAGCACTTTGAGAAGTTGACGCGGGAGGATCGCTTGAGGCCAGGAGTTTAGAACTGCAGTGAACTCTGATTGTGCCACTGCACTCCAGCCTGGGCTAGGATAGAGCGTAGCGTCACTACGATACCATTAAGACACCTCATAAAATTAACAGTAATTCCTGGATTTCATCTAATATGTGGCTCCTGTTCAAAACTCTCTGATTATCTCCTAAATATTTTCTTGGCAGTTTGTTTGAATCAGGATCCAAAGAAGTTCTGAGTCTTGCAGCCAGTTGCTGTCTCTCCTGCCACTTTTTAATCGATAGCTCTCTCCATGCCCTGACCTTTTTACCTTGGCATGGTTGCTGTTGGTGATAATAAAGGAGCCCTTGTCCTGCGGAGGTTCCCACACCAGCCATCAATCAGCAAGGCCTAGGACATCCCCTCCGAAGCATGTCTCCCCTCCGTCCCCTTCCCTCTGTCCCCATGGCCTCCACCATTCCCAGACACCACAACATTCCCGATAGTTGCTGGCACCCCTGTTGTCCATTCTGCCCCCTCGGGCTCACCCTCCATCCAGCACCAGAGAGATGGATCCTTTCATGCCCTGGCTTATATAATGCCTAATCTTAAGGATTAAGTCCATAACCTCCCTGCATCTCCAGGGGCTACCCTCTGTGGCCTCCACAGTGTCTCTGGCTGCCTCACCACTCCCCAGTCACCCCCACCCTTCTTCCAGTTGCACCCCCCTACTCTCCTTTCTTCAAATTCGTCTTGCTCCCTTTACCCCGTATTTCAGCATGTGTTTTTCTTTGTTGGTTTTTTGAGACAGAGTCTTGCTCTGTGGCCCAGGCTGGAGTGCAGTGGCACAATCTTGGCTCACTACAACCTCTGCCTCCCAGGTTCAAGTGACTCCCATGCCTCAGCCTCCCAAGTAGCTGGGATTACAGGTGTGTGCCACCACAACTAGCTAATTTTTGTATTTTCATTTTAGTAGAGACAGGGTTTCACCATGTTGGCCAGGCTGGTCTCCAACTCCTGGCCTGAGGGATCTGCCCCCCTTGGCCTCCCAGAAGGTCGGGATTACATGTGTGAGCCATCGTGCCTGCCCTGTTTTTGTTTTTGAAAAAGGATCTTGCTCTTTCACCCAAGCTGGAGTGCAGTGGTGTGATCTTGGCTCACTGCAGCCTCAAATTCTTGGGCTCAACTGATCCTTCCGCCTCAGCATCCCAATTCAACACGTGTTGTTCCCCTTGCTGGCCTACTCTTTGTTACACCACCAGCCCCCAACTCCTACTCACCCTGCAGGGCTCCTTCCCAGCCCTTACTGACTGTCAGACAGCTCTGGTGAAGGCCTTTCTTGTGGTCATTTGGGCTCCTCTTTGCTCTGGAAGCCCCAGCAGTTGGGCCCAGGCCACACCAGGGTGGTTGATGTAGTGGCACTCAGGAAAGCAAGGGCAGTGCCCTGACTGGCCCCTTCTGCAGTGTGGCCATCCTTTACTACCTGTGCCGCAAGTACAGCGCACCATCACACTGGTACCCCCCAGACCTGCACACACGTGCCCGTGTGGAAGAGTTCATGGCTTGGCAACACATGGCCTTTCATCTGCCCATGAAGAAGATAGTCTGGCTCAAGGTGAGCAGGGTCTCTTCCGGGGCTTGGGGACAAGGGGACAAGGGCACAAGGGAGTCAGGAAGGCTGGAGGCCAGTTCTGGCCCTGCTGACTGCCGGTGAACTCAAGTAAGTCTCCCTCCCTCTCTGGGCCTCATTTGCTCAGCTCCTTCTCCTGCCTGCCTTACAGAGCTGTCAGGATTGTGGACTGAAACAATGGGCATGAAAGATTCTTATTAGGGCGAGGGGAAGGGCATACAGAAGGGGCTGATATGACTCACCCAGGACAGGATTCGAGGCATTTCATTCTGAACTAGAGAATCTCAGCATCAAAAGGCCTGTAGAAGGCCAGGTACGGTGGCTCACAACTGTAATCCCAGTACTTTGGGAGGCCAAGGCGGGCGGATCACTTGAGGTCAGGAGTTCAAGACCTACTTGTCCAACATTGTGAAACACCATCTCTACTAAACATACAAAATTATTAGCTGGGTGTGGTGATGGGCACCTGTAATCCCAGCTACTCAGGAGGCTGAGGCAGGAGAATTGCTTGAACCCAGGAGGTGGAGTTGGCAGTGAGCCAAGATTGTGCCACTGTACTCCAGACTGGGCAACAGAGTGAGACTCCATCTCCCATCTCAAAAAACAAAAACAAAAAAGAGTAAAGGCCTATAGAAAATTGGAAGATGACAAATAACCAGTACGTGTGTCTCTACTTCGAATTCTATGCCTGTGACAGGCATCACTAATCAATCACAGGATTTATGCCTGCTGAGCTCCCCAAATCCTTGTGAACACATGGTTCCCGGCAACTTCCACCAATCAGAACTGCTAAAAGAGGTGAAATTGCTTTATATCCTGGGAAGTGTTCAATATCTATCCAGCAGACAAGAGTACAGAGACCTGGCAGGGCAGGTGGCCCTGGAGTGCAGCCTCCTCTTCCCTCCTCTTCCCAACCCTGGCCAGTTGCTGATCCCAAAGATAACAGGGGAGGAAGTTTCAGCTGAGAAGATGGAGCATACAGTGGAAGAGGTGAAGAACAGCCTGCAGCTCTTCGAGGAGTATTTTCTGCAGCATAAGATGTTCATCACCGGGGACCAAATCTCACTGGCTGACTTGGTGGCCGTGGTGGAGATGATGCAGGTGTGGGGTGGGTTGGAGGAGGGTTAGACCCTGGGCAGAGGTAGGACTCCTCTGTGACCAATGGGGCCATCACTTGAGGATAGGCTGGTGAGGCGGGAAAGGCAGGCAGAGCTGCCATGGGGGCTGTGGGAACCAGGTCTGGGGGCCTGGACTCAATCTGGGGGCAACAGGAAGCACAGAATATTATGAATCAGGAAGGATCACAGTTCTCCACACTTGACAAAGATTCTTCGATGTGGGAGGAGCTGGAGGGTGAGCCTGGGATAGAGAAGAACACTGCATTTCCTGCCCAATCCACCAGCCTCCCAGATACCTCCTCCTCTTGCTGGACTCTCCAGGAAATGTTCACTGGCTTCCTGGGTGTCCTTCTGGCCCTGCCTCTTTCCCAGAGCTCCAGACAGACAGCTATGGAGGACAGCTCTCCTGGCTGGGTCTGAGGGGCATCCACTGTGCATTTGGAGGCACACCTGAGTGTGGGGCATTTATGTGGCCTCTACATGCAGGGGAGGGTGACCAGTTCTGCTTCTCAAGACACTGGCCAGGGTCTAAACTGGCCATCCTGCACACCAGCTAGGGCACTGCACACTGACCAAAGAGACTAATTTGCATATCAGCCAGAGATATGCCCGGGAGGAGGCACCTGGGGTCCCGGAGTATTGACCAGAAAATGCAGTGTTCTTTTCCTTATCCCAGAGATCTCTGGCTGATATGAAAATTAGTGTCTTCGGTCTGTTTGCAGGGCAGATCAGCACCAGTAAAAATCATTCTGGCCTGCCCCAAGGGTCCAGCCATATGCTTCGTCCCCACCCCTTATATTTCACCCACACCCACCCCTTCTTGGGCTTCCCAAAGATCTTGAGTGCAAACCAAACTACAGGTAGACTGTCTTAGTGAGCCAGCCAAACTGCAGAATAGACTGCCCGCCAGGTCTCCCATCCTAGCCCCTGAGCTTGATCACAGTGGGAGGCTAAACATGGAGGAAAAAACCTGAGTTCTCTCCCTCATCCACATATACACACCTGGGATAAGGGGTTTCCCTGCAAGAAGGCAGGATTCATGCGAGGTCGCAGGCTGGAGAAGTGGGAGGTGCCTGGGCCAGGAGCCCTCTTAGCATGGTTCAGAAGGCTTGGAGCAAGAAGACCAGTGACTAAGGACTCTGAGGGATTCTGGATCCTCCATCCCCACCTACATCTATTACATAGTCTGTGACCCCTTGCTCAGGCCTTGGGGGTCAGTAGCTTAATTCTTTGCATAGGTAGATGTTGGGGGCATGGGCCTGAGGCTGTGGGAGAGGACCCAGGTGGGGCTGGTCCCCAGGCTGACCACATCTTCCTCTTTGTCTATCCACAGCCCATGGCAGCCAACTATAATGTCTTCCTCAACAGCTCCAAGCTAGCTGCGTGGCGTATGCGGGTGGAGCTGAATATCGGCTCTGGCCTCTTTAGGGAGGCCCATGACCGCCTAATGCAGTCGGCCGACTGGGACTTTTCAACATTGGATCCAATGGTCAAGGAGAATATTTCTGAGTTGCTGAAGAAGAGCAAGTGACCCTAGGCGCAGCCCGTCGTGCAGGGCCTGGCTGGCTTAGCAATCTGAGCCACCTTCCTTAAAGGAAATGCTAAAAAAAACAAAAAAAAAACAAAAAAAAACTTTTCTTTGCCTAATAAAGAACTGGAACAACCATCACAGCTGCTGAGCAGCAGACAGTTGGCATATGCATAGGGTCTGATGTGGGAGTGGGTGGTGGTTACAGATCCTTCCAGTTTCCAAAAAGAATTTTAAAAGTAAAGGGTTAAATATGGTTACATTGTGAGTAATAATAGTTGGTGACTTCAATACCCCACTTTCAGTAATAGAAAAACTACATAAGACCATCAAGGAAATAGGGGACTTGAAAAGCACAATTAACCAATCACACACACTAGACATGAACAGAACGTTCCACCCGAGAGGAGCAGAATAAGCATTCTTCTAAAGAGCACATGGAATATTCTCCAGTATAGAGCATATATTTGGTCCTAAGTCTCAAATTTAAGATGATTGAAATCATACAAAGTATGTTCTCTGGACACAGTGGAATAAAGTTAAAAATCAAGAACAGAAGGAAAACTAGAAAATTCACAAGCACATAGAAATTAAACAGCACACTCTTAAACAACCAGTGGGTCAAAGACGAAATCACAAGGGAAATTAAAAAGTATCTTGAACGAATAAAAATGAAAACACAACATGCCCAAATTTATAGGATGCAGCAGAAGCAGTGCTAAGAGCAAAATTTATAGCTGTAAACACGTAAGTTAAAGAAGAATGATCTTGAATCAATAACCTAACTTTACACCTTAAGGAACTAGAAAAATAAGAGCAAACTAAACCCAACACCAGTAGAAAACAGGAAGTAATAAGGATTAGAATGGAGATAAATGAAATAGAAAAGCAATAAAATCAATAAAACCAAAAATTGGATCTTTGCAAAGATCAACGAAATTGGCAAACCTATACTTAGAATAGCCAAGTGGAAAATAATAAGGGTCAAATTATTCGCCAAAAAAGAAAGTGTAGGCTGGGTGCAGTGGCTCACACCTGTAATCCCAGCACTTTGGAAAGCAGAGGTAGAAGGATCACTTGAGGCCAGGAGATTGAGACCAGCCTGGGTAACACAATGAGACTTTTTTCTAAAAAATATATTTTTTAAAAAAATTAGCTAGGTGTGGTGGTACACGCCTGTAGTCTTAGCTAACTGGGTGGCTGAGGTGGGAGGATCACTCGAGTCCAAGAGTTCAAGGTTACACTGAGCTGTGATTGCACCACTGCACTCCAGCCTGAGCAACATAGAAAAACCTTATCTCAAAAAACAAACAAAAACAAAAATGAAAAAATGAAATGGAAGCCGAAAGAAAGAAAATGGAGACATCACATTGGTCATAGAGAAATACAAAAGTTTAGAAAGAAATACTATGAATAATTATATGTGAACAATTTAGACAACCTAGATGAAGTGGGAAAATTTTAGAAACACACAATCTGCCAAAACTGACTTAAGAAGAAAGATAAAATTTTAATAGACCGGTAACAAATAAAGAGATTAAAATATTAATTATTTTTAAAAATTCCACAAAGAAAAGCCCAGGACCAGATGGCTTCACTGGTGAATTCAACCAAAAGCTTGAAGAACTAACATAAAGCCTTCACAAACTCTTCCAAAAAATAGAACAGGAAGAAATATTTCTCAACTCATACTATGAGGCCAGAATTACTCTGATACCAAAGACAGAAAAAGATATTACAAGAAAATAAAGTTACAAAGCAACATCCTTATAAATATAGATGTTAAAATCCTCAGCAAGGCCGGGCGCGGTGGCTCACACTTGTAATCCCAGCACTTTGGGAGGCCGAGGCAGGCGGATCACGAGGTCAGGAGATCGAGACCACGGTGAAACCCCGTCTCTACTAAAAATACAAAAAAAAACTAGCCGGGCGAGGTGGCGGGCGCCTGTAGTCCCAGCTACTTGGAGAGGTTGAGGCAGGAGAATGGCGTGAACCTGGGAGGCGGAGCTTGCAGTGAGCCGAGATTGCGCCACTGCACTCCAGCCTGGGCGACAAAGCGAGACTCCGTCTCAAAAAAAAAAAAAAAAAATCCTCAGCAAAATATTAGCAAAGCAAATCCAGCAGCATATTAAAAGGATCATACACCTTGACCAGATAGGATTTATCCCAGGAGTACAAATGCGGTTCAACATACAAAAATCAATCAATGTAGCATATCACGTTAATAGAAAGTCACATGATCATCCTAATGCAGAGAAGGCATTTGACAAAATCTAACATCCTTTTACGATAAAATTACTCAGCAGATGAAGACGAGAAAGGAACTTCCTCAACTTGACAAAAAGCATCTATGAGAAACCTATAACTAACACCATACTTCATTCATTGTGAAAGATCGAGCGTTTGCCCCCTAAGATCAGGAACAGGACAAGAATGATTCATTCACACTACTTCTACTTATTAGGGCAATTAGGCTGTGTGACCCTGGGCAGTTACCTAACCTCTCTGAGCCTCACATCCCTCCTCTGCATCATGGGGATAGTGAAAATGCCCCAGAAAATGGCTGAAGAGTGTTCAGGGCATGTCTTCTCCCCCCGCCATGTCCCCCCAGTGTGGCTATCTTGCTGTATATGAGCTGCATGTACACAAAGCACCTGACCACTGGTACCTCCAGGACTTGCAGGCCCGCGCCCGTGGGGATGAGTACCTGTCATGGCAGCACATGGCCCTGCAGAGTAGCTGCTGCTGGGCCATGTGGCAGAAGGCGAGCCATGGAGGGCAGGGACACCTCCTGGGATGCCCAAGGGATGGTGCTTTCACTTTACAAAATCCTGTTTAGACCTGAGACCAAATCCTGGAATGCCAGAGACTGCCTAATTCACCCAACTTGTTTCATAGGAGGGCAACCAAGGACCAGAGCCAAGGAAGGACTCCCCTAATGTGCCTTAATTCCACAGCTACCACCTGCACACTTACACTCACACACTCTTCGACACACAGCCATGCACACTCACACACACATCCACCCACGTCCACACACAGTCACACGATTTATCACATTCACACATATACACCCACACACACAATCATAACATTTACACACAGTCACACAGTTAACTCATATACACACATATACACCCACATAATCACACAATTCACTCATATTCAACAAAGTCACACAACTCACTCACATTGACACACATACACACCAACCCCACACACAATTCACATACACACACACATATACACACACATACACACACATATACACACACATACACAACCACACCATTCACTGACTGTTTAATACAAAGTCATCACACAGTTCACTCACACACACACACGTAGACCTCACACACAGAGGCACACAATTCACACCAACAAAATCACACAGTTCACTCATTCACACACACCCACATACACAAATTCACACTGCTCAGTCACATTTACACACCATTCAAATTCACACACATATACACCTATGTACACACAGTTCACTCACATCACACACATATACACCCACACATAAACACAATCACACAATTCACTCACGTTCACACAGTTCACTGGCATTCACACACATACACACGCACCACACACAGGCAATTCAGTCACATGGCCAAAAGCCAGTCCTCACCTTGCTACAGTTCCCTTCCCAGTTGTCACCTCAGCCTTTGGCCCTCAGTGTCCCCTTCCCATGCCTGGACTGCTGGAGAGCCCTGAACACACCCCATCTCCATGCCTCCAGCACTAGCCCAAGCCCTTCCCTCTGCCAAGAGCACTAAGTGGAACTCAAGGTCACTTCTAGGGACCCTTCCCTGCCCCTCCTCCTGCCAGGTGACCTGAGGATCCTGCTGGCCCTGCCTGACAATGATGCACACCATGGTTAGCTCAGCTGAGGTCGCTCTCCCAGACTTACTGCCACCTACACAGCCACTGGGACTGACTGTTTATTCTTTATTTCATGTACTTTATTGGAGTGTCTGTTGAAAGCAAAACCATCCAATAAGGAACAATCCCAAGGCAGCCAGCATGGATCAAGAAGGCACAGGCTGTGGCCGCCATCCCCAGTGCCTGATGGGGAGAGGGGGTGGTAATAGAAAAGGCCAGGACAGCAGGCCAGAGTGTCCCCCAAAGTATGAGAAATCACTGGAAGAGAGAGCCAGAATGGGACCTAAGACAGAAGCCACCACCAGGCACCCTTAAGGCAGGACAGTTGCAATGGTTACTTGGAATACTTCCAGCTAGGAGTGGTGTTGCCGGAAGTCAGGGACCCCAAACAGAGGGACCAGCTGAAGCCATGACAGAAGAACGTGGATTGTGATGATTTTATGAACATTTATTAGTTCCCCAAATTAATACTTTTATAATTTCTTATGCCTGTCTTTACTGCAATCTCTAAACATGAATTGTAAAGATTTCATGGACACTTATCACTTCCCCAATCAATACCCTTGTGATTTCCTATGCCTGTCTTTACTTTAATCTCTTAATCCTGTCAGCCGAGGAGGATGTATGTCACCTCAGGACCCTGTAATAATTGCATTAACTGCACAAATGGTACAGCATGTGTGTTTGAGCCATATGAAATCTGAGCACCTTGAAAAAAGAACAGGATAACAGCAATTGTTCAGGGAATAAGAGAGATAACCTTAAACTCTGACCACCGGTGAACCGGGCAGAACAGAGCCATATTTCTCTTCTTTCAAAAGCAAATGGGAGAAATACCGCTGAATTCTTTTTCTCAGCATGGAACGTCCCTGAGAAAGAGAATATGCAGATGGAGGTATCGGCATATAAACAGCCCCCCTGGGCGTGGCCTGTCTCTTATGGTCGAGACTGCAGAGATGAAATAGACTCCAGTCTCCCATAGTGCTCCCAGGCTTATTAGGAAGAGGAAATTCCCGCCTAATAAATTTTGGTCAGACCAGTTGATCTCAAAACCCTGTCTCCTGATAAGATGTTATCAATGACAATGGTGCCCGAAACTTCATTAGCAATTTTGATTTCACCTCGGTCCTGTGGTCCTGTGATCTCTCCCTGCCTCCACTTGCCTTGTGATATTCTATTACCCTGTTAAGTACTTGATATCTGTCACCCACACCTATTAGCATACTCCCTCCTCTTTTGAAAATCCCTAATAAAAACTTCCTGGTTTTTGTGGCTTGTGGGGCATCACGGATCCTACCAATGTGTGATGTCTCCCCCGGACACCCAGATTTAAAATTTCTCTCTTTTGTACTTTGTCCCTTTATTTCTCAAGCCGGCCGATGCTTAGGAAAAATAGAAAAGAACCTATGTGATTATCGGGGCAGGTCCCCTGATACAGTGGCACATGGTGGGCACAGGGCAGGCATGGGAAATGGGGGGCCCCAAGGCCACAAGACATGTGGGCAAGTAGCCCAGAGCGTGTATGGAACATCCTGTTTATTGGTCGGCAGTGTCTACTGTCACATTTGAGAACTGCATCCACAGCCACATGGCCTCCTGAGAAGACCTCAAGGCAAACTGGGGAACACTGCCCTTCTTGGAAGGTGATGCTAGGGGGGATGGACAACACCTTTCTTGGAGGTTTGAATTCCTCAGGGCCCCTCCAGCATCTTGGTCTTCCTAATTCCTCCCTTGATCCCCCAGCCCTAGGGGTAGTAGCTTCTTGCAGTGTTTACCTCCGTGTTAATCTGGATTCTCTCTGTCTTTGGAGTTCTCTACTGCCTGGTTACCAATTCTTGATATCAAGTTCTCTCTGTTAAAATAATTGTGGTGGGGTCCATCCCATGGATATACAGCGAGGTCTGTGTGACAATGTATAATCTTACTATTTGCTGTTATTACAAAACTGTCCTAGAAGACATGAATGCTTGTTAAAAGAAATCTTTTAAGTTTCCTAGACTTCAAAGACCGTTGCTATGCCCTGCGAAACATCATCTATATCCTTTAATAGTTTGCAATTCGAATTGGTTACTTACTTAATATTTTGTTGCCCTGGTGATACAATTATGTTGACTTGTTATTGTGAGGTTACTTTGGTTAACCATGATGAGGATTACTAGCACATACTTTTACTCCATATGTATAATACAACGATGTAGTAAAACCAGTAACTCTTGGTTCTCTATTCAAAGTGTTTGGAATTTTTATTCTATTTAAAACACTGATGATATTTGCCAATTTTTGAGTGTTCTTCATGTTATTGATTTGTAGGAGCTCTTTATATATTGCAGATTTAGTCTCTTACTGGTTATGTATGCTGCACCTGAGGAGTAGCAGCACTGCCAACGACACTGAGTGTCTCGTCTGTGCAAAGCTTCACATAAAGCTGGAGACAAGGGACTGGGGCAAGAGGGAAAGATGAAAAGGGGGAAGTAAGTAACAGAATGAATCCTTGTTGCTCATCTCCTGGCCCCCATCCCAGACCCTTCAGGGGATCCTGGCAATTCGAAGCAGCATAGCCGGATAGGCCTCTGGTGAGGGTGTTGGGAGGGTTTTCTTGGCCGCCTGTTCCAGGATGCTGAAGATGATGCTGTGGGCCTCCTGGCATAGCTCAGCACCCAGGAAAGCCTCCACTCGTCCACGCCATGCTGCCAGTCGTGGCCGTCCCTCAAACAGTTCATAGCCGAGAGCCACCAGCTGTAGGGACAAGGATGAAAAAGTTGTGGGGATACAACTTTCCCAGTTGTCACTGCCGACCTGAATGCTGGAACCATGGGCAGAAGTATCAGAGACATGGTCCATTCCCCAGCCCCTAAGTGAATGGATCACAGGGGCCCAGGCAGTATGTTCAGCCTTAGAGCCCAAGAGCAGCCGGGGTGAGACCCCACACCCAGGCAAGAGGCAGAAGTTCAGGGTTCTGGCCCCAGATCATCCAGAGACGTGCTCTGTGACTCCAGGCAAAGTCCTGGCTTTCTCCAGGCCTCAGTGTTTCTGTCTGCCTCATGGGTGTGACATGAAGAGGGACTCTGCCCACAGGCTGAGCTCACACCTGCATCAGCTCCTCCAGCGCCATGAGATCAGCCAGCGTCACCTGCTGACCAGCAAGGAAGGGCCTGTCCCCCAGGAACTTGTCCTCCAGCCATTGCAGGGCCTGGTCTATGGCAGTCCTGTTGCGTTCCACCTTCTCCTTGGGCACCTGGACCCCAATGAGTGGCCCCAACACCTGATGGGGGCAGACAGTGGGTCAGTCTGTGGCCCCTGCCTACTGCCAACTACTCTCTGATGGCCAACCACTCTCCAGATGGCTCTCCTCACCTGGACCCACAGGGGTATACCAAAGGTGCCACGGATGCAGTCAGCATGCCAGCCCAGGTACTCATGAACACGGGCACGAGCCTGCAGGTCAGATGGATACCAGTGGTCCGGCGTCTGGTACTTACAGCTCAGGTAAATCAGGATGGCCGAGCTGGGAACGAATGGGCAGTGGCTATAAGGACACTGGCACCAGGCCTTTATCCCCAGCTGCTCCCATCAGCCAGTGGGGCCCGGGGGCTTCTCTGCATTTGAAGGACTGCCCTCCAGCCTCGCCCTCCATCTCCAGCTCCCTGACACCACCCCCTCCTCCTCCGAGTCTCCTCCTGTCTTTGTTGCCTTGGGCACCGACTCTTGGCTGGACCTTCTGCTTTGCACTTTGAGAACCTCATCTCTGTGATATGCCAGCAGCTGCCCTATGAGGTAGAGACTCCTGTTAGCCCTTTAGCACAAGAGAAAACTCAAGGTCAGAATGGTCAAGTGACTTGTCTGAGGCGGTGCAGCTCAGAATAGGCTCCCTGGACCCCTGGAACCCTGCATGGGGCTGGCACACAGTGGATGCTCCGTGGAGTCCCTTGCATGTCCACGTGCTTGGGTCAGGGATCACGAGGGGAGGAATGTCTTTGGTCCTCCTCTGACAGGCCCCCAGCCATCACTTCTGCAGCCACCTGACCTCTTGTCCTTTTCCTGCCCAGCAGCTGGACCTCACCACGAGCTGTGCCCTTGGGCCATGGCATTGGCCTCTAGGCCCGGCCAGGGCAGATTGGGGTAGTCTGCGACAAGTCACTAGAGGCTCTTTTCAGCTTGCATTTGTTGAACCTACTCTGTGCAACGGTGGAAACGTGTTCCCTTGTCTTCTCTTCTAATACCCTTCAGTCTGGGAGTGGAGAGTCCCTGGGGCTCAGAAAAGGCTGAAGATGAGAGGTGCAGGGACATGTTCTGTCAGCCCCTGCTCATCCGGGACACACCCCAAGCTGTACCTTCTCCCCAGATCCCTCTCCTTTCTTTCTTTCTTTCTTTCTTTTTTTTTTTTTTTGAGAAGGAGTCTCCCTCTGTCGCCCAGGCTGGAGTGCAGTGGCGCTAGCTCACTGCAAGCTCCACCTCCTGGGTTCACGCCATTCTCCTGCCTCAGCCTCCCGAGTAGCTGGGACTGCAGGCGCCAGCCACCACGCCCGGCTAGTTTTTTTTGTGTTTTTTTGGTATTTTTAGTAAAGACGGTGTTTCACCATGTAGGCCAGGATGGTCTCGGTCTCCTGACCTCGTGATCCGCCCGCCTTGGCCTCTCAAAGTTCTGGGATTACAGGCGTCAGCCACCGCGCCCGGCCAGATCCCTCGACTTTCCCCTCCCTCGCTGCCCCATGGGGTACGGGAGGGCCAGTGGGGCCCGGGGCCAGTGGGGAGAGCCAGGGTCACATGGGCTCCGGATGCGGGAGGGGAGAGGGAAGGAGGGCACCTTTCTGTCAAGATGAAATCACCATCCTTGAGCGTCGGCAGTTTCCCCAGGCTGTTGATCTGCAAGAACTCCTTGCTCTTGTGCTGCCCTGAAGAGGAAGAAGTCAGAAAAGGTCTTCAGAGTAAAAACGCTGCACCTCTACACCCTCCCTGCCCCTCCCCAAGCGGAGCCCCACAGCCCTGAGAAACAGCAAGGTCTGGGACCAGAGGGCTAGATCAGCGCCACTCCCTGGGTGGGCCTCCCTGCCCTGCCACATTTCGGGGCAGCTGGGGGGCTTTGGTGGGTGGGGCCAGGTGCAGCAGGTGGATGAAGAGAAGTTTTCTAACCAGGACTCTGGTGGGCCAGGGGACGGGAGGCAAACTGGGGTGGCTCATCTCTTCCCATCTCTTAATTCTCACAACAGCATGTCCTACTTCCCAAGGTCTTCTGGGCTTTGTGAATTTATATGCGTGCATTCCACGCAAGAACTCTGTAAACTCCATTCAGTATTTTCTTTCCACCCCTACAGAGCAGAAGGTAACGTTATCCTCCTTTTCAGAAGGCAAGCTAAGGTTCAGAGAAGGCTGTGATCCCTCCAAGGCCACTCAGTCGACAGCATTCTCTGGTGGCAGACGCTGCAGGAGGAGGTGAGGGGGCTGTGAGGGCGGCGAGACGCTCAGGGCAGAGCAGGGCGAGGGGCCTGCGGGTGCACTCGGTTTGTGGACACACGGGGAAACGGGCTGGGCCCACCTTTGATAAGATCCACGGTGCGCAGCTCTAAGGGGATGCCATTCTTCTTGGCGAAGATGTAGACCGCGCGGCTGGGCTGGGACACCAGGTCCAGAAACAGCTCTAGGCCCATGGCGGGGGCAGCAAGGACAGCGGGGATGGCAGTGAAGGCGCTGAGGGCGGTGTGGGCAGCAGCTGTGGCAGGTTCCGGGCGCGCCGGGAAATAGGGGCTCAGGCCCCACCCCCTGGGGACAGCACCCAATTGGAGCGCACCACCCCCGGACCCGCCTCGCCCCTTCGGTTTCTGTCCAGTCCTGCTCGGCCAAGACTCCACCACCAGGTCCGTGCGCCCCTACAGGCAGGGCGGTCGCTATGAACCCACAGCTAGGAGGGTGGAGTTGGAGCTGGGGGCCCTCGACTGGGAGGGAGGACGCGGATGCAGGGGGCCGACTGCAAGGGGAAGGGGAACGAGCTGGACAGGGAGAAGCAGGTCTGCTTTTCGGGATCCCGGTGCCAGGGACCCTGCCCGGTTCCAGGCGTCGCCCCGACCCAGAAACGACTGGGCCGCGCCGTCCTGGAAAGGCCCCAGCGCACGGACATCTGAGGGTTCGTTCAGAGCTCTGTTTCTCGGCGCTGCCTGGCGGCGGAAGGGAGGGAGGGAATGGGATCCTCTAAAAGGGATCTTAGAGTTTCACCCAGCGGGATGTGACACTTGCAGGTGTCCCAGACTGGTGGGAACCTTGACTGGAAGGCTGGGGTTAAGGATGAACTTTCTACCGCCCAGACTGTCCCCTGCAGAGCAGCTGCTGACAGACAGCGGGAGCTCTCCCTTCGTGCACAGGATGGGGGCAGGGAGCCCACAGCCGCAGGGTGCAGGAATGACTGCGCGGGAATCTCCTTTCTTCTTCGTGAATCCCAGCCCTGGCATCTCACCAGGGGGCACAGTGACGGTCCAGGGCTGGGCCCGGGACTCTAGTTGAGTCTTTCAGAGTATCCCATCCCTCTGGCCAGTGGCCCAAGAGAGTGAACCAGAATGCTTCCTTGGGAGTTTTGAAATTGGAACTGGAGAGAGGAGCTCCCTGTGGGGAGGTAAATGGGAGCTGGGGCCACCTGTAGTGACATTTCCTGAGTTCAAGGAGTAGACGAGTCTGAAAGAGAAAAGCTGACTCAGAGAAAGGGAGTGATAGCCGGGCGTGGTGGCCCACACCTGCAATCCCAGCTACTCTCATGGGATCTGTTTCTCTGATGTCTGGGTGTGAAAGGACTTTCTAAGCCTCAGAACAGTGGGAGAACTCAACAAAGAAAAAACCAATACATATACAAGGATACTTTGTGGAAGAAAAAATGGATTAAACTTAAGCAAAAAACTGGGAAGGATCTTGGTAAAAGATATGTCAGAAGGAAGTAATGTTCTTTAAGATGTTCTTAGAAACCCATCGGACAGGTGGGGTGTGGTGGTTCAGCCTGTAATCCCTGAACTTTGGGAGGCAGAGGTGGGCAGATCAGTTGGGGTCAGGAGCTTGAGACCAGCCTGGGCAACACGGTGAAACCCCGTCTCTACTAAAAATACAAAAATTAGCTGGGTGCGGTGGCACACTCGGGAGGCTGAGACAGGAGAATCACTTGAACTTTGGAGGCAGAGGTTGCAGTGAGCTGAGATCACACCACTGCACTCCAGCCGGGCCACTGAGCGAGACTGTCTCAAAACAAACAAACGAACAAACGAAAAGAAGAGAAACTCATGAGACGAAGAGACAGGAAAAAAATGAGCAAAGGAAATCAGCAGAGGTTTCACTGAAGGACAAAGAGAAATGGTCAATACATGGATGAAAACATGTTTAACTTCAGTAATAATCAAGTAAGCACACACCAACACAACATGCACATACTGTTTTTATTTATCAAAGGTGCACGTTTTTGAAATGAGTACTCCTAATTAATATGTACAGAGCACTTACCCAGTGCCCAGCACGGGGGTGGCACCCTGTGTGTGAGAGAGCATGAAACAGGTAGACACGCGCCCTGCTGAAAGTAAGGGACCGCCTCTCTGGAGGATCCACTGGGCAATAAGGAGGTTTCCACACCTTAACTGTGTCTGCCTTGACCTCTGGGGCCTGGGAGCAGAGCCCCCTCCAGCTGGTGGGGAAGGAAGCGTGGTGTGTTTGAGGACAGAATGGAGAGAAGCTGAGTAGAGCGAGTGTAGACTCTTCCTATCCAAAGTGTGGTCAGTGGACTGGGAGTATCAGTGTCACCAGGAGCTTGTTGGAAATGCAGAGGCTCAGGCCCCACTTGACCTTACCAATTGAGAGCACAAACTGTAACCAGATTCCAGGGAGGATTCATACACACATTCCCATTTGATAAGTGGGGGGTAGTAGGAGGTGAGGTGAAATGTGGGGAGGGGATGGCTACTGCACTGGAGAAGGCTGGCTTTGTGTTGAGGCCTTTCTCATGAGGGCAGTGGGGAGCCATGGAAGGCTTTATGCCAGGGAGGGTATGGGCAGATTGAGAATGCAGAAAGATCCCACTGGTTGCCTTGTGTGAAGACCCAGGGAGAAGGGGAGGCTGTCCCTGTTTGAGTAGGAGATGAGGGCTACTGGCGGCTGTAAGTGGAAAGAAGTGAGCAGAGGTGAGCAGAAATCCCAAGGACTGGTGGTGATAGGATGAGGGTGGGAACCAGGATGGGCTTTGGGCAGACCCTGACCCCTCTCTCTGCCTGTAGGCCCACCAGATAATAATCCCTGTGTTCCTGGGTGAGTCAGTGCCACCAGAGATGTTGGCGGCCACTTTTGCTGAGCTGGACGGATGCCTGCAGCTGCCTGAGGACAAGTTCCTGCGGGACCAGGCCTTCCTTACTGGGTCCCGTATCTCTGTGGCTGACTTGGTGGCAATCACGGAGCTGATGCATGAGAATGCCATGGGGTGGGGTGGCCCGCTGGGCAGTGGTGTATCCGGGAAGGGAACTGACATCCCACCTCATGTTGTCTTTTCTGGCAGTGGGACCCTGTGTGAGTCACTTCTCCTTCTGAGCCTCAGTGTCCTCATCTATAAAATGGGGCTGTACAAACCCCTCACCGCAGCTGTATTAAGAGGCTTCCAAGTGTCCCCAGGGATGGGGACATCCTAGCCCATCACACACATGGTGGAGGAGAGAAAATCCAATCAGAGAACCCCTAAAGCAGGTCATGCTGCCTTACACTTGGCTATGCCCAGCCCCTCCGCTGACTCTGTCTTCCCCTAGCCCATCAGTGCTGGCTGCTGAGTCTTTGAAAGCAGACCCACGATGGCAGCATGGCGCCCAACACGTGGAGGCTGCAGTGGGGGAGGACCTCTTCCAGGAGGCCCTCGCAGCTGTCCTGAAGGCCAAGGACCTGCCTCCAGTAGAACCTGCTGTTAAAGAGAATCTGAAGACCTTAATGCAGCTTTTCTTGCTGTGAGTGCATGTCCCAGACTTGCTGAGCCACTGAGGGGATGCTGTGTGGGTAGAATAAAGACACGGAGCTATCTGTCTCCTTGGTTGTAAAGAAGACATATCTGCAAAGGCTCTGGTCCACAGTTCCTCCAGATATCATGCCTGCATTCCTTTTGTCTCCTACCCCATTCCATTCTAGCTTCCATGTGACCTCTGAAAACAGCTTTGGCAAACACTTACTTGACCCTGTCCTTCTGTGTGGAACTTTCTATGGTTCCTCACTGCCCAGAAGCTAAAGTACAAGTCATTGAACTTCGCATTCAAGGCCTTGCTCCTACTCCTCCAGGTGGCCCCTTCTGCCTGCACACTCTTATACCCCTCTCCGGGCTCCCACCTTGGCCTCTTGGCCTCTGCTCATGCTGTTCCCTCCTCATCTTCTTCGTCTGGTGACCTTCCTGGTCTTTTGGCATTTGGCACCCTGTCTCTTCTCCAGGGAGACTTCCTTGACCTCCCCAGCCTCAGTCCAGGTCAGGTGACCTCTCCGGGCTTGTCAGCCCCAGTGTTTCCTTGCGGGGGATACCCCCGGACTGAGCATGTATCATAGATGAGCGGTGACCTGGTGGAAAGATGTCTGAATCAGGATCAGCCTTGGTCTCCTGGTCTCTCTCCTCACTGTGGGGCGATGTTGTGTCCCACAAGTGGGGTGCAGGGCTGGTTCATGAACCTCCTTGCAGGAAGGGAAGTCCCTTGTTATTTCCTGGCCCTCTCCCATACCTCCTCATAACATTGACCACAGTCTTCTCTACACCCCGCTCCTTGACCACTGGCTTGTCCATGCCCCACACCTGGTCCCAGACTTGCCACCTGTCCCTGCCCTCTCCCCTTAGGACTGTCATATTTTCCTGTCGTGTGTCTCAGACCTTCTGATATCTGAGTCATCTAATAAACTGCTAATAGCACAAGATCATGACAGACAGAGACTCTGTCGGCCTTTCAGTGGAGGCTCCTTTAAGTATGCACACTTATAGAGAATTTTATACATGTAGTTGAAATTGTACATATAAACGTACAAATTTTTCCTATCTCTTTTGCGGGGGAGGGGGGAACCTGGGTCTCACTCTGTCATCTGGCGTGGAGTGCAGTGGCACAGTCATAGCTCACTGCAGCCTAGATCTCCTGCACTCAAGCAATCCTCCTGCCTCAGCCGCCCAGGTAGCTAGGACTACAGGCGCACACCACAGCACCCAGATTTTTTTTTTTTTTTTTTGTAGAAAACAAAGAAGAGAATCTTGCTATGTTGCCTAGCCTGATCTTGAACTCCTGGGCTCAAGCAATCCTCCCTTCTTAGCCTCCCAAAGTGCTGAGATTACAGGTGTAAGCCACATTGCTTGACCACAACTTCAATCATATTTGAAATGTACAATTCAAGTGATTTTGCCACACCGACCACAGACTCATGTTTAAGCCACACCAACAGAGTTCCATGTTTTTTGGTGTTTTTTTGAGATGGAATCGCGCTCTGTCGCCCAGGCTGGAGTGCAATGGCGCGATCTCGGCTCACTGCAACCTCCGCCTCCCCGGTTCAAGCGATTCTCCTGCCTCAGCCTCCCGAGCAGCTGGGATTACAGGACCCGCCACCATGCCCGGCTAATTTTTGTATCTTTAGTAGAGACGGGGTTTCGCCACGTTGGCCAGGCTGGTCTCGAACTCCTGACCTCAGGTGATCCGCCCGCCTGGACATCGCTAAGTGCTGGGATTACAGGCGTGAGCTACCGTGCCCAGCCTTTCCATGTTTTAAATAACATATTTTGCCACCCCCCTGGTGGACAGTGGCTCACCACCGGCACAAGAGGCTACACAGGCAGATGTCAGTGGCGACCAGGCAGGGACAGGTATTGTCGTGAGCCCAAGGGCCCTGCCTAGCCCTACCCGCGCCCCCACGAGTAACCACATCTCCTGACTGCCCAAGCGCAGATTTCCATACTGAACATGAAATTGCCTGACTTCGAAATGGTGGCAAATCATTCAAAACTTTTAAGCTCCCGTTGTATTGGTTATTAGGGTCGAGCCTGGGGAAGACCCCCATAGGTGTGTGTGTGTCCTTGTGTGTTAGGGGTGTTCAGACCTCTAATAGGGCTAGGAACCAGGCGACCATAGCGCTGCAAGCTTGAGAGGGAAATCCACCTGGCGCCAGGCAAGAAGGTCAGGGAAGAGACTACGTGGGGCCACTACCGGGTTAAAGACCTGTAGTGGGTGGGGCTACACATAGGGCGGAGACGATGGGACTTCCGGAAATCAGAGCCAGCACACGTGACTTTTGTTTGCAGAAGCGGGATGTACCCTAGGCAGCCAATCGGGGAGCGCCGAGTCTCTGTCCAGCCAATGAGAAGCCAGGTGGCTGTGGCGCCTCGCCCCTCCTCCCTGGTCCGCGAGCCTTCGGTACCCCTAGCTTTTTTTCCGCCAGAGCTGTTTCCGTTCCTCTGCCCGCCATGCCGTTCCTAGAGCTGGACACGAATTTGCCCGCCAACCGAGTGCCCGCGGGGCTGGAGAAACGACTCTGCGCCGCCGCTGCCTCCATCCTGGGCAAACCTGCGGACGTGAGCGTGGGCCGGGCGAGGGGAGGTTGGTGGGCCAGGGGTCCGGCCGTCCCTGCTCCGCCTCCCCGACAGTGACCCGGAATCTTTTCCCCAGGGACCACTCCCCACTCCTTTCCTCACGCCAAGCTCTGACTTTCCGTGCTCCACGATCCCGCGGCTCCCCCTCCGCACGTCTTTCCCTTGTCGCCCTCCCCAGTCATGACCCGGACGTGACCTTCAGGGACCTCGGCCTGTACCGGGATCCCTGTCCCCGCGAACACTGCGCGTTTCGGCTTTCACGCGCTCGGGTCCGGTCCCCAGAGGTAGCCCGGCCGGCTCCAGCTTCGGGCAAAACTTGTCATGTCTCCCTCAGCGCGTGAACGTGACGGTACGGCCGGGCCTGGCCATGGCGCTGAGCGGGTCCACCGAGCCCTGCGCGCAGCTGTCCATCTCCTCCATCGGCGTAGTGGGCACCGCCGAGGACAACCGCAGCCACAGCGGCCACTTCTTTGAGTTTCTCACCAAGGAGCTAGCCCTGGGCCAGGACCGGTGCGTAGGGGTAGCAGGTGATCCATGTGGGACTGCCGCAGACTGGAGCCAGTGATCCTGCCTGAGGGGGAAAAACCCATTTCTTGCCCTGCCCAGTAAGGACACATCAGGGTCTGGGGCTTTGGGGCCTCCTGACCCCTTAGGTTCCTGCTGTTAGGACCATCTTCAAAGTGCGAGCAGGATTGAATGAATTTCTGGCTCTGCTCCTCAGTGTGTAAGTCTGTGAACCCGGAAGGCTCTCTTTTAACACCCCCCGGGGCAGTGCAAGGGTCATGTGGGATTGTCTGTGTGCTGTACCTGCCTTGGCACCTGACAGGGTGGGTACACGTGGCTGAAGTGTGATTTTCTAGAACTTTGCCAGGCTGGTCAGAAGGAATTCTGGGTATGTTCTAAAGTTACGTATTTTGGACCTATGTCCCAACCAGGTTCCAGGTGAAGTTCACGGGAGACTCACAGAGTAGTGAAAGAGCACTGGCCTGGATGTCTAGACATCTGCTTTCTGGGTCCTGCATAGCTGGGGGGACCCCAGACAAAATTGGAAATGAACCATCTCCAGTTGGCAACCTTCTCTTCTGTGAAAACAGGGGAAAAGACCTCCCTCCCCCACAAGAAGACTCTACAACCCAAACCTAGCATTCTGTGACCGAGTTAAAGTTTCCTCTTGGGTAAAAGATATTCTTGAGCCACATCCATGCCTAGGAGGAAGTAAGGGCATCAGAAGCTTGAAAGGACACTGTCCAGGCATGGTGGCACTCATGCCTGTAATCCCAGCACTTTGGGAGACCAAGGCGGGAGGTCCATTTGACCCAGGAGTTGCAGACCAGTCTGGGTAACATAGTGAGATGCCATCCCCCAAAACAGTTTTAAAAATTAACCAGACGCCGGGCACGGTGGCTCACGCTTGTAATCCCAGCACTTTGGGAGGCGGAGGCGGGCGGATCACGAGGTCAGGAGATCGAGACCACGGTGAAACCCCGTCTCTACTAAAAATACAAAAAATTAGCCAGGCGTGGTGGCAGGCGTCTGTAGTCCCAGCTACTCGGAGAGGCTGAGGCAGGAGAATGGCGTGAACCCGGGAGGCGGAGCTTGCAGTGAGCCGAGATTGCGCCACTGCACTCCAGCCTGGGCGACAGAGCGAGACTCCGTCTCAAAAAAAAAAAAAAAAAAAAAATTAACCAGACATGGTGATGTGCACCTGTAGTCTCACTTAGTTGGCAGGCTGAAGTGGGAGGATGGTTTCAGCCCAGGAGGTTGAGGCTGCAGTGAGCTATGATTGCGCATTGCACCCCAGCCTGGGTGGCAGTGAGACCTTGGCTCAGAAAAAAAGACCTTCTGAAATGGAGCCTTTGCTAGTCCATGAAGGCCGATGAGGAATGGCTGATCCTGCTGGGTCCTCCCTCAAGCTACAGAGGAATAATACAGTCAGCCCCCTGTGTCACTGGGTTCCACATCTGTTGATTCAAACAACCATGGATTGAAATATCAGAGGAAAAAAAAACGGTAGTAGCATCTATACTGAAAATATGTAGACTTTTATCCTTGTCATTATTCCCTAAACAATACAACTATTTACATAGTACGTCCATTATATTAGGTATTATAAGTAACCCAGAGATTATTTAAAGCATATGAGAGGATGTGTGTAGGTTATATGCAAATATTACACCATTTTATGTAAGGGACTTGAGCAAATGTAGATTCTGGTTTCCTCTGGGGATCCTAGAACAAATCTCCCACGGATACTGAGGGAAAACTGTTACTCTAACAACAAGTGTTATATAAGTGCTTACCATGTGCTAGGTACTCTACACTCATGATCCCATTTGATCCTTACAATCCCTGTCCACTCTCCCTTTGTGCAGACAAGACATGCTATCCCCATGAGGTAGATAATCTCCATTATGCCAATTTTATGATGACAAGACTGACGCTGTTCATATTCCCGACCCCCCCAGCCAGGCTATCCCAAGCTCTGGTGTTCCTCACTGGAAACTTGCTGTTACCTCTGACAGGGGCATGTTCACTTATGGCACAGACATTAGTGGCGGGGTTGGTGGGGCAGGGGGTCACCCTGTGCTCAGCCTTTGAGAAAACAGGTGGCTGAGGTACTGTGCCCTTAGGGAGCCTGCAATTAGGAGGCAGGGTGCCCCTCAGTACACAAACTGATGGAGATGATAGAGTGTACGGCACACACACCGAGGCTACCGTATTGTGTGTCTGTCCTAGCTGGGTCATGATGTGTAGCCACATCCCACACCTGAGTGTCCCACCGCCGTGCTGGGGGTTGGGGAAAATCATTACTGGGATGAGCAGGTTTGCAAAATGCCTGGTGGACTGAGGCAGGCTGTCCTGAGTACCCACAGTGGGAGTACCTGGCAGGGCTCTTGCAAGATGTGGTGTTGGCCAAGAGGCTGATGATACCTTTTTCTCTGTCTCCTGAAGGATACTTATCCGCTTTTTCCCCCTGGAGTCCTGGCAGATTGGCAAGATAGGGACGGTCGTGACTTTTTTATGATTGGGCACGGAGGGATCCAGGGCATCTGTGAGCTGGCTGCTTCTTCCAGAGAGATCTCCTGGCAGAGTGAGGGCCTTGTGATAACCAGCTTTGGATTATCCCGCATGCAACATTCCTGTGATCACATAATCCTCTTCTTCGTCCTCATATGAAATAAATGAAGAGAGCTTCCTCATTCAAACATGACTTCTTACCTTCTATTATCTCTCCTGGGCATCTTGGGCCACCATGGGCAGCAGGGCTGGTGGATAAGACCGTAGGGAACCTGGAGGGGGATGATTTCCATCTTCAGGGCTGCTCTCTGATGTTTAGACTGCTCAGATCTGGGGCTGGAAGCCTCAGCCTGGAGGCTCTGCTCTCCACACCCATCTGCAGGCCTGTGGGAAGGTGTGAGCAGCTGGTCCAGCTGGGGCCTTCCTGCAGACTGCTGACCTGAGGCTCCTGTCCTCAGCCCCAAAATAGGGCCAGACCTCTGTACTCCTCCTGAAGCCTACTCCCTCCATGACTGGCTGGGCAGCCTGCCACGTTACTCTCCCCTTTTCCCCACCTCTGTAGAGTGGAGGCAGGGGTTGCCTGTGTCCCTTTAGGGGTTGGTCACTGGTTTTCCAGAAGCAGGGTCCCCAGTCTGCCCCTCCTCCTCCCCAGGGTTGCAAGCTTCGACTCCCTCCCTTTGGCAAGACTCAAACCGTCCTCCCAGCTGCCCCATCACCCCTTCCTGGCAGTAGCACCACCTTTCACAACCTTTCCAGCCCAGGGGCCCCCAGGCAGGGAGGATAGCTGGGGGGACGAATGGCAGGTCTGTAAAGCTTCATGTGTCCTCTCCTGTCACAACTGTGCCACCTGCACACTTACACACTCATGGACAGACAACCATGCACATACACACATCCACCCACATCTAGTAATGATTCATCACATTCACACATACACACCCACATATACAATTGTACCATTTACACACAGTTAACTCATAAACACACACATATACACCCAATCACACAATTCATTCACATCCAACAGTCACAACTCAAATTCACACATATAGACCAAACCACCACACAACGTACACACACATATACAATCACACCATATACTGACATTCACAGTCCCAGTTCACTCACACATACACATACACCCCGTCACACACAGGCACACAATTCACTCATCCACCCACATATAAATTCACACTGCTTACATTTACACACAATTCACTAAAATTCCCACCGGAGTCCTGGCTAGAAAACTTCTCTTCATCCACCTGCTGCACCTGGCCCCACCCACCAAAGCTCCCCAGCTGCCCCGGAATGTGGCAGGGCAGGGAGGCCCACCCAGGGAGTGGGGCCGATCTAGCCCTCTGGTCCCAGACCTTGCTGTTTCTTAGGGCTGTGGGGCTCCGCTTGGGGAGGGGCAGGGAGGGTGTACAGGTGCAGCGTTTTTACTCTGAAGACCTTTTCTGACTTCTTCCTCTTCAGGGCAGCACAAGAGCAAGGAGTTCTTGCAGATCAACAGCCTGGGGAAACTGCCGACGCTCAAGGATGGTGATTTCATCCTGACCAAAAGGTGCCCTCCTTCCCTCTCCCCTCCCGCATCCAGAGCCCATGTGACCCTGGCTCTCCCCACTGGCCCCGGGCCCCACTGGCCCTCCCATACCCCGTGGGGCAGCGAGGGAGGGGAAAGTCGAGGGATCTGGCCCGGCGCGGTGGCTGACGCCTGTAATCCCAGAACTTTGAGAGGCCAAGGCGGGCGGATCACAAGGTCAGGAGACCGAGGCCATCTTGGCTAACATGGTGAAACACCGTCTCTACTAAAAATACCAAAAGCTTCCTTCCTTCCTTCCTCTCTCTCTCTCTCTCTCTTTCTCTCTTTCTCTCTTTCTCTCTTTCTCTCTTTCTTTCTTTCTTTCTTTCTTTCTTCTTTCCCTCTCTGGCCCAGGCTACAATCTACTCGGCTTGCTGCTGCCCGCACCGCGGACTGCCTGGGTCTGCCGGCGCGCGCCACCGCTGCCTGCCTTTTCTCCTTTGGATGCAGGCACGTGTTCGCCATCTTGGCCACGCTGGTCCCCAGCTCCTGACGCCGAGTGCTCTGCCCGCCTCAGCCTCCCGAGGTACTGGGACTACAGACGGAGTCTCGCTCACCCAGTGCTCGGTGTTGCCCGGGCTGGAGTGCAGTGGTGTGGTCTGGCCTCGCAGCAGCCTCTACCCCCCGGCCGCCTGCCTTGGCCTGCCAGGGTGCTGGGATTGCAGCCCCTGCCCGGCCGCCGCCCCATCTGGAAGGTGGGGAGCGCCTCTGCCCGGCCGCCCCGTCTGGGAGGTGAGGAGCACCTCTGCCTGGCCGCCCTGTCTGGGAAGTGAGGAGCGCCTCTGCCCGGCCACCCACCGTCTGGGAAGTGAGGAGCGCCTCTGCCCGGCCACCCACCGTCTGGGAAGTGAGGAGCGCCTCTGCCCGGCCACCCACCGTCTGGGAAGTGAGGAGCGCCTCTGCCCGGCCACCCACCGTCTGGGAAGTGAGGAGCGCCTCTGCCCGGCCACCCACCGTCTGGGAAGTGAGGAGCGCCTCTGCCCGGCCGCCCCGTCTGGGAAGTGAGGAGCGCCTCTGCCCGGCCACCCACCGTCTGGGAAGTGAGGAGCGCCTCTGCCCGGCCACCCACCGTCTGGGAAGTGAGGAGCGCCTCTGCCCGGCCACCCACCGTCTGGGAAGTGATGAGCGCCTCTGCCCGGCCACCCACCGTCTGGGAAGTGAGGAGCGCCTCTGCCCGGCCACCCACCGTCTGGGAAGTGATGAGCGCCTCTGCCCGGCCGCCCCGTCTGGGAAGTGAGGAGCGCCTCTGCCCGGCCACCCACCGTCTGGGAAGTGAGGAGCGCCTCTGCCCGGCCACCCACCGTCTGGGAAGTGAGGAGCGCCTCTGCCCGGCCACCCACCGTCTGGGAAGTGAGGAGCGCCTCTGCCCGGCCACCCACCGTCTGGGAAGTGAGGAGCGCCTCTGCCCGGCCACCCACCGTCTGGGAAGTGAGGAGCGCCTCTGCCCGGCCACCCACCGTCTGGGAAGTGAGGAGCGCCTCTGCCCGGCCACCCACCGTCTGGGAAGTGAGGAGCGCCTCTGCCCGGCCACCCACCGTCTGGGAAGTGAGGAGCGCCTCTGCCCGGCCACCCACCGTCTGGGAAGTGAGGAGCGCCTCTGCCCGGCCACCCACCGTCTGGGAAGTGAGGAGCGCCTCTGCCCGGCCACCCACCGTCTGGGAAGTGAGGAGCGCCTCTGCCCGGCCACCCACCGTCTGGGAAGTGAGGAGCGCCTCTGCCCGGCCACCCACCGTCTGGGAAGTGAGGAGCGCCTCTGCCCGGCCACCCACCGTCTGGGAAGTGAGGAGCGCCTCTGCCCGGCCACCCACCGTCTGGGAAGTGAGGAGCGCCTCTGCCCGGCCACCCACCGTCTGGGAAGTGAGGAGCGCCTCTGCCCGGCCACCCACCGTCTGGGAAGTGAGGAGCGCCTCTGCTCGGCCGCCCCGTCTGGGAAGTGAGGAGCGCCTCTGCCCGGCCACCCATCGTCTGGGAAGTGAGGAGCGCCTCTGCCCGGCCACCCACCGTCTGGGAAGTGAGGAGCGCCTCTGCCCGGCCGCCCCGTCTGGGAAGTGAGGAGCGCCTCTGCCCGGCCGCCCCGTCTGGGAAGTGAGGAGCGCCTCTGCCCGGCCACCCATCGTCTGGGAAGTGAGGAGCGCCTCTGCCCGGCCGCCCCGTCCGGGAGGAAGTGAGGAGCGCCTCTGCCCGGCCGCCCCGTCCGGGAGGAAGTGAGGAGCGCCTCTGCCCGGCCGCCCCGACTGGGAAGAAGTGAGGAGCGCCTCTGCCCGGCCGCCCCGTCTGGGAAGAAGTGAGGAGCGCCTCTGCCCGGCCGCCCCCGTCCGGGAAGAAGTGAGGAGCGCCTCTGCCCGGCCGCCCCGTCTGGGAAGTGAGGAGCGCCTCTGCCCGGCCGCCCCGTCCGGGAAGAAATGAGGAGCGCCTCTGCCCGGGCGCCCCGTCCGGGAAGAAGTGAGGAGCGCCTCTGCCCGGCCGCCCCGTCTGGGAAGTGAGGAGCGCCTCTGCCCGGCCGCCCCGTCCGGGAAGAAATGAGGAGCGCCTCTGCCCGGGCGCCCCGTCCGGGAAGAAGTGAGGAGTGCCTCTGCCCGGCCGCCCCATCTGGGAAGAAGTGAGGAGCGCCTCTGCCCGGCCACCCATCGTCTGGGAAGTGAGGAGCGCCTCTGCCCGGCCACCCATCGTCTGGGAAGTGAGGAGCGCCTCTGCCCGGCCACCCACCGTCTGGGAAGTGAGGAGCCCCTCTGCCCGGCCGCCCCGTGTCTGGGTAGAAGTGAGGAGCTCCTCTGCCTGGCCGCTCCGTCTGGGAGGTCTACCACGGAGGCCAGAAGCAATGTGGGGGCTGGACGTGGTGGCTCACGCCTGTGGTCCCGGCACTCTGGGGGGCGAGGCGGGTTGATCACTTCGGGCTAGGAGTTCGAGACCAGTCTGGCCAACTTGGCGAAACATGAAGAATACAACAGACAAACCAACCAACTCAGTGACAACAAAATAGGTCTACCCTGGAGTCATACTCTAATTTTTTCTATTTTCCTCCCTTTCTGATCCTTTATCCCACTTTCTTTTTCTTCCTCTTCCTTCTCCCTCTTCTTTGTCAAATAGAGGATTGAGTTATTATCACTGATCCATATAAAGTCCCTCTCTCATTTATTTTAACTCCCACCCCCATTTCTATTCCCCGACTTCCCATGTGCAACCTTCCTAATATGTTTGATATGCATCTTTTTGTTTGTATGTATTTTTAGAAAATGTTTATTGTTTTTGTATGCAAAAAAAAATTAATTAAAAAAAAATAAAAAATAAAAAATAAAAATACAAAAAAAATTAGCTGGGCGTGGTGGCTGGCGCCTGTAGTCCCAGCTACTCGGGAGGCTGAGGCAGGAGAATGGCGTGAACCCAGGAGGCAGAGCTTGCAGTGAGCTGAGATCACACTACTGCACTCCAGCAACACCAGAGAGAGAGAGGAGAAATGACAAGGAGAGGCAATATTGAAGATACGGAGACTGAGAATGTTGAAAATTAATGAAGGACAAGAACCCTCAAATTCAAAAAACACAATATATTAGGTTCCTAGGGCTGCTGTAACAAAGTACCACAAAGTGCCTGGCTTTAAACAACAGAAATTTATTCTCATGGTTCTGGAGACCAGAAGTCCAAAATTAAGGTGTCAACAAGGCCATTCTCTTTCTGAAAGTTCTAAAAAAGAATCTGTTCCATGCCTATCTCTTAGCTCTGGTGTTGCTGGAAATCCTTGGCATTCCTTGACTTGTAGACTTGTTTTAAAATGTACCCGGGATTTTGGCTTTATTCAGGTATGGTGAGGCCACAGATCAGAGGTGATAGCCATTTAAAATATAGTTTGTTACTCACAGTTCCCAAGACGATAGGGGGGACATGCCACACCATGCAGGGCCGTGGGGAAGCACCAGGGTCAGTCAGGAAGCAGAATGAGTGAGGGCAAAAGGTGGACAAAAGGCTTTGCCATGTTTTTTGCAAGAAGGCAAGACAGGGTAAACAGACTTAGGACTGGCTAGTTTGAATAATTGTGATGGGCTCTGGGTTATAGGAGTGGTCCCTTGTTACCTGGTACCTGTCCCTGGAGTGATTTGGGGCAGGAACCTGCTGAAAGGTGGCTGGTAAAGTTATGTTGGAGATACGAATCGGTTGATTGGCACATCAAAGGCACACCATAAGCAAATCATTTATTCTCTGTAGGAATTAGCTGGCCCAGGGAGGGGCAGTCTCTCCTGGATCAGTAAGGCCTCAAGGTGTCAAAGCAATCTGGTCATGGTGGCTGAGGCCTCTAATCCCAGCACTTTGGAAGGCTGAGGAGGGAGGATCACTTGAGCCCAGAAGTTCGAGGACAGCCTGGGCAACATAGTGAGACTGCCTCTACAAAAAGTTTAAAAATTAGCAGAGCGTAGTAGTAGTTCCAGCTACTCTGGGGGCTGAGGTGGGAGGATCACTTGAGCCCAGGGGGCCAGGGATGCAGTGAGCCACGGTCACACCACTGCACTCCAGCCTGCACTCAAAAAAGCGAGATTCTGTCTCAAAACGACAACAGCAACAACCACAAAAGAAGTTAATAGCTTAGCTTCTGTCGTATTACAAAATTGTTGCACCCTGGACACACTGACAGCCTCAAAAAGAGGAGTTTGTGTGATCATTGGTGGATAAGGCTGTTCTGTGTAAATCCATTGGGACAAATAGTGCCTAAGCTGCACCTGTTAAAGAACAAGCTAAACACTCTCCATCAAACAAAAGAGGTGCATTCATTCGGCTGTACTGACCTTGTCCCAGCAATGGGATGTGGGTTTAACAGGATATGGGGAAATGTGCTCAGACCTGTTCCTTTCAGCTTATTCATTCCTATTCTTATCTATGTTCTTATCCCCGTTTGTAGATCCCTTGTTATTAATCTGGCTCTTATCTCAATAGCCACCAACTCAGCTTTTAATATGTGAAACTTCTAGGAAAGTCTGCAGCAAGGCAAATGAAGGAATTAAAGACATGTTACCCCAAATATGCTGCTTTGGAGTATTAATTATTTTGAGTTGAAGGCACTTGAGAAATAGCACATACAGGAAAGACTCTCTGACCTGCCCTTTTCTATCTAAGAATAGGCCACACAATTTCCCCTAAGAAAGGCACCCTCCCTTTACTAGGAAGAGAAGAACATTGTCATCACAAGTGACTGTGAATCAAGGTTCCAATGGATCTGTATAAACACATGACTAAAATAATCCTTATCTTCTAATTTTGCCCCCCGTGTATGTCCTAGTCCCTTCTCCACAATTTACTGCCTATAATCCAAACCCCTTTGTCTGTCTTTTTTTTTTTTTTCCTGAGGCAGAGTCTTGCTCTGTCGCCCAGGCTGGAGTGCAGTGGTGTGATCTCTGCTCACTGCAAGCTCTGCCTCCTGGGTTCACGCCATACTCCTGTCTCAGCCTCCTGAGTAGCTGGGACTACAGGCACCCGCCACCACGCCTGGCTAATTTTTTTGTATTTTTAGTAGAGACAGGGTTTCACCGAGTTAGCCGGGATGGTCTCGATCTCCTGACCTCGTGATCTGCCTGCCTTGACCTCCCAAAGTGCTGGGATTACAGGCATGAGCCACTGCGCCCAGCCTTGTCTTAAAAAAAAAAAAAAGTATTGTTTTTCTATCTGAAAGATAGAAACTTTTTCTACTTTAGTGACTTCTTTAGGCCTTCATTCTCTTGTGAAAGTACCCATGTACACTGAAAATTTAGCAAAGCTTGAATGATTTTCTTCTGTTAATCTGTCTTATTTCAGTTTTATTCTTAGGCCCAGATCTCCAGAGACCCTAAGAATGTAGAGGAGAATTTTTTTCCTCCCCAGTAATAGCATGGCATACAGCATAGATCCCCACTTGTTCAGGTCAATTTTAATCGCTTTCTAAAACTTTCTGTGACATTCTTCATAAAGGTCATGCCGGCCAGGCGAGGTAGCTCATGCCTGTAGTCCCAGCTACTTGGAGGCTGAGGTGGGAGGATCACTTGAGCCCAGGAGGTCGAGGCTGCAGTGAGCCACAATCGTGCCACTGTACTTCAGCCTGGATGACAGAGCAAGATCCTGTCTATAAGTTTTTTCTTTTTTAAGTAATGCATGTTTCAGCTCAGACTTATTCCATGGTGAGATATGTATATTATATGTGTGTGTGTGTGTATGTACACAGATATAATTGCAAATGATATCTGTTGCATTTTACATATTGAAGGAAGTATCTTATTGAAAATATTATAAATTTGTGTCAATGTTGCTACTGCTCAAAACCCGTTTCAGAATTGGTAATCTACTTACATTCAAAATGAGTAGGGTGGCTGGGCACGGTGGCTCACGCCTGTAGTCCCAACTCTTTAGGGGGCTGAAGTGGGCAGATCACTTGAGCCAGGAGTCTGAGACCAGCCTGGCCAACATAGCAAAACCCCATCTCTACTAAAAATACAAAAATTAGCAGGGCATGGTGGCACATGCCTGTAATCCCAACTACTCGGGAGGCTGAGGCACGAACTTGGGAGGCAGAAGTGGCAGTGAGCCAAGATCATACCACTACACTCCAGCCTGGGCAACAGAGCAAGACTCTGTCTCAAAACAAAACAAAAAAATACAACACAAAGGAGTCACACAGAAGAGGGTGCTGCGAAGACATAGGGGAATGCCAGAACAGAGGCAAAGATTGGAGTGATGGGTCTTATATTAATCATGGTCCTTATCTCCTGTACTTTATCATGCTTTGACATTTTTTAAGTTTATTTTACATTTTTGTAGAGACAGGGTCTCACTCTGCCAGGCTGGAGTGCAGTGGTGCAATTATATTAGGTTGGTCCAAAGTAATCGTGGTTTTTGCCATTACTTTTATTTTATTTATTTATTTGAGACAGGGTCTCACTCTGTCGCCCAGGCTGGAGTGCAGTGGCACAATCTCACCTCACTGCCACCTCCACCTCCTGGGTTCAAGTAATTCTCCTGCTTCAGCCTCCCAAGTGGCTGGGAGTACAGGTGCATGCCACCATGTCCAGCTAATTTTTGTATTTTTAGTAAAGACAGGATTTCACCATGTTGGCCAGGCTGGTCTTGAACTCCTGGCCTCAAGTGATCCACTTGCCTTAGCCTCCCAAAGTGCTGAGATTACAGGCGTGAGCCACCGCGCCTGGTCTGCCATTACTTTTAATTAAAATTTTTGTTACGGTTGATTGATTTCCTAGGTTCATTCATACATTCTGTTTTGTTTTGTTTTTTTGAGACAGGGTCTCGCTCTGTCATCAAGGCTGGAGTCAGTGGTGCAGTTACAGCTCACTGCAGCCTTGACCTTCTGGGCTCGAGTGATCCTCCTGCCTCAGCCTCCTGAGTAGCTGGGACTACAGGCATGTACCACCACACCCATCTAATTTTTAATTGTTGTTGTTGTTGTTGTTGTTGTAGAGCTGGTGTCTTGCCATGTTGCCCAGTGCTGGCCTCAAGTGAGTCTCCCATCTCAGTCTCCCAAAGTGGCTAGGATTACAGGTGTGGGTCACTGCGCCCGGTCTGCTTTGACATCCTGAGGCCTTGCTGATCCAAGAGAGACTGCCCCTCCCTGGGCCATAAATTCCTAAACTATTAACTTCTAATTGGAGTGCTACCAATTTTTTTTTTTTTTTTTTTTTTTGGAATAGAGTCTCACTCTGTCACCCAGTCTGGAGTGCAGTGGTGAGATCTCGGCTCACTGCAAGCTCCACCTCCCGGATTCAGGCCATTCTCTGACCTCAGCCTCCCGAGTAGCTGGGCCTACAGGTGCCTGCAACTATGCCTGGCTACGTTTTTGTATTTTTAGTAGAGACGGGGTTTCACCATGTTAGCCAGGATGGTCTTGATCGCCTGACCTCATGATCCGTCTGCCTCGGCCTCCTAAAGTGCTGGGATTACAGGCGTGAGCCACCGCACCCGGCCAAGTGCTACCAATTTTTGCAGAGTAATAATGAACTCTTGTTCTATTACTATGAAAGATTTAGAACTGCCCTTTCCATCCCATAATTTCCAACGCCTGGAAAAAAGGATCTCAGTACTGAAAATAACTTAGAATTGTAACTCACAAGTGGGTTTTCCCTGATGTCATATCTAGTATGTTTATGTAGTATTACTTTGTGTATAGCCCAAGTTTGTAATTTGGCTGGCATTTAAGGTGACACCTGGTGATAGAAGGTGTTGGGTATCCAAGTCTACATTGACCTGACCATTTAGGTGAGAACCTTTATATAATCTGTTGCCACATAAGATAAAAAGACCAGTGTTGTTCATGGATAAGGTCAGAGTGGAACTCATGACCCACCAGGTTGGGGGCTGGTGTCTTGTCACCTATCATGTAGGCATCTGCACACATCCATCTTCCATGTGTCTTTGTCAGTCTGTAGGAGAATGGGTTGCAAAATATCTGATATAGGAGGCCTGCAGTTTGGCCTTGACATGTGTGTGGCTTGGTTTCGTTATGTGACCAAGTTTGTCCAGATTTTTGGTCTATCCATATTTAATGTCTAGTGTTTGGCAGTCTAATGAAGAGAGGAGATGGGCTACCCCATGTTATACAAGGGTGGCTTGTGAGCTTACTGTAACATCCGGTGATATGGTAAGTCTTTGTACCATAAGAGTCAGTGCCAGAACCTTCTATAACCTTCATGGGAGGCTTGAGGATGCCACCTGTGGAACCAAAGCACAAGATTCAACGGTAATATCGTCTTGCTGTGTCACCTATAAATCATTCAGCACCATACCTGTTTTTAAAACAAAGGGAACATTTTCTTTCTTTTTTTTTTTTAAGACAGGGTCTTGCTCTATTGCCCAGGCTGAAGTGCAGTGGTGTGATCACAGCTCACTGCATTCTCCACCTCCCGGGCTCAAGCGATTCTTTCACCTCAGCCTCTTGAGTAGCTGGGACCACAGGCGCCCACCACCACACCCTACTAATTTTTTGTGTGTTTTGTGTAGAGACAGGGTTTCACCATGTTGCTCAGGCTGATGTCAAACTCCTGAGCTTAAGCAATCCGCCCACCTCTGCCTGCCAAAGTGCTGAGATTACAGGCTGGAGCCACCGTACCCAGCAAATTTCCTTCTACTGACTACCTGAGCACAGGACAGAACTTGAGCTTCCATAGAGGTTTGTCCATGTCCAATTAATCCATCAAAAGAAGAAGTAAAGTGATGTTGTTTTCTCAGTTCTGGATGCCACACCTTGTCACATACCCAGTTTTCATAGTTGGCCCACCGAGTCCTGGCGCTGGCAGGAATGAAAATTGGTTCAAGTTCTTCTGCATGATCTAGATGTTGACATAACCAGTAATCAGATTAATTAAAATGGACAGGATTTGGAGAGTTGGTGTAACGAGGTGTCAGTTCTGTTTTTGACCTGTTGGGAAAACAGTAAGGTTTGCTAAGCATGAGACACAACCTCAAAGAGAGCCCATAGTGGAGGATCAGAGGGAGAATCAGAGGACAGGATTGAGACAAGCAACTTCCAGTCAGCTTTTTAATAAATGGCCAGAGAAAAAGGAGGCTTCATTAAAAGGAAGAGGTTCTTTTGGTTTTTGTTTTTTGGACAAGGAGGCCCAATGTGAGAAAATAGGTGGAAGTGAAGTTTCTTGATCCATGATCTTGAGAAAAGCTGTCTACTTTAAAATGTCATCTGCTTCTGAGGCCTGGGAACCAGTCTGGGAAATCGTTACTTTAAGGTCACCTGTAGGGAGGGTCTTCCAGTTGTCCTCAGAGTGCTGATCTGGGTCTAGCTTGGTGTAATTCACATGAATCCAGGAGGACTTTTCCCTATCTTGATGGCAGTGTAGGTGGTTAGCAGTACAGTCAGGCATTGCTTAATGACAGGGATGCATTCTGAGAAATGCATCTTTAGGTACTTTTGTCATTGTGTAGACATCACAGAGTGTACTTAGACCTAGATGATATAGTCTACTACACACCTAGGCTATATTGTGTAACCCACCTGCTCCTAGGCTACAAACCCATACAGCATGTTAGTGTACTGAATACTGTACACGGTGTAACACAATGATAAGTATTTTCTTTTACTTATATCTTGTAGTGTAGGATTTATCACAAAATGTTACTGCTCAGTGCATTTTTGCAAACAATAACAATTCACTGAGAGTATTAACATTCACATATGTAATTAGAGTTTACAAATGCACCAAACTTTGGGTAACAAACACTTTAAACTTACTTTTTTAGACATTCAGTAAACCCCTTCTCCCCACTCCCCAAACTGTTTGATTACAAAGAAGCACAATGGGTTAACTGTGGCAAAACATAAGAAATAAGGCAGGGGAGGCAGATGCAGACTTGACAACATAAGAATATCCAAACAATGTTGTCAATATCAAAAGACAAAATCAAAACATCTTTTATAACATAAAATAAATCCATATAATTAAGTACTAATTACGTGAAATAACATTATAGGGTATATAACATTTATTTTCTCTACATAAATTTGTGTATCTTAAATTTATTTATTTTTATTTTATTTTTTCCTGAGATGGAGTCTTGCTCTGTTGCCCAGGCTGGAGTGCAGTGGCACTATCTTGGCTCACTGCAACCTCCCCCTCCCGGGTTCAAGAAATTCTCCTGCCTCAGTCTCCTGAATAGCTAGGATTATAGGCGTGCGCTACCATGCCTGGCTAATTTTTATATTTTTAGTAGAGACAGGGTTTCACCACATTGGCCAGGCTGGTCTCCAACTCCTGACCTCATGATCCACCCCCCTCGGCCTCCCAAAGTGCTGGGATTACAAGCGTGAGCCACCTTGCCTGGCTGCATATCTTAAATTTAATGTGAAACATCATGTTTCAACTTCAACTTAAGAATATCATGACATACAGTTTTTGGTGAGTCTAGATGTAATGGAATGAATATTTAAATAGACTTCAAAGATTTTATCAAGTTTGTATTTGGTTATCATTGCTTTAAGTCTTTAATGCTTTTCTTTTTTTTTTTTTTTGAGATGGAGTCTTGCTCTGTCGCCCAGGCTGGAGTGCAGTGGCGCGATCTCGGCTCACTGCAACCTCTGCCTCCCGGGTTCAGGCCATTCTCCTGCCTCAGCCTCTCCGAGTAGCTGGGACTACAGGCGCCCGCCACCACGCCCGGCTAATTTTTTTTTTTTTGTATTTTTAGTAGAGACGGGGTTTCACCGTGGTCTCGATCTCCTGACCTCGTGATCCGCCCGCCTCGGCCTCCCAAAGTGCTGGGATTACAAGCGTGAGCCACCGCGCCCGGCTGCTTTTCTTTATTTATTGGACTAAGCCAATTTTAGAAACAAAATCCACAACCAACACACATATAATGCCGAAGTTTCTGAAAAAACTAAATAGTATTATCTTTAGTATATCATTAAAATAGTGATTGTGGTTAAACAAACAAACAAACAAACAAATTACTGCAACTCATATATGATAAATTTACAGAAAGCAACATTTTAGAAGTTCCATCTGGTGTGTTTGCACTGTAAGAAAATAAATCTGGATATGAGTATGTAGGGTCCAGCCCCACAGGGTCGGTGGGTCTCTCCTCGTGTGTGGAGACGAGAGAGTGTAGAAGTAAAGACACAAGACAAAGAGATAAAAGAAAAGACAGCTGGGCCCGGGGGACCACTACCACCAAGATGCGGAGACCGGTAGTGGCCCCGAATGCCAGGCTGCGCTGATATTTATTGGATGCAAGACAAAGGGGCAGGGTAAGGAGTGTGAGCCATCTCCAATGATAGGTAAGGTCACGTGGGTCACATGTCCACTGGACAGGGGGTCCTTCCCTGCCTGGCAGCCGAGGGAGAGAGAGAGAGAGAGGAGAAAGAGAGAGACAGCTTACACCATTATTTCTGCTATCAGAGACTTTTAGTACTTTCACTAATTTGCTACTGCTAGCTAAAAGGCAGAGCCAGGTGTATAGGATGGAACATGAAGGCAGACTAGGAGCGTGACCACTGAAGCACAGCATCACAGGGAGACGGTTAGGCCTTCAGATAACTGCGGGCGGGCCTGACTCATGTCAGGCCCTCCACAAGAGGTGGAGGAGCAGAGTCTTCTCTAAACTCCCCTGGGGAAAAGGAGACTCCCTTTCCTGGTCTGCTAAGTAACGGGTGTTTTTCCTTGACCCTGACGCTACCGCTAGACCAGGGTCCGGTTAGCAACAGGCGTCTTCCCAGACGCTGGCGTTACTGCTGGACTAAGGAGCCCTCTGGTGGCCGTGTCCGGGCATAACAGAAAGCTCGCACTCTTGTCTTCTGGTCACTTCTCACTGTGTCCCCTCAGCTCCTATCTCTGTATGGCCTGGTTTTTCCTAGGTTATGATTGTAGAGCGAGGATTATTATAGTATTGGAATAAAGAATAATTGCTACAAACTAATGATTAATGATATATATATATAATCATATCTAAGATCTATATCTAGTATAACTATTATTTTATATATTTTATTGTACTGGAACAGCTCGTGCCCTCGGTCTCTTGCCTCAGTACCTGGGTGGCTTGCCGCCCACGAGTAAGATGTGCTTGACTGAATAAATGAAATCCGCAGCTAGCACTGGGCTATGTTCCAGAGCAGTGCATTTGTCCTAATATATTACATCAGGAATGTTTGTTCACAATCCACCAGCTGCAGCTTTTCATTTATTAAGAAATGAAAGCAATTAATCCTGGTCCATCCACTCCTTCCTCCCTTGTTTTACTATCTTTGCTTTGAGATCAGGCACTTTGTGCCCAGGATTGTGGCAATGCATGTTTAGTAAAAATGATCCATTGATAGTAGAATAATTGTACTAAATTAATAAAGGAAGAGAGTGTCTTCCTGTAGAAAACAGAGCACTAAATTATAATTTTACAGTCACAACACAAGCTCCAGCTCTTCCTAGGCACAGTGGAGCAACCTGGGTCCACTCATTTGTCTGGGGATCATAAGCCTCCGCTGTATTCAGGTATGCCTGTCCATCATACCTCCCAACAGCATAAAACTTATCAACAAGTAAACAGATCTCCACTGCATCTCTGCTGATGCTCATTGATTCTACTGTAGTCCACATGTCTGTTTTGGGATCAGATGTCTCCACACAATCTGAGAGTCTGGAAGTCAAGTTGGATGTGAGAGCATCGTGTTCCCCTATAGCATACAGCAGTCCGCTCCAGGTCGTTATTTCCTATGCCACCTCTCCTTTTCGACATCCGTGCACACAGTGTCCATGTTGGGGTGATCAGGCCCAACACTGGGCCGTGGGGGCTACCAAGTCTGGCGGGGTCAGAGGAATGCAAAAAGATAAGTTAAAAGTGCATAAAGTGGGTCCAGGGGGCCAGCACTAGATTGGAGGCTGCAAAGGCCCCGAGCTGTGGGAGCCCACACTATTTATTGGTGATCAAACAAGCAGGTGGTGAGGACGTGAGGGTAAACAGGTGAGGGCGTGAGGACGTGGGGGTAGAAAGCTAGTGGTGCATTAAGCGTAGCTGTGATGGTCTAGCATTTCCTTTGACGCATATAGAATATGCTCTGCTGCTTGAGATAATGGAGGACATGTTTACGAATAAGAAGCAAGGAACCAACAAGCCTGTGCACATTCCAGAGGCTATGAGGAGTTTTATGCCCTGAGCCCTGGGTTCCATCCAAGCCACAAGAGGTTTTATGCCCTGGGCTTAGATTTGTGGTGCGGCAGGGCAGCTTTCCACCTATGGCACAGAGCTTGGTGTACCAAAGGCCATGAGGGGTTTTAGACCCTGGACCCCAGATATCTTTCAAGACTCTTTTACATTATGACAGACAAGCCAGTCCTGCCTCAGCTCTTCTACCAACAGTCCACTCACTAGTGTGAGGATCAAAACATTCTACTGATTTGAGACAAGAACTTCCTTCACGACCACCAACTGCATAAAGTTTTCTACTTAGTACTGCCACACCAACTGTGCTCCTAGGGGTAGACACAGTGGCAACAAAATTCCACTGGCGAGCAGAGGGTCCCAAATTTCCACCGTGTTCAGATGGCCCCAGCCCTCATGCCCTCCTGTGGCATACATGGGACCTTCTAGTACAGCCACACCAAGGCCATGTCTTTGTGTGGACATAGGTGGCACCACACTCCCTGTTTTTGTTTTGGGGTTGTAGCATTCTACAGTATTCCAAGTCTTCAGTCCATCTCTTCCTCCAACCACATACGGTTTGTCATCTAGCACTGCAACACCAAACTGTAGCCTCCTCTCATACATATTTGCTACTGGAGTTCACGTATTTGTACAGAGATCATACTTTTCAATGCTTGTTGCTCCTTTTGTTGAATCCATTCTCCCAACTGCAAATAATGTACCAACAGCTGACTTCCTAGATTTTGTCTGAGGACTTTGTAACATGGGTCATCTCTCTGGTAATACATGGTACTTCATTGCTTCCATAATGAGTTTCTGACATTCTGTATTATCCCAAAAAAGTGCATTATTTTCCATGTCTGCCAGGAACTGTGGTGCAAGAAGAGGTAGCCTAATATAAGCCAAAAGTTTACTTAGATCTTTCCTTCTCTGTTCCAAATCATGACAGACCCAACTAAGAAGGGCAGTCAATATTGTCTCATCAGGAATGTTCATGTCATCACTAGTCAAGAACTTTGCAATTTTGCTGGCTGGTAATAATACAAATTCCTGGTTTCTGATTACTTTCATGAAATGCTCAATAGTATAACTGTGAGCCACTTTATGCAAATCTGTACAACCTTAGGCATCAGCAAAAGAACAAATTCCAAGACAGCTAGATGGGTGAAGCTGTTTCATTAAAAACTTCTGTCATGTGGCCTGGTGCCCTGGCTCACGCCTGTAATCCCAACACTTTTGGAGGCTAGGGCTGGCGGATCACCTGAGGTCAGGAGTTCGAGACCAGCCTGGCTAACATGGTGAAACCCCGTCTCTACTAAAAATACAAAAAATTACCTGGTCGTGGTGGCAGGCGCCTATAATCCCAGCTACTCACGAGGCTGAGGCAGGAGAATTGCTTGAACCTGGGAGGCGGAGGTTGCAGTGAGCTGAGATCTGCACTGGGTGGCAGAGCAAAACTGTCTAAAAACAAACAAACAAACGAAAACTTACAACATGCTTCTACAACCTGCGAAAGCCAAAGAAGACAAGCTGTAGATAGCAGGCACTCAGTATTATCTTCTTTTAATTCAAGGCGGCTTGTATAAGCATATTGGATCAAGGACCACGATGAATTTGGTTCTACACCTTCCATTTTTATGTCCTCTTGTCTTGCTTCTCTGACATCATTAGTAAACATGGCAGCAAAACAGTCTGAGTCAGAGGAGAGCACCTATCTGTGAGCTGGAATTCTGCAATCACCAGCAACTAAAATGACGTCGCACAACTGTTTATGTCTCCAATAGTTTTCCATTTTTTTAAATGTTTAAATGTATGTTCGGCATAATTCAGGGCTTGGAAAAATTCATGATGAACACGGCTCCATAGTATGACAGGATGATAACGTCTGACTACTGCTGGAAGTCCGTGTCGTGCTCCAGAGACTGCCGGGAGTCACGGCGGGCCGCGGTGGAGGAGCCGGGGAGGGGAGGGCAGAGAGGGATGCTCGTGTGCCCCCAACCCCTTCCTGGCAGCCTCACCTCCGGCGCTGGCGGCCCCAAGCTAGCCAATCCTGCTCCATCAGGCGGCGCCAGGCGGTGGGGGGTGGTCAGAGTCCTCAGGTGGCCCCAGAGGGGGCGAGTGAGTGGATGGGGGTCCGGACTGGCTCGCCCATCAGTCCCGGCACTGCGCAATTGGCTGCCCACCCAGCCCACACAATGATAAGTATTTTTGTATGTAAACATATCTAAACATAGAAAAGCTACAGTAAAAATACGGTATTATAATCTTTTTTTTTTTTTTTTTTTTTGAGACAGGATCTCACACTGTTGCCCTGGCTGGAGTGCAGTAGCACAATCATGGCTCACTGCAGCCTCGACTTTCCTGGGCTCAGGTGAGTCTCCCACCTCAGCCTTCCAAGTATCTGGGACTACAGGCGCGCATCCCCATGACTGGTTTATTTTGTATTTTTTGTAGAGACAGGGTTTCACCATGTTGCCCAGACTGGTCTCAAACTGCTGGGCTCAAATGATCTACCCATCTCTGCCTACCAAAGTGCTGGGATGACAGGTGTGGTGGCTCACCGGCATTATAATCTGATGGGGACACCATTGTATATTCGGTCCATCATTGACCAAAACATTAGTGACAGTGCATGCTTTCTTCTAAAAACCTTGATTTACACCTAATCTCCTGGTCAAAAAGGATGGCAAGCCTTGTTAGTTGGCAGAAGCTATGCCTTTTTTACCTGTTGATGGTTTTTATGCTCCAAGATTACTAGTTAGTTCCTTTATGTAGCTGTCATAGCATTGCACTGTTCACTTAAGAAGTCCCCATAATCCAGGGATCACTCAATCCAGGAACGAAAGGTTTAAAGATGCCAATAGGCAAAGGGAAACCAAGCACTATTTCAAAAGAAGTTAATCCACGCCTCCCATTTGGAACATTCTAAACTTCATAAGGGGTAAAAGGCAACAAGAGGTAATGCTTTTCCTCCCTTCAATTCAGTTTCCTGACAGATTTTTCCTAAAGTCTTTTTTTTCTTTTTTTCTTTTTTCTTTTTTTTTTTGAGATAGAGTCTCACACTGTCACCCAGGCTGGAGTGCAGTGGCACAATCCCAGCTCACTACAACCTCTGCCTCCCAGGTTCAAGCGATTCTCCTACCTCAGCCTCCTGAGTAGCTGGGATTACAGGCATGTGCCACCACGCACAGCTAATTTTTGTATTTTTAGTAGAGACAGGGTTTCACCATGTTGGCCAGGCTGGTCTCCAATTCCTGACCTCAGATGATCTGCCCCCTTGGGCCTCCCACAGTGCTGGGATTACAGATGTGAGCCCCAGCACCCAGCCTGTTGAATATAAAAATGCTCCAGGAATAAATGCTTGGTGCCACAAAGTGAAACCAGCACTCAGGCAAAAGTTTTCACAGCAAGGCAATTTACTTCTGCAGAAGGGTGCCACTCCCGTCAATCAAGATCGTAAGAGCACACCAAACAAAGGAGAGCAGGGGGTTTTTATCTCTGATGCATAGACTTTACCTCTGTGTCACTCCCCCATGGGCTGGGGTTGGACTGCACAATCTGAGCTGATCCGATTGGCTACTTGCAAATATTGTTCTAAATATGGAAGGGAGGCCGGGCGCGGTGGCTCACGCTTGTAATCCCAGCACTTTGGGAGGCCGAGGCGGGCGGATCACGAGGTCAGGAGATCGAGACCACAGTGAAACCCCGTCTCTACTAAAAATACAAAAAAAAAAAATTAGCCGGGCGTGGTGGCGGGCGCCTGTAGTCCCAGCTACTCGGAGAGGCTGAGGCAGGAGAATGGCGTGAACCCAGGAGGCGGAGCTTGCAGTGAGCCGAGATTGCGCCACTGCACTCCAGCCTGGGCGACAGAGCGAGACTCCGTCTCAAAAAAAAATAAATAAATAAAAAATAAATAAAAAATAAATAAATAAATAAATAAATAAATATGGAAGGGAAGGGGTACGTGAGGTACAGTGGTGAAGCATGTAAGACATGCAGTTTTGGGGGAACAACGGGTGCAGATAACCAAGGGAACAGATGTGAGTTATTGATTAGAGCTGACGGGAAGCAGGTAGGCTGTTTTACAGTAACTAGGGGCAAGGAGGAACATAGGAAAGTTAAGTTTGAGAACAAAGGACAAGGAAGTTAGCAGGCTAAATCTTTGAAGAGAAACTCAGAGAAATTCATTGTATCTTACACGACCTAATGTCCTTTTTATGTCTAGATTTTTACATTTCACTTGAGCTGAGGACTGGGGGTGGTATGGGGTGTGAAATTTTAATGAGTACCCCAAAGGATTTTTTTTTTTTTGCAATCAAATTGTTTATTTCTGCTATAAAATGAGTTCCTTGGTCTGACTTAACCTATAACAGAAAGCCAAAATGAGAAATAATCTCAGTTATTAATTTCTTTTCTTTTTTTTTTTTCAGACAGAGTCTCACACTGTCACCCAGGCTGGAGTGCAGTGGTGCGATCTTGGCTCATTGCAACCTCCATCTCCCAGGTTCAAGTGATTCTCCTTGCCTCAGCCTCCCAAGTAGCTGGGATTACAGGAGCCTGCCACCATGCTCAGCTAATTTTTTTTGTATTTTTAGTACAGACAGGGTTTCACTATGTTGGCCAGGCTGGTCTCAAAATCCTGACCTCATGATCTGCCCACCTCCGCCTTCCAAAGTTCTGGGATTACAGGTGTGAGCCTCCATGGCCAGCCGAGTTATTAATTTCTTCACCAGTGTTGTGGTATCAGCACATCCAGTCCAGTGGTATTCAATCCATCCACTAAACATTCAGACAGTAACCAAACAGTGGGAATGCCCTAAAGCCAGAGGTAAATCAACAAAATCCATCTGGAGTCCTGCAAGGGGCAGTGTGGGCCTTGGAGGACTCCCCGAGGAATGTTGGTTTCCTCCAGAGATTCCATGAGATTTATAAGTTGTGCACTGGGAAACAGTGTGGCCAGAAGTTTTGTGGATGCCAGGGTAGAACTAATTATATTTTAGTTCCTTAGCTATCCTCCATCTCCATATGTCCCATTTGATAAGTGCAAGCCAAAAGGTCAAAACAAACGAAGTCACGGGAGGTCTATTCTGTCCAATGTATCGTATGTCTGGTAATTCTTTGCTGTCCTTTTGAATACACTTGTCTTTTTCAGATTGTGGGGCATTTGCCTGATAATACTAACAATAATCAATAATATCAGTGAGGAATAAAGATAAATTGCGTGGAAAAAGGATGGCAGGGGGGCATCCATTTCTGGCTGTGTATTTCACTGCCCTGTCAGCCCTATCATTCTCTAGAGATACAGCATCAGGGCCAGGTGCGGTGGCTCACGCCTGTAATCTCAGCATTTTGGGAGGCTGAGGTGGGCAGATCACAAGGTCAGGAAATCAAGATCATCCTGGCAAATATGGTGAAACCCCGTCTCTACTAAAAATACAAAAATTAGCCGAGCATGGTGGCATGTGCCTGTAATCCCAGCTACTCAGGAGGCTGAGGCAGAAGAATAGCTTGAACAACCCACGAGGTGGAGGTTGCGGTGAGCCAAGATGGTGCCACTGCACTCCAGCCTGGGCAACAGAGCGAGACTCTATCTCAAAAAAAAAAAAAAAAAAGATATAGCATTGGTCTCCTTAGTATGGGCTAAACCATGAGCAACAGCAGTTTTTCTTGGGAGGTGAGTAGCCTGTAGTAGGGCAACAGTTATATGTTCATTGGCAATAGGAGTACCAGTAGCATTTAAGAATTCTTTTTTTTTTTTTTTTTTTGAGACGGAGTCTCGCTCTGTCGCCCAGGATGGAGTGCAGTGGCGCAATCTCGGCTCACTGCAAGCTCCGCCTCTGGGGTTCACGCCATTCTCCTGCCTCAGCCTCTCCGAGCAGCTGGGACTACAGGCGCCCGCCACCACGCCCGGCTAATTTTTTGTATTTTTAGTAGAGACGGGGTTTCACTGTGGTCTCGATCTCCTGACCTCGTGATCCGCCCACCTCGGCCTCCCAAAGTGCTGGGATTACAAGCGTGAGCCACCGCGCCCGGCCTGCATTTAAGAATTCTCAGGATTGGTCATGTATGGTGGCTCATGCCTGTAATCCCAGTACGTTGGGAGGCTGAGGCAGGAGGATTGCTCAAGGCCAGAAGTTCAAGACCAGCCTGGGCAACATACTGAGACCCCCATCTCTCCAAAAAAAGAATTCTCAGGATTTCCAGATTGCACCAATGGTCAGCAGACTCCAACTGGAGTTGGTATAAATACTGGCAGTTTTCCCTTCTGCCAATGCGCAAGCTCTAATAAGAGCTATAAATTCCCCAGCTTGGGTTTTACTTTACTGTGGGCAAACAGGCCCTCAAGTGTTTCCTGTGGGGAAACTATGACATAGCAGTTATTATGTTCCCCCAGAAACCTCGTTTATGGGAGCCATCACAAAATAGGAGTGAGTCTGCGTTGTCTAAACGGTGCACGACAGGTCTCGTGACCTTGAGACCATTTCTATCATTGGAAGGCAATCATGTGGAATGGAGTGGGGTTCTCCATCATCAAGGAGGGCTAATAATCAGATTGCTTTTTTTTTTTTTTTTGAGACAGTCTCACTCTGTCGCCCAGACTGGAGTACAATGGTGCAATCTCAGCTCACTGCAACCTCTGCCTCTGGGCTCAAGCAATCCTCCCACCTCAGCCTCCCAAGTAGCTGGGACTACAGGCATGTGTCACCATGCCCAGCTAATTTTTGTATTTTGTGTAGAGACAGGGTTTCGCCATGTTGCCCAGGCTGGTTTCGAACTCCTGGGCTCAAGTGATCCACCCGCCTCAGCCTCCCAAAGTGCTGAGATTACAGGTATGAGCCACCATGCCCAGCCGAGTAGCCAGATTTAAAGTGGCACAGTGATGTAAGATAATGGAGGGTTTGGTTAATAGGACCCGTTCATAGGTCTATTGCCGTGTGGAGAGGTACTATGTCTTATGAACTTGGAAGATGGACAGCATGGGGAACATAACAGAAAAATGGATAAGCCTAACATGAGTGCTGGCTTTGTCAATTACAGAGTCAGCTGCAGCCACCACATGCAGGCATGAGGACAGGCCTGCTGCCACAGGTTCAACTGGCATGAGAAATACAGGATATATCTGAGAGGCAAAAGGTTGTTGTAGAATACCTCCAGCAATTCCATTATTTTCATGGTAATAGAAGTGAAAAGATTTGTCAAAATTCAGTAAGCCAAGATCAGAGGTATGGGAAATGCTAATTTTAAGGCTACAAAGGAGGTTAGTGCCTCAGGGCCAGAAAATGGGTGCTGGGATGGTGTCTTCGAGGAGGGCACACAAAGATTTAGCAAGGGCAGCAAAATTAGAAATCCACTGGTGACAATAGCCAGCTGTCACTGGAAATTTATTTAGTTTTTGTTTGTTTGTTTGTTTTTTGAGACGGAGTCTCGCTCTGTCACCAGGCTGGAGTGCAGTGGCGCAATCTCAGCTCACTGCAACCTCCGCTTCCTGGGTTCAAGCGATCCTCCTTCCTCAGCCTCCCGAGTAGCTGAGACTACAGGTGCCCACCACCATGCCCAGCTGATTTTTTGTATTTTTAGTAGAGACAGGGTTTCACCATGTTGGCCAGGATGGTCTGGATCTCTTGACCTCGTGATCCGCTGCCTTGGCCTCCCAAAGTGCTGGGATTACAGGCGTGAGCCACAGTGTCTGGCTTAGTTTTTTTTTTTTTTTTTTTTTTTTTTTTTTTTTTTTTTTTTTTTTATTTGAGACAGAGTCTCGCTCTGTCGCCCGGGCTGGAGTGCAGTGGCGCAATCTCGGCTCACTGCAAGCTCCGCCTCCCGGGTTCACGCCATTCTCCTGCCTCAGCCTCCGAGCAGCTGGGACTACAGGCGCCCGCCACCGCGCCCGGCTAATTTTTTTTTTGTATTTTTTAGTAGAGACGGGGTTTCACCGTGGTCTCGATCTCCTGACCTCGTGATCCGCCCGCCTCGGCCTCCCAAAGTGCTGGGATTACAAGCGTGAGCCACCGCGCCCGGCCGAGCTTAGTTTGTTTTTGAGACAAGGTCTTGCTTTGTCACCAGGCTGGAATGCAGTGGTGCAATCATGGCTCACTGCATCCTCAACCTCCTGGGCTCAAGCAATCCTCCCACCTTGGTCTTCCAAAGTGCCGGAACTACAGGCATGAGCCACTGTGCCCAGCCGTATAAAGTTGTTTTTTTTGTTTTGGGGAGAGAGATAAACAAAATTGACTTAAGACATTTGGGGGTGAGCTTCTGAATGCCCTGAGATAACTCATGTCCGAAGTAGGTAGTAGTTGTTTGTACCCACTGAGTTTAGATTAGAAGGCTTCATGGCCTTCTTCAGCCAGCACCTTTAGGAGAAGGAGGAAGTCCGTAAGAGCATCCTGCTTAGTATATTTTCTTTTACTTTTCTTTCTTTCTTTTTTTTTTTTCTTTTTTGTTTTTCTTTTTTTGAGACAGAATCACACTCTGTCACCCAGGCTGGAGTGCAGTGGCATGATCTTGGCTCACTGCAACCTCTGCCTTTCGGGTTCAAGCGATTCTCCTGCCTCAGCCTCCTGAGCAGCTGGGACTACAGAGATGTGCCACCATGCCCAGCTAATTTTTGTATTTTTAGTAGAGATGGGGTTTTGCCATGTTGGCCAGGCTGGTCTCGAACTCCTGACCTCAGGTGATCCGCCCGACTTGGCCTCCCAAAGTGCTGGGATTACAGGCATGAGCCACTACTCCTGGCCTGCTTAGTATATTTTCTTTTTCTTTTTTTTTTTTTTTTGAGATGGAGTCTTGCTCTGTCACCCAGGCTGGAGTGCAGTGGCACAATCTCTGCTCACTGCAAGCTCCGCTTCCCGGGTTCATGCCATTCTCCTGCCTCAGCCTCCCGAGTAGCTGGGACTATAAGCACCTGCCACCACGCCCGGCTAATTTTTTGTATTTTTAGTAGAGACGGGATTTCACCGTGTTAGCCAGGATGGTCTTGATCTCCTGACCTCAGGTGATCCACCCTCCTCGGCCTCCCAAAGTGCTGGGATTACAGGCATGAGCCACTACTCCTGGCCTGCTTAGTATATTTTCTTTTTCTTTTTTTTTTTTTTTTTCGAGATGGAGTCTTGCTCTGTCATCCAGGCTGGAGTGCAGTGGCACAATCTCTGCTCACTGCAAGCTCCACTTCCCGGGTTCATGCCATTCTCCTGCCTCAGCCTCCCGAGTAGCTGGGACTATAAGCACCTGCCACCACGCCCGGCTAATTTTTTGTATTTTTAGTAGAGACGGGATTTCACCGTGTTAGCCAGGATGGTCTTGATCTCCTGACCTCAGGTGATCCACCCTCCTCGGCCTCCCAAAGTGCTGGGATTACAGGCGTGAGCCACCACGCCTAGCCTGCTTAGTATATTTTCAAAGTAAAAGATCAACATATTGGCAAGAGTGGAACCCTGGGTCAAGGCTGCAGAATCTAAGCCAGCTTTAAGAACTTAGGAAAATATTGAGGGAGACTTACAATGTCTCTGAGATGTGTGAGTCCATGTTAACTGTCTCCCTTTCAGTGTAGTTGTATAACCATACCAGATCAATCTGGTTCAACTTTTATGTAACAAAGTTGTGAACTGCATTCCTGGTTCATCTGGGCACAGTCAGGTTAAGTGACCTTCAACCTGAGGATCCACAGCAACTGAAAAAAACTCACAACTTTGTTACACAAAAGTTGAGCCATGATGGGCAACATAGCTCATACCTATAATCCCAGCACTTTGGGAGGCTGAGGTGGGAGGATTGCTTGAGCCCAGGAGTTCAAGACCAGCCTGGGCAACATGGCAAAACCCTATTTCTACAAAAAAATTTTAAAAATTAGCTAATCGTGGTGACACACACATGTAGTCCCAGCTACTTGGGAGGTTAAGGTGGGAGGATCACTTCAGCCTGGAAGGTCAAGGCTGCAGTGAGCTGTGATCACACCATTGTACTCCAGCCTGGTTGACAGAGCAAGACTCTGTCACACACACACACACACACACACACACACACACACACACACACACGGAAAAGCTGAGCCAGATTGGGTTGGACGCAGTTACAAATTCCCCCTGAAACACCCCACCCCTCATTCTTGAGTGGTTAGGGATGAAGGTCATTCTTCTCTGTCTATTTCATGCTGACAGGGAGCAGTGAGGCTACTAAAGTTAGAGGAGTGAAACTCTCAGGCTCCTGAGTTCAAATAAGTTTTTGGGTCACCTGAAGTTGCTCAAAGGAGCTGGTATTGCTGCTGTTATACAAAATGAGGACAGAAAGTTTACTATCAATTTAAATATACAGGGACTGAAAAGTAACAGAACAGAGGCCATTAGGGGCCACAGCAGAGGAAGAAACGAGGTGAAGTGAGGTATAGCGGACTTCACTGCATTCCAAGAGTAGCTCATTGGTTGAGCTACCCTTCTGGTTGAAGGAATGCAGCTGTTCTGCTTGTTTAAATATTTCCTTTCTTTTTTTTTTTTTTTGAGACGAGTCTTGCTCTGTCGCCCAGGCTGGAGTGCAGTGGCGCGATCTTGGCTTACTGCAAGCTCCACCTCCCGGGTTCACGCCATTCTCCTGCCTTAGCCTCCCGAGTAGCTGGGACTACAGGCGCCTGCCACCATGCCTAGCTAATTTTTTGTATTTTTAGTAGAGACGGAGTTTCACCGTGTTAGCCAGGATGGTCTCGATCTCCTGACCTCATGATCCACCCGCCTCAGCCTCCCAAAGTGCTGGGCTTACAGGCTTGAGCCACCACACCTGGCCCCCCACCCCCTTTTTTTTTTTTTTGAGACAGTCTCGCTCTGTCACCAGGCTAGAGTATAGTGGCACGATCTTGGCTCACTGCAACCTCTGTCTCTTGGGGTTAAGCGATCTCCTGTCTCAGCCTCCTGAGTAGCTGGGACTACTGGTGTGCACCACCACGCCCAGCTAATTTTTTTGTATTTTTAGTATATTTTTAGAGACCAGATTTCACTGTGTTGGCCAGGCTGGTCTTGAACTCCTGACCTCAAGTGATCCACCCACCTTGGCCTCTCAAAGTGTTGAATATTTCTTTTACATTAGCCCCTATTTCCTCTGGAGGCATTTACCCAAGTGCAACAGGAGGTACTGGTGCCACACACAACCCTCCTGTTCTGCTAGTAAATAGTCTAAGGCCAATCGCTTTTCCGACACTACGTTGGCTAGTGAATTTAGAGAAATATGTATATTTTGGAGAGCCTCTCGAGTTTTAGCTGCCAGAGCCTTGGGTATTCAGATTAAATTTCTTAGGGTGACTTCATAACAGGCAACCCCCCCACAGGAAAGGGCAGCCAACCCCACAGCAAGTCCAGCAGCTTCCATGGTTTGTCCAATAGCCCCCCCTCCTTTTTTTTTTTTTTTTTTTTTTGGTCTCTTATGATGACTGGTTGCATTATGGGCTGTTACCCTGATAGGCCCCAGAAAGCCCACAGTATACTGTCCTAGGCATATTACATTGCCTAAAGAAGGGTGAGCCACTGCAAATACTCTTTTGTAGCATGTTTGCCTCTTTTCTCCTTTTCCTGAGCAATTTAAATAAACTTGGCCTATTTTCCTAGTGACATCGCCCTTAGCAGGTGAGGTCCATACAACCCTGTGATGTTAATGACTCCTCTCAAAGGATAAGCAACAGGTCACCACACCCAAGTGTGGGGATACCTATGGCACATCCAACATTCGAACAGATTGTTCCCACCAGCTGTGATACAGGAGACCTTGACTATTATATCGGCCTCCCAGAGATCACTGGCCAAGGCAACTAAAAGGGCCAAAAAGCAGGCCGGGTGCGGTGGCTCACGCCTGTAATCCTAGCACTTTGGGAGGCAGAGATGCGTGAATCACAAGGTCAGGAGTTCGAGACCAGCCTGGCCAGCACGGTGAAACTCCATCTCTACTAAAAATAAAAAAATTAGCTGGGCATGGTGGCGCATGTCTGTAGTCCCAGCTACTTGGGAGACTGAGGCAGGAGAATCACTTGAACCCGGGAGGCAGAGGTTGTAGTGAGCCAAGATTGCGCCACTGCACTCCAGCCTGGGTGACAAGAGCAAGACTCCATCTCAAAAAAAAAAAAAAAAAAAAGCCAAAAAGCACAGGGGCCATTTTAAGGTATTTTATGAAGGGATTTGCCACCACCTAAGCATCTCCACAGTATAAAAGGGCAACAGCATGAGGGTTCCTGCAGGGATAAGGAAGATGCCTACTATGGCAAGAGAATGGCAAGGGGCACACTTGACTTATCTGAGACTTTTCTTCTAAAAACCAATTTGAGGTCTGAGATGAGTTCACAAATGTATGCTGGGGAGGCATCTTCTGGGGGCTCCTGGGCTTTCACTCTTTTTTTTTTTTTTGAGACAGAGTTGCGCTATGTCACTCAGGCTGGAGTGCAGGGGTTCAATCATAGCTCACTGCAGCCTCGAACGCCTAAGCTCATGGGATCTTCCCGCCTCAGCCTCCATGCACCACCAATTAGCTGTGCCTGGCTAATTCTTTTACTTTTTGTAAAGACAAGGTCTCACCATGTTGCCCAGGCTGGTCTTAAACTCCTGGCCTCAAGTGATCCTCCCCACTCTGCCTCCCAAAGTGCTGGGATTACAGGTATGAGCCACCATGTCTGGCCTCTTCACTCTTGAGTGATGGATCCAAGGGGTTACTTCGTGGAGTTTAAGAGAAGAATGAGTGGTTAGAAGTGTTAGGTGGCGCCCCATCCATACCTGGCTGAGCTGGTCCTGGGGGTACTCAGCCTTCCGGGTCCTGAGGTATACCCAGTCTCCTGGGTTGTACAGATGAAGTTTTACCCCAGAGGGGACCAGGAGGCTGAGATAGTTGAGAATAACAACAAATGACCCCAGATGAATAACATGATATGCTTCATCACCCTTTCTATCTCCCCATCTGGGCAAGAGAAGAGGCTGGCCACACCTGGATAAGGCCTTACATATAACATTTCTTTTTTTTTTGAGACTGGGTCTGTCGTCCAGGCTGGAGTGCAGTGGCATCATCACAGCTCACTGCAGCCTTGACCTCCCTGGGTTCAAGCAGTGTTCCTCCTTCAGCCTCTCAAGTAGCTGAGATTACAGGTGCGCACCACCATGCCTGGTTATTATTATTATTTTTTAAATAGGGATGAAATCTCACTATGTTGCTCTGGCTGGTCTCGAACTCCTGGGCTTAAGTGATCCTCTTCACGGGTGGGCCTCTCAAAGTGCTGGGAATACAGGTGTGAGTCACCACGCCCGGCCCCATATAATATTTCTTTCTTTCTTTCTTTTTTTGAGACAGAGTCTTGTTCTGTTGCCCAAGCTGGTCTCGATCTCCTGGGCTTAAGTGATCCTCTTCACCGGTGGGCCTCTCAAAGTGCTGGGAATACAGGTGTGAGTCACCACACCCAGCCTCATATAATCTATCTTTCTTTCTTTCTTTCTTTCTTTCTTTCTTTCTTTCTTTCTTTTCTTTCTTTCTTTCTTTTCTTTCTCTTTTTCTTTCTTTCTTTCTTTCTTTTTTTGAGACGGAGTCTTGTTCTGTTGCCCAGGCTGGTCTCGATCTCCTGGGCTTAAGTGATCCTCTTCACCGGTGGGCCTCTCAAAGTGCTGGGAATACAGGTGTGAGTCACCACACCCGGCCTCATATAATATTTCTTTCTCTTTTTTTTTTTTTTTTTTGAGACAGAGTCTTGCTCTGTGGCCCAGGCTGGAGTGCAGTGGCGTGATCTCGGCTCACTGCAACCCCTGCCTCCCAGGTTCAAGCGATTCTCATGCCTTAGCCTGCTGAGTAGCTGGGATTACAGGCACATGCTGCCACACTCGGCTAATTTTTTGTATTTTTAGTAGAGATGGTGTTTCACCATGTTGGCCAGGCTGGTCTCGAACTCCTGACCTCAAGTGATCCACCTGCCTCAGCCTCCCAAAGTGCTGGAATTACAGGCATGAGCCACCATTCCCAGACCCATATAACATTTCAAAGGAGCTAAGTCCCATTCTTTCTCTGAGTGCTACCCATACTTGGGCCAAAGCTATGGGTAACAGCTTTAACCAATTATCTTGGGCCTCCTGGCATAACTTGGCTAAGATACCTTTGAGAGTTCTATGTGACCTTTCAGTCTTTCCCAAGGAGTTTGGTCTCCAGGCTACATGCCGCTTCCACTGTATGACCAAGGCCTGGGAAGTTTTTACCACTATGTTAGAAATGAATGCGGGTCCATTAGCACTCTGGACTGACTTAGGGAGACTGAATCAAGGGATAAATTCCTTTAGTAAAGCCTTCATGGCTTCTGCCTTTTCAGTCCAGCATGGAAAAGCCTCTATCCAAACAGCAAAGGCATCAAAAAAGCAGCAGGAGATATTTAAATCCTCTAGAAGACACAGGCAACACTCCAAACGCCCGTTACAAGAGGATGGAACAGGATATAGAGTGGAAATTAGCGAATTAGGCCCATACATCTGCGTGGGAGCATCTCAGACAACTGAGAGGCTAAACGCCGGAAGGGCACACAAACCGAGCCCCGCCCCCGGGAACTCCGCCCCCCCCCCCCCCCCCACGGGGCATGCTGGAGGCTGATAGCTTGGTTTGACCACGCCAGTTCCGCCTTCGCCTGTCCCCTTGGAGCCCCCCCGCCCTCCGCGCGGAGCATGCTGGGGACGTACGCACTCACTTTCCTCGCCAACCCCGCCCTCCGAGGCTACCGTCAACCGCCAACGGGCAGCGAGCAACGGGCGCACGCTGCTCCGCTAGGAGGCGGTGACCATCTGCCAGTGCGCCCAGGGCCTCTGAGGGCGCTGGATGGCTCCGTTGTGTTCGGGTGGCCTCGGGAGCTGCAGGGAAGGGGCGGGAAAACTACCCCGGACCCCATGGGGAGCGCAGAGGCGGAAAGGGAAGGGCCTAGGGACTTCAGATTGTTTTGAATCAAGGGCAGAAAGCTCGGGTCGGAGGGAGGGAAGGAAGTACTTCCGTGCCTTCAGAGGGAGTCTAGAGTCCCAGGCCGTGTCGGGTGGAAGGAACTGTGCAGCGTCCCAGAGGGAAGGAAGAAGAAGGGAAGAGGGGTGGACTCAGAAAAAGTGGAGGATAAAGAAGGGAGATGGGAGAAATGGAGGGCAGAAGAGGCAACGTTCCCCAGCCCTGTAAACCATAATGAGCCCATATGAGAAAGCAGAAAGGTGGTTGGGGAGTGGGGGGCTAGAAAGGAAAAGAAACAAAAGCTGTCTTGGTCCGAGTCAGGAGCCCAGCTGTTGGACAGGAAGGGACCTCAGAGATGGCTTTCACAGGTGGCTGTGACTGCAGCTCTTTCTGGTGCCTCAAGCTCCCTCTTAACCCTTGGGAGACTTTTACCTTCGGAAGAGATTTACCTTCGGGTTACGGAGGGGAAAGAGGGACAGAGGGACAGTGGCAAGGGATGCCAGGAGAAGGTGAGGGAGAGGACACGTGTTAGGTTTTTGAAAAAGACGAGGGTTAAAGACAGCTGACCACTCTACACCACAGGTTTATTAACACAACCTAGAGCAGTGGGGACCAACTTAATGCCAAAGCCCCACTAGCACTTACAGGCTGGAATCATTATAGGCCTGGATGAGGGTTCTGGAACGGTACGACTTAACTGCCCAAGAGGATGTTAATAAAAATATTTCTTAAACCGGCCGGGCGCGGTGGCTCACGCTTGTAATCCCAGCACTTTGGGAGGTCGAGGCGGGCGGATCACGAGGTCAGGAGATCGAGACCACGGTGAAACCCTGTCTCTACTAAAAAATACAAAAATATAGCCCGACGTGGTGGTGGGCGCCTGTAGTCCCAGCTACTCGGAGAGGCTGAGGCAGGAGAATGGCGTGAACCCGGGAGGCAGAGCTTGCAGTGAGCCGAGATTGCGCTACTGCACTCCAGCCTGGGCGACAGAGCGAGACTCCGTCTCAAAAAAAAAAAAAAAAAAAAAAAAAATTATATATATATATATATTTCTTAAACCTTTGTCCCAACAAGATGTGATAAAGAAGTCAGACAGTTGGGGAGGATGTTACAGCCCAAACCTCTGCAGAATGTTTCACTATGACCAGGGTCTATGAAATGGCAGGAAGATTTACAAAATAATACAGCTTGGACTAACAATGAGGGCCCAGCCTGGGGAGAACTAGGCACTGATTTTAAGAGAAGTCTATGTCTTTGGCTATGCCGGAAGCACTGCAATCTTATTTCAAGGGCTTCTGGATGTGGTGGACTAAGTCTAAGACTAGGGGGTCCAGAGAAGACCCCATGTTTAGTAACCCTTGTCAATAGGGAGACTTCTCATGGAATCTGCTCTTTGGGTTTGACCCTCTGTCTTGATGTTCATGCCTCATTCATCCTTGTTAGGTTTTGAAGGGAAGGTAAGGGTTAAAGAGTTGGCAGCTTAACAGCAACACGGGTTTATCGCCAGTACAAACCTGTGGAGGGGGGTCCAGCTTAGTCTCAGAGCACAAGTCCCGCTTACAAAGTGGGACATTTACTATAAGAAAGAGGAAAGCAACACGAAGGGTGGCTGGGCAGTCAACAAGGACAGGTTTGTTTTAGAAAACAAACTTGAGAGGGGCTTCTGGCCGTTAGCTCAGACTAACTTCTGTTACAGACTAAGGATATTAAAGGGTTTTGGAAGGGGTCTTATCGTCGGTTCCAAATGTTTCTGTGTGAGGGAAAGTTTATTGCGGGGTTGGAATGTCTCTGGTCGGAGGGGAGGCTGTCTCGGGGTTGGCATGTTTCTGGTCAGAGAAGCGTTTATCTTAGGGTTGGAATATTTGTGGTTATGCTGACATTAGCCATTAGGCTGATGTTTTCGGGCTGGATTTAGGCGGCTTTTAATTAAGGGGGAACTTAGAATGGTGGTATTTGTTCAAGATGGCAGTGCTCCTGCTCTGTCAGTTATAGGTCTGGACGGGGGGAGAAGGGGCAGTATGGGTTGCTGCCCGGCAGGATGTTGAAGATGTTCCTTGGGCCCTTCGGCCAGCAGGATGTGATAGAGATGTTCCTGTAGTTAGGTGGTTAGGCAGTATTTTTTTTTTATGACCTGAACCCCCATGGAATGCTTTACTCCAACCAGCGTCTGTGAAATGCTGGGAAACATCTGCGGCCATACTGTAAGGCTCTTGTGTTGGTTCGAACCCCGAGAGCTCGCCAACAAACAACACAAGGCAGCGTGGAGCAACACGCTGTTTTAATGAGTGCCTGGGTGCAGACAGGCTGAGGCCTAAAATGGCGTCAGCCCCAAGTGAGGACGGGGCAGGGGTTTTATAGTCTCCTGTAAACAGGAAGTGTCCCAGTCTGACGTAACTGCTACATGGTACCCAGATGGCCTCTCTCTTGATCTTCAGGGGTACGTGTCTCCTGGCCAGCGCTCATCCTGCTTCTGCTATCTTGCTGACACACGCTGCTAGCACAAGTGGTCTTGTGCCTTGAGACTGGGCCTGAGAAAGGAGGAGTTATTCATCCCCACAAAATTTCAGGCCCCGGGGAGAATCTTTCACACACCACCCTGAACACGCCCAATCTCTTCTGATCTCAGAAGCTAAGCAGGGTCTGGCCTGGTTAGTACCTGGATGAGAAATCATCACAGGGAGGCTTACAAAATGGTGCAGGATATCTTGTGGTTTAAGCCCATTCCCTCAGGGAAGACCTTGTTGGTTTCTCCCTACAGAACCTGCTGTGACATTAAGCGAACAGCTCCTGGGGGTGCATCACAATAGGGAAGTTATTGAGCTCCCAATGTTTTTGTGAAGCTGCTTTGTCAACTGTGAAATAATTATTGCCCTGCCCACTCCTGGGAGATACTAAAAGCGTGTTTAAAGCGTGTAGGGTCTGCAAATGCAATAAATTGTCAGAAAGCCCAACTCACGTGGCTTTGGGGGCCACTGGTGAGAGAAGAGACTGGAGGCAGCCTGTTGTGGCCAGAGCCTCCTGCTATTGTCAATTTCTCCTCACTGTCCCCTTTACCAGGAAGGCTGTGTCAGTTTGATCAGCTGCCAGTCTGTTTGCCCTCATTCTCCCTGGCCCTGCCCTGAGTCCAGGGACCTGGATTTGAAACCTGCGTCATTTACTAGCTGAGTGATTTTGGGCAAGACATTTCAGCCCTTTCCTGCTTAAATAGAGCTAAGACGGCCTATGAATGAAACTATATAAACCAAGGCATTTCTGGCTCCAGTAGGAGGCAGCTGCTCTGAGGGAGAAGCCCTGGCCAGGAATCTGTTACAGTTATTTTGTCACCAACTGGAATGGCCTTGGGACAAAGCACAGCAGCTGTCTTGACCTCATCAATAGCCTTGACCTCATCCCTCATGTCATGCTGTGTCATCTTCAACATCTGTCACTTCCATCAGCCTTAGCATTGGCCTTGGCCTCAGTTTCCTCATGTGTGACTTGAGGATGATGATTCCTATAGGAATCAATAAGCTTGGGATAAAGAAGCTATTGGGTCACATTATACTTTAAATGCATTAAGTGGGGTCTGCAGTTCCTAGAGATTAGCAGATTGCATGGCGTGAGAACATGGAGAATGTTTGAGGTCCCATTAATAGCTGATAAGAGGCTGATCAGTAAACACTGGGAGGGGAGGATTGAGTCTTGGGTGAAGAGTTGGAGGGTGGAAGATTGAGTCTTGAGTGACGAGTTGGAGGGTAGAGGACTGAGTGTTGGGTGAAGAGTCGGGGAGAATTGAGTCTTAGATGAAGAGTTGGAGGGTGGAGGATTGAGTGTTGGGTGAAGAGTCGGGGAGAATTGAGTCTTGGATGAAGAGTTGGAGGGTGGAGGATTGAGTCTTGGGTGAAGAGTTGGAGGGTGGAGGATTGAGTCTTGGGTGAAGAGTTGATTGGAAAACAAAGCTGAACAGAAAACCAGGGCATCATCAACACTGATGAGTAATTTTTTTTCTATAAAATGATTATTTAGATTAAGAAAAGGAATGACGAATTTTGAAAAGCTGACAAACACCACAAACTCCAGGAAAAAAAAGAATCCTGACATTTTTACTAAGTGACAGACACACCTTCGCCTTTAAAATACTCTGTCCCCCCCATATTTCTTGGCTGCAGACTCTTTGATCACATTTTCGTGTGACAGTGATTTTGTAATATTTTCTACGGAGAGAATAGAAGGAAAATTCCGTCTCTCCTTTGGCAGTAGGCATGTCCCTGTGAGGCAGGAGATCAGCAGGACTTTTCCAAGCACCTGTCAAAACCCTGCTGATCAAAACAGAATGTAACAATAACAAAGAATGGCCAAAACCAGCTCTGAATAGGAATTAAAATGCATTTGCATAAGATACTCCCACCAGGTCCATGACAGTTTACAAATGATCCCACGGCAATAACCCAGGAATTACCTTATATGGTTCCAGGAACTTCCTGTTCCTTTTCCAGAAAGTTTATGAAAAACCTGCCTCTTATTTAGCATATAATTAACAGTGGGTATAAATATAGCTAGCCAGCAATCCTGGAGTGCTACTCTACCTGTGGGGTAGCCCTGCTCTGTCTGTGGAGCAGCCATTTTGCTGTACAATGTTGCTTTAATAAACTTACTTTGCTTTCAGTTTTGTGTGTTAGCTCACTCTTGAATTCTTTCCTGAGCAAAGCCAAAAACCTTCCTGGGCTGAGTCCAAATATGGGGATTCACCTGCATCAGCCAGAAGTAATTTATGCACAAAGATAACTATAGCAATTTTTAGTAGATACAGAAGTGACTTCAAAGCCCAGAATTCTATCCCACTAAACTCATACAAAATGATCCCCAATTTTACCTTCTCCCTTAGCCATATCCAGAGTAGTCACAGCCAGTCCAACAGGACAGATGCATGACAGAGGGAGAATATGAACTGAAAAGAGACAGTGGGCCTCAACCAACTTGTAAAAATGTCTTCTACATATTTTCCAAAAGCACATGACAAAAGCATTGATAGGGCTCCTCCCAAGGCAAAGAGGGCCCCTGAGGGTTAAGCTTAATGTTGTCTCTGAAGCCACCTCTGCTCTGAATAATTGCAGCTGCACCAGTTGCAGCTCGCTCTTCCCCCAACATGTCCCACCTCACCCTCTCAACAATACAGTGGGGAGGTTCTGAGATTTGTACCCACCGCCTAAAAGAACCCTCCTCTGGGCGGGATGAGATTCTCTGGCCCTTAGCATGGCTCTAGCCTGCCCTGTCCTCTCCTGCACATGCACGAGCAGTAAAAGCTGAACTTTGAACCACAGGTGCACTTCTTGAAAGGGGGCAGAGTGGGAGGCAGAAAAAACACGTTGGATCCTATACATGCCTTTGGGAACTCCGAGTGAACTCTCGGGGTTCCATGTCTAGTCACCTTTACACTCCCTTCTAAGACTGTTGGGAGGAGCTGTTGAACACTCTTGCATAAGACATCCACAACCATAAAAAACATGGCAGCAGGGGAGGGGAAATGAGAGAGAAAAAGAATAGAAGAATTTGAATAAAAGACTGTAGCTTGGAAGGGAAGGTAGTGGGGAGGGGCACCCAGATCTGGCCATCCTCACTGTCCCTCTGTTGCTGTGCCGGAGGCTGGCCCTGCCAGGAAAGCCTCATACCTTACTTCAGTTTCCCCTTTAAAACAGGGCTGCTAATTCCTACCTCACAGGGTGGTCCTCATGAGGATAGCGTGAGATAACATCTGGGGAAACTGCTTGGGGAAGTGTAAAAGGCCACTCACACAGAAACCCCTCATGACCCATTTGGCCAAAGTGGGGACGTGGACTCAGAGGCCCTGGACCCAGGCCTGGGCCCTGCCTTGCCTGTCTGGGGAAATGGTCCTGGCCTTTACTCAACACTGACCCTGCCTTAGGAGGAAGAGCCCTGCCCAAGCCAACCTCCCGCGCCCTGACCGAAGCAGGTGCCGTCAGAGTCCTGGCTTGGGAGTCAGAGGGACTGAGCTCAACACGTGGGTACCCTAGAACCTGCGCCTGGAAAACTGAGTTGCTGATGCAGCCAGGCCCCCACTGCTGGGGTAGCCCAGCCTACCCCTCCGGGGGCCTTCAGGGAAGAGAACCAGCTAAGGCTGGGGGGACCAGGAGAAGGGTCCCCCAAGGTTGGAAAGTGCATGCAGGAGGATGCTCAGCAGGGGCTGCAACAGGGGGGCTTTGGGAGCCCACCAGGCAGGGATCAGCAAGGGGTCTGACTCAGCAAGGAACTGCAAAGCCAAAGTCTCACTTCAGTCTCTAGGCCCAGGGATCAGGCTCACCAACTCCCTGCAGAGGCCCCAGCAGCAGGGGACCGCAGGCTCACAGCGTGGACCGTGGGTGACATCTGTTGTAAGCTCTCCTCTTCCCTCTCCCGCTCCCCATGGCCTCCACTGTCAGAACATTCTGCCTCTTGCAATATGGACAGAGTGGGTCCTTAAAAAAAAAATTACCTGAAATGATAGTTCAGGGTTCATTTCCAGAAGAGAAAATAGGTGTAAGGGGTTCTGGGACAGGCCTGCGGAAATCGGGAGTGATACCGAGGCTGACTGTAGCGTTGGGGATAAAAAGGAGGGAGGAGTCCCAGAGTGGGGTGGGGACCACATAGGACACCACTTCCTTAGGGCGCAGACGGAGGCAGGAAGTCTGATAACAGCAGTCAGTTGGGACTAGGGGTCTAGGGTGGTGGAGAGAGACCTTCACAAGTTGGGCAGGCTGCTCTGCTTCACCCCAGATGAGAGGGCACCACTGGACACCCACATGGCAAAGTGGCCAAATCCCAAGGGAAGACCCAAGGAGCCGAGTTGAAGCTGTCCCCTGCTCCTGAACTCAGGGGTCAGCGATATTGCTGCCACTTGCTAAGCCCAGTTGCCCCTGTGTTATCCACTCCCCCTTGGAGACCTAGGGGCAGCATAGATTCCCCCCACCTAGGACTTGGAATGGGTCATCATTCAATGCTATTTAATTCCAAGGGTAGCTTGGACCCCAGACTACACATTTTTGCTACTCTTCCTACTTTCCCATCCTAAATTAGGTCCAACCTCAAAGTTCAAATGAGTCAGCGGTCCTGCAAATATATAAAATGCCAGATACGCAGATAAAAAGTCAACCTAGAAATGTCTTTCATAAATGTCCTAGGGTCAAATTCAAGTCAAAAAATTAAGTTCCCTTGTCCTTTTAGGTTAAAGTTGAAAGGGAAAAAAAGTCTTAAAGTCAAAGGATTCAAGCCCAAAGCATTCAAAGAGAGCCCAGGGATCCGTCAGAGCCCAGTGCTGTTAACCTCCTCTCCAAGGCTCTGTGCTCATCCAGTGAGCAAAGTGGCCCAGCAGGCACGGGAGGGCTGGTGTCTCCTGGAAAGTGAGATCCTTCTTTCCCCATCTCAGCATTTTCACTAGCCTGCCATGTGCTCCAGTTTTAAAAGACCCAGAGTTACTAGGAATGAGCAGATGGTGATAGCCTCAGCCTCCTGCTCGCCAACCACAGGGAAGTCCTTTGAGCAGCATGCAGACCAGATGTCTCCAGGATCCCCGACTCAGCCCCAGCCCCATGTAGCCCTCTCTTCCTGCTACCTCAGTACTCCAGCAGGAATGCCCTGGCAGCTGCTGGAAAGAGAGTAGACAGGGAAGACAAACCCTAGACCGCACAGCATAGCTGACCAGGTGGAGGGTTAGCATTAGCCCTGGTGACCCCGCTGGGGTGGAGCAGGAAGCAACTTCTGCTGTCCTCCTCCCTGAGCGTATCTGTACAAGCAGTCATCACCTGCCTGGGTCTTATTTATAATACCTTCTTCCTTTTCATATGTGTGAAATCTCATCATTTCCATTTCCCTCTGTGTGCCCATTGCATGGGTGTCTTCAGTCCTAAGAGATCCCGCCCCAGTCAGTGCAGCGCAGCCCGGCAGGTTGCTGAGCTGAGCACCAGGGAGCAGCGGCTGTGTCCCACTGGCTCTCAGGACACTAGCTGTCCTCCACTGGGGATGTTCCCAGCCCCGAGCAGCACTGTTTCTGCAGCACACTTGTCAGCAGTTGGGGACAGATGTCCACAGCTGTGCTTCCTCATGCGACTGCTGGCTCGCATCCCCAGCATGGCTCAGCTGGGGCCCTGGCAGTTGTGCTGGCTGCTGGCAGTCTTCACACAGAGGGCTGGTCATTTGTGTTCAACCCCATTGCCTTCCCTCCTTTTACTTTCTCTTTGCTTTCCGGCCCATATATTTACTTTTTCTGACATGTTCCTCTAGATTTTGTCACTTGGGGGTCTCCCCTGGCAACAGAAAGCAAAACCAGGCAATCCCAGTTTTGCTACAAGAATTGCTGTTGAAACAGTCCCATGGCTGCATCCAAGAGATGGCGGCCATGGCCATCAGCCTCCCTGCCGTCAGCCCCTCTCTCCTTACTGGCTGTGCTCTCCTCAGGGAGGACTCCACTGAGCCCTCCTTGACACCTAATCCCTACATTTAAAAAATGCATTCCCTTAGGTCCTGAGCAACCCCAGTCACCCACCCACAGTAACTGTGCTGTCCCCAAGTGTACCCAAAATATTTTCAATGTTTGATGCTTATCTGTCCTTTAATTTGCCCAAATTCCCTATAGCCTCTGAGGGCTGCCCTGGCTCATGGAATGGCTTCTGGTTCTTACAGAGTCGCTGTCTGCAGCATTGAATGGCACCCCCCCAAGAGTGTTCTGGGTCATCCGGTTCCCTGGTGGTGACCTTGTCTGTTCCCAACATCTGCCCTCCCTTCACATCAGGGAGCTTGCCTGTCCCCTAAGTTGGTCTGGCCCACTCCAGGGTCCCATGATCCCTCATCTCTGCCCAGCCTGCCTCCTGACACCACTGCTCCCATTCTAAGGGTAAGATTGTGGTGTGTTTTTCAAACCATTCCAGTTCCTTCTGATCTCCCACGTAAACCCAATTCCCTGGTACAGACGGTTCTCAGCACAAGCCATTTGTATGGCCCTTGCTAGCTTTGGATGTGTATTGATTTCATTGTTTCTCTATCTCAACCCAAGAAAACAGCATATTCTCTGAAGGGCCCTGATTCCTTTCAATGCTGTTGTCCATTAACAAACTCTTGCCTTTCTGTGGGCAAAGCCACGACCTTAGTCTCCCAATTCCTGGGTCAAAATGTATGTAATAGCCGGGCACGGTGGTTCATACCTGTGATCCCTGTAATATTCTGGGCTGCCAAGGCGGGAAGATCACTTAAGGCCAGCCTGGGGAACCTAGTGAGATCCTGTCTCTACAAAAATAAAGATGTAATTAATTAGCTGCACATGGTGGCACAAAACTGTAGTCTCAGCCACTCAAGAAGCTCAGGCGGGAAGATGGCTTAAGCCCAGGAGTTCAAGGTTACTGTGAGCTTGATTGCACCACTGCATTGTGGCATGGGCAACAGAGTGAGACCCTGTCTCTAAAAAGAAAAAACAAACAAAAAAACAAAATGTATGTAAGGCACAAATCCACAGCCATGCTGAGCCGCACAAGGGGACTAACTCAGCAGACCTACGGATGTGCTTTGTGGGTTCAGGAGGGACCCTCCCCAGTCCCTGTTCTGGCAGGAGGCTTTGAGGACAGCTCATCTGGCACAACTCCACTGTGGGTGGTACAAGACTCACACCAGGGTGCACCGGTCCCCTGCTGCCTTCGCAGTTGGAAGTGGTGATCTCAGACCTGGCTGAGAACACAGTAAAGGCAGCAAGCCTGGGCCTGCCCTCCTCCATTCATGCCTCAGAGGTTGGGACCCTTCTGTAGCCTCCTCTGCACTGTCTCTGTTTGGTTTAACAGGAGGCCTGTGCGGGAGTCAGAGAACATGGCTCTGAGCTGTGGCCATCCCTGAAGCACTGCCCTGAGTTGCCAAAGGTCATATCCCCACATGGACCTTACTTTATACCAGCAAGGTGGGACCTCCGGCCTGGGCCACTAGTTAAAAGTCAACCCTAAGACCATAAGGATCAGCTTGTGGCTCCAAAGCACTGTGGGAACTGCCAAGGCCAGAAGCCAGCGTGGTCCCCGTGAAGCCCCCGTGTACACACCAGGCATCCCCAAAGCCTCACTTTCTGTGGTTACTTGAGGACTCAAACCTCAAAGCCTCTGCTGGATTTAAGGGGGCTTAAATAGAACACGCCTTTCTTCCCATTCCAATCCTGGGGCTTCCGCCACAGTTGTGAGGGTCGTAGCACATGCCAGGAGGCAGGGAGCACACGGCAAAGCAGCGCCCAGAAAGGCTGAGCTAGACAGGGGACGCTAAGGAGGTGCTTGTTTAGGGACATAAGCACCTCATAGGGAAACAAGGAGGTGAGGAAGAAAGGCCCCCACTCCCAGCAGAAACACTGTGGTGGGAAGCTCAGGGAGGCTGGGGGTGGGCTGGGGAAGAGGCCAACAAAGTGGGAACAGCCCTCCGTATGGGCCAGTGTCTAGCAAGGTCTTAGAGGGATGGGGCAGTTGGGCAGTGCCTCTGCATGGCACGGTACCCAACAGTCGGCCTGGTGGTGGTGCTCTTCACTTCCTCTTCACTCCCTTCTACAGTGCATGTTAACATTTGTATCAGGGAGTATGACATATGGAAAAATGCGTAAGGTTTAATAAATATACATAGGCACTTGTAAGAACAGAGAGAAAAATACTGCAGCACCCCGTCACCTCCCAAATGCCCCTGGCCAGTGGGACCACTGTCCTGACTGTGACAGAAATCATTTCCTGGCTTTCATCACAATTTTCCCACCTACACATGGTCCTCTGAACAATACAGTTTGGGGCTCCTTGTTTTCAAACTTTATATAAATGGAACTGCATTATATATATCTTGTGGCTTTTGCTCAATGTTTATGAGATTTGTCCATGGTGATATTTGTACCCATAGCTTGTTCATTTCACTGCTGTTGAATATTCCATGAATGAACAAGCATAATTTATCTATTCAATTCTTGATGGACATTGGGTTGCTTCTAGGTACAAGTTTCCCCAGGATAGACACACCGAGGAGTGGGACTGTGGGCATGTTAGTTACAGCTGAGGGGGTTGGTAGTGGTGTGTCATGGTGGTTCTTATTTCCCTGATTTCTACTGAGGATGAACAACTTTTCCATTGGATATTCTGTTCTGTGAAGTGGCTTCTAAAGTCCTTTGCCAGCCTCGATGGCAGTGGATAGGGAGGCAGGGACAGAGACAATGAGGAAGTGTGGTCAGGTATCTACTTAGAAGTCTCCAGATGGAGCCGGGAAGTGCTAGGAGGCCAGTGAGGCCAGTCTGTGCAGCAGGGCAAACTGGAGCAGTATCCTGCTGGGATGCAACTGAAATGCCTTCACTGGGAACTGCTCCCCTACCAGCCCCACACTGAAGGGCTGGCTCTACCACTCACAGGAGCTGGCAGGGCAGGCAATAAGACAACCCTACTGCCTCTAATGCAGTAGATAAAATTAATGCAGGGCCAACCCTCATATCAGAGTGGTTTTTCAGTTACCTGGACGTGTCAAGGGAGGGGCCCCTGGGGCCACCAGCCCAAAGACCACAGAACTGGGTGGAGCTCTCTATGTGCAGGAGACACACACAAAGATCAACTGATCCCTGGACCTTGGGAGATTTCCAGGACACTTGTTTCTATAAAGCCCATATCTCCCATTCTCCTTGGCTGCAGCACCTGAATAAAGCCCTTCCTCCCGGCAGTGATAAGTCTTGAATCCATCTCCCTGACTGGCTAAAATTGGAGGGTTATATAACAGTGGAAGGGATGTAGCTATGTTTGGGAAGGAATTAGGGAGGGGTAAGAATGCAACCATGATCGAGGGATCCAGGGTCTCCTTGTCTGGATGCAGTGATCTCGTGAATTTGAGACAGGATTAACCTGTGGAGGGAGGCAACAGGAGGGAGCCTTCTCTCTGGAGCCCCTTGGCATGCTTTGAATTTGAGCCATATAAATCTATTACCTATTAAACTGAGAAGAGAGCTAGGTACGCAAGAAGCCAAGTCACTGGGGCGGTGGGGAAGATACTTCTCATTTGTGGCCTTTCAATTTGGTGCTCTATCTGGCTGTTTTGAGAGCTAAACTGTGAGTTGAGACCCCATGGTTACCAACGAGGTCTGAGGTTCCAGGACTGAAGGGACAGAGTCGGTTTCTGAAACTGACAATCTGTCTCTTTTACATGGGCTTCAAACACAGAAATGAAGTGGCCTGGCCTCACTCGCCAGGAGGGGAAATCTGGGCAGTTGGCTGGTGGGTTGACATTGTCCCTCACACCAGTCCTGTAAATTACTCAGGGAGGCCCAGGCCTGGAGAGCTAAGACTGGGCTTTCACTGCTCAGCCTGGAAAGGAACTGGTGCCACCAGCCCAACGGATCACAGAACTGGGTGGAGCTATGTGTAGGAGACACACCCAGAAACGGAAACCTCAGCTAACAGGACCTGGGCTGAAGCAAAGGGGCCTGTGGGTGTTGACCAGGTGGCCTCAGGGAAGGTATCCCAGAAGAATGGTGTGTGTGAGGCTTATAGTGGACAGATGGGGGACAGGCCTTGAACCTACAAAATGAGGTTCAAGGCCTGCCAGGCTGTCTATCCGTTGTAAACAGTGGCCCTGAGGAGAGTGAGGGTCACCCTGTAGGCCAGGGGTCTTTCTCAGCAGATGACATGGTACAACCAGAGTGATAGAGAACAGGCAGCATGATGGGCCCCACATCTGTCTGTCCTATACCTCGAGGTATAGAAGCAGAGGAGTCACACTCCACTCACCTCGACCTCCCAAAGTGCCGGGATCACAGGCTTGTGCCACCGCGCCCAAACTGAAGGCTTTACAGACATGTCTGTGGCACCACAGAACACGACTGGTCCCAGTGGAAACCCCACGCCCAATTTCCTCAGGGAACTGTTATGGCGGAGGCTTGGGTATCTGAGGGGAGCAGAACCCAGGCGCGGGGTTCGGGGTGGACGGGGCGGTATAACCAAGAACTCTGCACCTCTCCCACCCACCCGCCTGAAAACTCTCCTGAAGTCACCTAACAAAGTGGATGGCAGTGAGTGGCTCTGGGTGGGATCTTTCTGTCCTCTGGCTACCCTCTATCCATCAAGAAGGCTGGGGAAGGTGGGGCTGAGAGAAAGGTCTAGGCCTAGAAGACCTCGGACTCCGCCCAACTCCCAACTCCTCCTCCCCCTCTTCCGTGGTAGGCTCACCTCAAAGCACCCCACGTGGTGGCCCTAGGTAGAACAGATTCGGGCGGGCAAAGCGCCTTAGATCCCGAGTCCGCAGGCCAGGGCGGAGTGCCAACTTCTCCTCATCCCTTCATACGCCATAGAATGGAAAGACACTGGGGCTTCTCTGTTGGTAGCGTAGGAGGGAAAGGCTGGACAAAAGGGCTCCCGAACAGCAGGTTCGGAGGAGAGCAACCCGGCCCTGACCCCCGCCCCCAACACCGTTCCCAATCTCGCCCCCCAATGTCCCGGCTCTGCACCAATTCCTCCCGCAAGCCAAGGAACCCCGAGGCACTCCTAGTCTCTAAACCGTTTATTTCTCCCCACCAGAAGGTTGGGGTGGGCGAGCCTAGAACACAGCGTGGGGCGGGTTCCCGGGTGCAGCCAGCGCAGACAGCGTGGGTCCCTGCGGCTCTTAGGCGAAGGTGGAGTTGTTCCAGCCCACATTGGCCGCGTTCATGTCGTAATAGTTGATGTAGACCCTGCGCGGGGAGGAGGCCGGACTCAGCGGGCGGCTCAGTCCCGGGCCTGGCCGCGCGCCGCCGCCCCTCCCCCGCCCCTCCGCGCCTCCGCGTACCTGTCCGGGCTGATGCGCAGGCGCTCGGCCAGCAGGCCGCACAGCAGCTTGCTGTAGGAGCGGTTCTGCGCGCTGCCGATCTTGCCGATACTGTGCAGGCTGCAGAGCGCGCACGGCTCGCTGGAGCCGCCGAAGGCCATGAGCTGGTCCGGGACCACGTGCACCGCGATGTACTGCGAGGAAGGGGCGCGGTCAGCCCGCCCCAGAGACCTCGTCGGGCCCCGAGCGTCCACTTCGGGCCCGAGCCACCGTCCTCCCCCAGCCCCGCCCCCCAGCTCCGTTCAGGAGTCGCCTCCCCAGCTCCCAGCGCGGGATCCCTTCGTCCGGCGGGCACCCCCCTCTTCCTGTCCCTTCCCGCAAACCTGGGGGGGCTTGCCGGTGGCCTGCGCCAGCTGCTGGGTGAGCTCGGAGAGGAACCCGTCCGGTACGGAGGCGCGGGGCACGTTGGTGTTTACGATGAACATCGGCATGATGGCAGAAGGACCGGAGACCCGCGCAGAGGCACAAACGCACGCGCCGCGGCCGCCGCTGAGCTACGTGCCTGACTTCTCGGACACCACTGCGGCCCCGCCTTTTGTGACGCCACCGCCGGCGCCAGGCCCCGCCCCCGCGAGGCTGCGGCTCCGCCCCGAGTGGTGACGTCACCGCCTGCCTCGGCTCGGCCCCGCAGGGCAGGACCCTGGGCGACTCCGCCCGTTCCTCCAGCAACGCCGCTAAGCCCCGCCCACCGCTCCAAGCTGTTCTCCACGTGGCGGCTAGAAATCGGCCTGTCCCGGCCTCGCCTCGGGTCTTTCTTAGTCCTTTCACTAAGTCACCGATGTTAGGCGCCAGGAGGCGCTGTGCCGGGGGTGGGGGTGGGGATGCGGCGGTGAACCCGGAAGATGGCCCCTTACCCTTCCAGAGATGAAGCCCAGTTCATTCCACTGCACGCGCTGAGCCCCTGTACCTCCTGAGTCTTTGGGCCACACGTCCCCAAGGGCTCCAGTCCCGCATGCGTGAGCTTGTGTGTTTGAGATGGGGAGGGGTAGTCATTGCGGCAGGTGAGAGGGGAGCTGCCCCTGCGAATCACCATACAGGGAACTTCCCTGAACCCCTGCTCTTTAAAGAGGATAGGATGCCGGGCACCAAAGGGAAGGAGGTGAGGTCCAGAGCAGGTTCAGTGGTTCAAACGTGCTCAGCTCCACTTCTCTGGGCCTCTGGGCAGCCTCAGCTCCTCAGGGAAGCCACACCCTAGTCAGGTCCACTGTGTATGGCCTCTCATAGAGCCCTTGGTGAATTTCTTAAATGCCTTTTCCACTAATGGTAAACTCGGGGACCATCTAGCAGGTGCCAAACATACAAGAGACATTGACTAATACTGCTGAATGAATGAATGAATGAATGGGTGAAAGAAGATAAGCCATGACATAGCAGGAAGAGGACAAGGCAGCAACTAAATCACAGGCCAGGTCCTCAGAGATTTCCAGGGAAGTCCTGTCCTTGGTCTCTGATAGGTGCAATCTATATGCCAGTCTCGGTGAAGGCCATGTGATATAGTAAGGACACCCATGCCTGTGGGACCCTCGTGGCACCAGCCAGCCTCCAGCTGGGAGGCCCCATGGCCCATTTATACAAATAGCCTATGGGTGTTGGTTCCTGCAGCTGGGCCCCAGACTCTTTCCCTCCTGCTGTCACATCTTCTCTTACCTGTGCCCAGGGCTCCCTAACTGATGGCACTCCATGCCATGTCTCCAGCCAGGGGCACTCCCCTAAGCCCCAGGCGCTGACAGCAGCCGACTGAGTGTCCACTGCTCTGTAAAGTCCAAATGTATGACTTGTCCTCCTATACCTGATCACCTGCCAGTGAAATATGCCTCCTTTCACTATCCCTTTATTCCCACTTCTCTCCATTCCCTGAACTACCGCCTAGTCTACACTAGCTGCATCCCCTTTGGCCTGGACCACTGTGACTTCCCTATGGTGGACTGCTGCTCCTCAAGGGAGGAGTCTGTTTCCAGCCCCATGCAGCAGATTTAGCCCCTGACTCCCTGTGCCCTATGAAAGCTGAGCGGAATTACATAAGTCACTCCAGGCAGAAGACTGAAGAGCCAGGGCCTGGTTGACCTGTGCCCTGTGAACCTGAATGACAAGGTGCAGCCTCGCCAGCAAGCACATGAGCTGCCCCTGGAGGTGAGCTCCTGCCAATCTCAGGTTGTTACCATAACAAAGGGTTGCCTTACCTGGCCAGTGACAGAGCAGGAGCACTGCCATCTTGAACAAACACCACCATTCTAAGTTCCCCCTTAATTAAAAGCCGCTTAAATCCAGCCCGAAAACATCAGCCTAATGGCTAATGTCAGCATAACCACAAATATTCCAACCCTAAGATAAACGCTTCTCTGACCAGAAACATGCCAACCCCGAGACAGCCTCCCCTCCGACCAGAGACATTCCAACCCCGCAATAAACTTTCCCTCACACAGAAACATTCGGAACCTATGATAAGACCCCTTCCAAAACCCTTAAATATCCTTAGTTTGTAAGAGAGTGTGGCTCTGACCTAACTCGGCCAGAAGCCCCTCTCAAGTTTGTTTTCTAAAACAAACCTGTCCTTGTTGACTGCCCAGCCACCCTTGGTGTTTCTTTCCTCTTTAATTCTTATAGCCAGGACAGCCTCTGAGCCACTTGTCATCTCCTTGTACTTTCCCCAGCTGTTTCCAGTAGCAGTCAGCCTCATCCTTCTAGAAGGGTACCCAAAGAAGTGATATGATTTGCCTCTTACTAGCATGGACATTTGGCTCAGTTTCCCCATCTGTAATTTGGGGATGACAATAGTGTTCACCTGACATAGAGGTGTTATGAGCACCAAGCGGCCTAAATGCCAATGACAGTCTCCTCTGATACTAGGGGTAGTACTGTCACAAGGCCCTGGGGTGACCCGGTCCCTGTGAGCCTCCACAAACCCTCCCTGGTTCTCTGAGTCATGGTGCATTGTGTAGGGACCAGCCCCACAGGGTCGGTGGGTCTCTCCCTGTGTGCAGTGACGAGAGAGTGTAGAATTAAAGACACAAGACAAAGAGATAAAAGAAAAGGCAGCTGGGCCCGGGGGACCACTACCACCAATGTGCGGAGACCGATAGTGGCCCCGAATGTCTGGCTGTGCTGTTATTTATTGGATACAAAGCAAAAGGGGCAGGGTAAAGAATGTGAGTCATCTCCAATGATAGGTAAGGTCACGTGGGTCACGTGTCCACTGGACAGGGGGCTCTTCCCTGCCTGGCAGCCGAGGCAGAGAGAAGACAAAGAGAAAGACAGCTTATGCCATTATTTCTACATATCAGAGACTATTAGTACTTTCACTAATTTGCTACCGCTATCTAGAAGGCAGAGCCAGGTGTACAGGATGGAACATGAAGGCGGACTAGGAGCGTGACCACTGAAGCACAGCATCATAGGGAGATGGTTAGGCCTCTGGATAACTGCGGGAAAGCCTGACTGGTGTCAGGCCCTCCACAAGAGGTGGAGGAGCAGAGTCTTCTCTAAACTCTCCCGGGGAAAAGGAGACTCCCTTTCCCGGTCTGCTAAGTAGCGGGTGTTGTTCCTTGACACCTTTTGCTACCGCTAGACCAGGGTCCGGTTAGCAACAGGCGTCTCCCCAGACGCTGGCGTTACTGCTGGACTAAGGAGCCCTCTGGTGGCCGTGTCCGGGCATAACAGAAAGCTCGCACTCTTGTCTTCTGGTCACTCCTCACTGTGTCCCCTCAGCTCCTATCTCTGTATGGCCTGGTTTTTCCTAGGTTATGATTATAGAACGGGGATTATTATAATATTGGGATAAAGAGTAATTACTACCAACTAATGATTAATGATATTCATATATAACATATCTAAGATCTATATCTGGTATAACTATTCTTGTTTTATATTTTATTATACTGGAACAGCTCATGTCCTCGGTCTCTTGCCTCGGCACCTGGGTGGCTTGCCGCCCACAGCACTGTCCTTCAGTACCATGGCTCCTAGCTCCAGGGTTGGGGATTGGTCCTGAAATCCAGTTTGCCCACATTTTCCCTCATCTGACTCCCAACTCATCCTCCAGTTCTTGGCTCAGCCTTAGTTCCTTAGGAAAGCCCCGGAGCACATGGCTTGGTCGTTTCCCACATATGCCCAGTACCTGTCCTGTCCTTCGAGGCTATCTCCATATTTCTGAGTTAAGACTGCAGGCGGTAAACTCCGAGTTTACTTAACTCTGAGTTAAGACTCTAGTAAACTCTAGTTTACCGCAGGACGGTAAACTCCGTCCCAGCGGGGACATTCTCTTTTTGGGCATTGCTGTATGCCTACCTCCTGACCCCTTACCTCCGTGGTAGGCAGATGACGCCCTGCCCACTAAAGAATAGCAGGGGGAGGACAAGCGCTAATCCCTGGAACCTATGAGTATGCTATGTTACCTGGCAAAAAGCACTTCACAGATGCAATTAGGATTATGGACCTAATAGATTCGCATGGAGCATCTGGGTACACCCAATCTAATCACATGAGCTCTTAAAAGCAGATCATTTTCTCTAGCTAGAGTGCCAGATTCTAAGCAAGAGAAACACTCGATGTCCATTACTGGCTTTGAAGATGAAGGGGACCAGAGACTTCATGGTACAACCACAAGGAACTGAATTCTGCTCACAACCAGATTGAACTTGGAAGTGGATTTTTCCCTTGTCCCTTCAGATACCTTGACTTTGGCCATGTGAGTCCTTACACAGAAGACATAGTCACGTCACGCTGGACTACTGACCCACAGAAACTGTGAGATAATAAATGTGTGTTGTTTGAAGCTGCTAAAAATGTGTTGATTGATTATAAGAGCAATACAAATAATACATCTGGGACCCATAGGGACACAATAATTATCTGCTAACCATGGACAAATGCACTAGGAGGCATTGGCGGGCATGGTTGCTGACTCCCTCTTCCTCCTCATGGCAGCATCCCAGATCTGCTCGTTAGAAGGCTCACTGCCCCAGAGCCCCTGCCACCCAGGTGTGGCCACCTCATCTCCCACCCCATCCCAGCACGTCCGGCTGGAGGCACAACTCACCTCTCAGCTTCCTCACCCCTAGGCCTCTGAGGAAGCATTTTCATGGTCTGATTCCAAAGACAGCGGTGTGTGTGTGTCCATGTGTGTGCACGTGCACGTGTGTGTGTGTCCACATGAGTGCTCACATGCACTATGAGCCTATGAAGCTAGAGTAGCTGAGAAGTCACCATCTAGCCCTGGAGTGTGCACCCAGACAGGAGCCTGGGCTCCCCGGGCAGAGTCGTCTCTCTCTAGGTGTTTGATTCTCTCTAATCTTCAATGATTCCCTGCTACCTGCAGAATGAACCAGAGAATGGGGGCAGAACACGACCCCTGAAGAGCACTGGCTCAAGCTCAGCTCCACTGCTAATCCACAGGATCACTCTGGACCCCTCGGGTGGCCTCTAAAGGCCTCCTCAATAAAATGGAGATCAAGGAGATCAGGAAGCACACAGACTCTAGACTACACTTCCCATGAGCACTCTGATTGATCAGCACCAGTGTGCCACGGACCTCAGGTACCAGGCGAGGCCCCAGACGCAGTGTGTGCAGTGAACAAGGTCTGGGGTCCATGGTCACCAGGTCTACTCCTGGCCATTCCAGTTAGCTGTGTGACCCTAGACAAGCCACCGGCTTTTACTCAGTCTCTCATATGTACAACAGGGGTAACAAAAGTACTAATTTCATGGGGTCTTTTCCAGGATTAAAGGAGCTAACACTTGGAAGATACTCAGAATGGTCCTGATACGTAGAAAGCCCTCCATAGATGTTATCCCTGAACATTGTTGTTATTGGGAGACTGTTTTGCAAGGTAAGGACCACTGCCATCCTCACAACCCTGGGCACAGCCCGAGGACAAGGACTGAGGCGGAAGCCTTTGGATGTAGTGGACCCTAGGTGGATGTGTAAACTGAAGGGAAAAATGATTTGGCTGAGGCACAGAATGATCTGGGTCCCAACAAGACAGAACCAGAGACTCAGAGGGTCCAAGACAGGAGAGGATGAGAACAAATACAAGAGAATGGACAACGGCCCTTTGGAGGCTGTGCAAGCCCAGATCCTTGTGAGCGCCACCTGGATCCCGGCAGCCAGGCAGCCAATTTGAGCCTGCCAGATGGGCGGGGCCCTGTCTCCTGGCCCTGGGAAGCTGGGACATGTAGGTCCTGGTAATTAGCAAATGAGGGAGGGATTTGGGCTAGGAGAGGGGCCTGACCACATGCTCTGGGAGGTGGGGAGAGGCCACACTGGGTCTGGGGTCTGGGGAGGTGGGCTGGAGCTGGGGAGCATGGCTGTGGCTCCTCTCCAGCTACATGGGCCAGACATCGATGCTCACACCTGGAGCGCAGTCTCAGCAGAGGCAGGTCAGCTCCCACCCTGGACCACCCCCTAGAAACCCAGTCTGGCTCTCTCACCCCTCTCTGCACTGCCCTTCCTTGTCTTCAAGGTCCTGTCCTGAGACCCTGTCTCCTCTCCCTAACTGAGGGGCTCCCTGGGTAACAAGGGACTTGCAACCCCCACCCTGCCCTCCCAGAGTGGCCAGAGCCAATTCCAGCTGGGTGGGTGGTGAGTGAGAGGGCAGGGCTCAGGCTGGGGACCAGGGCACCAAGTGTGTCCGAGGCAGGCCAGGACCTGGGTGTCACATAATGCCTGCTCTGCTTGTGGCATGTACGCCAGGATCTCAGGGGTGCCTGTCAACGGATTCTTACTCATGACTGTACGTTGGAGATCTGCAGCCAGGGCGGCCAGGGAAGTCATTTGGAGCACAAAGGTAAACTGGGGAGCAGGTCAACAGAGGCAGGATCAGGGTGGAGGGACACAGAGGGGCAAAGTGACCACACACAGGGCTCCTGGGAGGGCTGCCCCTGCCTCCTGAAGAGTCCACAGTGACTGGATACGGGGGCTTCAATCCCATCCTGCAATGCTGCTGCCTCCCAGTGGCTCCAGCCTTTTTTTTTCTTTTTTTAGTAGAAACAAGGGCTCACTCTGTGGCCCAGGCTGGAGTGCACTGGTGCAATCATAGCTCAGGGTAATCTCCAACTCTTGGGCTCCAGAGATCCTCCCACCTCAGCCTCCCGAGTAGCTGGGACTACAGGCACGTGCCACCAAGGCTCTAGCTTTTAAAAGGCCCCCAGCTGAGCCTATCCGTGGGAAGCCAGCTCAGAGTCACCTTCTCCCTGAGACCTCTACTGACCCCCCAACCCAGAGATTTCTCTCCCCCCAGAGAACGCACGGCCCCACCACTTCTCTTTAACCGTCACTGTTTCCTGACAAAAGCCAAATTCTTTCTTATACAACAGTAGTCCATTGATTTTCTTTATTTAGGCACCAAAGTAAAATAATGAAGAAAAGATGGCTTTTTTTTAAGCAAATGGTGCAGATAGCCGTTTCAAAAAAAAAGAAAGAAAAGAAAAAAGGGCCAGGCGTGGTGACTCATTCCTGTAATCCCAGCACTTTGGCAGACGAATGGCTTGAGTCCATGAGTTCAGAACCAGTCTGAATAACACGGCAAAAGCCTGTCTCTACAAAAAACAAAGAAAAACAATAAAACAAAACAAAACAAAAATTAGCCAGGCTAGCCGGGCGCGGTGGCGGGCGCCTGTAGTCCCAGCTACTCGGGAGGCTGAGGCAGGAGAATGGCGTGAACCCGGGAGGCGGAGGTTGCAGTGAGCCGAGATAGCACCACTGCAGTCCGGCTTGGACGAAAGAGCGAGACTCCGCCTCAAAAAAAAAAAAAAAAAATTAGCCAGGCATGGTGGCACGCACCTGTAGTCCCAGCTACTCAGGAGGCTGAGGTGGGAGGATTGCTTGAGTCTGGAAGGTAGAGGTTGCAGTGAGCTGAGATCACGTCACTTGCACTCCAGTATGGGCAAAACACAGTGAGACCCTGTCCCCCCACACAAAAAAAAGGAACCTCAACCCCTCACACCATACCCAAAAATTAACTTGAAATTCATCATCAGCAACATAAGTGTAAAAGCTAAAACTATCCAACGTTTGGAAGAAAATCTTTGCAACATTGCCATAGGCAAAGATATCTTATGGCACAAAAAACATGAATCACAAAAACCAAAAACTGATAAATCAGACTTTACCAAAATAAAAATTTCTGCTCAGTCGGGCCAGGTGGCTCACGCCTGTAATCCCAGCAATTTGCGAGGCCGAGGTGAGCGGATCACGAGGTCAGGAGATCAAGACCATCCTGGCCAACATGGTGATACCCCGTCTCTACTAAAAATACAAAAAAATCAGCAGAGCGTGGCAGCACATGCCTGTAGTCCCAGCTACTCAGGAGGCTGAGGCAGGAGAATTGCCTAAACCCAGGAGGCGGGGCTGCAGTGAGCCGAGATTGCGCCACTGCCCTCCAGCCTTGGTGACAGAGCGAGATTCCATCTCAAAAAAAAAAAAAAAATTCTGCTCTTAGGTAGCATTAAGAAAATAAAAAAGGCAAGCTACAGACTGCAGGAAAATATTTACAATACTATATATTTAACAAAGTACTAGCTTCCAGAATGTATAAAAAATGCCCTCATTTCAAAAATAATGACAACCAACCTGATAGAAATAGCAGATAAGGGCTGGGTGTGGTGGCTCACGCCTGTAATCCCAGCACTTTGGGAAGCCAAGGTGGGTGGATCACTTGATGTCAGGAGTTTGAAACCTGCCTGGCCAACATGGCAAAATCCCATCTCTACCAAAAATACAAAAATTAGCAGGGCATGGTGGCTTACACCTGTGGTCCCACCTACTTGCGGGGCTGAGGTGGGAGGATCGCTTGAGTCCAGGAGGCAGAGGTTGCAATGAGCTGAGATCATTCCACTGCCCTCCAGCCTGGGTGACAGAGAGAGAACCCTGTCTCAAAAAAAAAAAAAAAAAGTAGACAAAATATTTGAACAAATTATTCATAAAAGAAAACCCACAAGTGGCCATACCGAGCACATGAAAAGATGTCAAACATTATTAGTCATCAGGGAAATACCACAATTAAACGACAAGATACCACTACACACTCACTAGAATGGCTAAATTGAAAAGACCAACAATACCAAGTGCTGATGAGGATTTGGAGTATCCAGAACTCATACATTATTAATGAGAATGTGAAATAGTATAATCAACCACTTTGGAAAACAATTTTTATACAGTTAAATATACATTTATTATTAAGCCCAGCAATTCACTTACCCAAAAAGCTAGACTGACTGTTTATGTCCTCCCCAGGTTCACACCTTGAAACCTAATCCCTTGCATGATGGTACTTGGAGGTAGGGCCTTGGGGCCTCTTGGGAGGTGATTAGGTCATGAGGGCAGAGCCTGCATGAATGAGATTGGTGCCCTTATGAAAGAGACCCTAGAGAGCTCCCTTGCCCCTTCTGCCATGTCTAGGAGGACACAGCAAGAAGACCGCCATCTATGAATCAAGACACGGGCCCTCAGCAGACACTGAATCCACTGGCACCTTGATCTTGGACTTCCCAGCCTCCAGAACCATGAAAAATAAATTTCTGTTGTTTATAAGCCACCCAGGCTATGGTTCTTAGTTATAGCAGCCCGATGGACTAAGACACAAAAGAAATAAAAACATATGTTTAGACAATGATTTTTGTAGGAACGTTCACAGCAGTTTTATTCATGATGGCCAAGAATTAGAAACAGCCAAAATGTTCACCAACAGGAAGATGGATAAATAAATCATGGTCTAGCCACAGAGGGGAATACTACTCAGCAATACAAAGGAGTCTCTCCTAATACGTGCAGCAGCATACATGATTCCCAAAAACTTTATCTGGAGCCAAGCCAGACACAAATGTGTACATACAGTATGGAATGACTTCAGATTCTGAAAAAAGGCAAATTTCACTAATTGAGGCAGAAAGCAGGTCAGTGGTTCCCCGGGTCTGGAGCTGGGGTGGTTATTGATAGCACACGGGCATGTGGGTGCCTTGGGGCAGGGTAAATGTTCCATCTTGATTGCAGTGGTGTTTCACAAGTGTATACACTCGCCAAAACTATACTTAAAACTCAAAACTCGCCAAATATATACTTAAAATGGCTGCAGTTGATTATGTATAAATTATACCTCAATAAAGTTGATTAAAAACATCAATTCCTCAGAAAATTCTTTTCTCACCACTCCCCTCTCAGACTAGGGCGGGCTTCCTGGTATGCATACCCATACCCACTACAACCTGTATTTATTTTTTTTTGAAACATCGTCTCTTTCTGTTGTCCAGGCTGGAGTGCAATGGCTCAATTAGGACTCACTGCAGCCTCGACCTCCCAGGCTCAAGTGATCCTCCCATTTCAGCCTCCTGAGTAGCTGGGACCACAGGCATATACCACCACACCCAGCTAATTTTTTTTTTTTTTTGGTAGAAACAGGATCTTACTATGTGGCCCAGGCTGGTCTCAAACTCCTGGTCTCAAAGCAATCCTCCCATCTTGGCCTCCCAAAGTGCTGGGATTACAGGCATCAGCTACCTCACCTGGCCAACCTGTATTTTTCTTTCACTGCATTTCCTGAGTCTGTAATTATTATGTTTTAAAGAGATGAAATCTCCCTCTGTCACCCAGTCTGGCATGGTGTGATCGTAGCTTACTGCTACCTTGAACTCTTGGACTCCAGTGATCCTGCTGCCTCAGCCTCCTGAGTAGCTAGAGCTGTTAGCACATACCACCATGCCCAGCTAATTTTTTAAATGTTTTGTAGAGATAGGGGGTCTCACTATGTTACCTAGGCTGGTTTCAAACTCTGGCCTCAATTGATCCTCCCACCTTGGCCTCCCAAAGTGCTGGGATTACAGTCATGAGCTGCCACAACCAGCCTGTAATTATGTTGTTACTGATTTTCTGTCAGTTAATTACCTTCAGCCTGGAACACCACTCTCACCATTGATTGCTAGGCACCTGGAGCTATGTCTGCACACAAAGGGTGCTCAGTAAACACTCCTTAAACAAAGGAATGCGGGAGGGAGTGAGGACCAGGGCCCTGGCAGGAAGCAGAGGACAGGACAGTAGCTGGCTTTGGCTCTGGCCACCCCTTTGGGACTAGAGTTCTGTCGACTGGATAACCTCCAGGCTCCTCCATGTGGGGCCCTGGGCCCGCCTGGGGAAGTTGAGTCTGTGTAATTCCCTGGAGATCTCTTGGAAGGTCTTGCCTTTGGTCTCAGGAAGGAACAGGCCAGTGTAGATGGCCCCACAGACACAGACACCAAGGAAAGGGACATAGAGGAAGTGGGACAAGGCCTCCTGCGGATTAAAAGAGACCCCAAGACCTGGTGTGGCTCCATCAACCCCTAAACGGAAGGCCCATGACAGGTCGTGAGGAGGGATTTGCCCCCCTCTGCTCCCCTAAGACCCCTCCCTTTCAGTCTCAGTCTCCCTGGATGGAAGCCTCCCGCTGGGGTTCTCAGGATGACAGGGACACAGCCTAAGGCAGGGCCCCCAGCAGGAGGGGCGGGCCTACCATGATGAACGGAAATCCCAGGCCGACCAGGAAGAGCATGAGCCACATGAGCGCCCCGCAGACCATGCAGGCAGCAGGCCTGGCCGTCTGGTCAAACAGCTCTGTGGCCAGGATCCCCGTCACTCCGGCTGGAAGGAGGGGCAGGGACAGGGGGCTGCTGGCCAGGGCTCCCTGCCTGCCTCTCCCCAACCCCAGCCCAGACATGGGAGTGGGAGCCCAGGCCCAGTCTGTATGGGGGGCCCCTCAGTGCTCTCCTCCTGCCATTCCCTCCCAGAAGCCCCAGCACGAGGTGGTCTCTGAGGGCCTGCAGGGAACATTGCATTCACACCCACCCACTGTGCACCCAGGCACCCATCACTCCTTCTATGTGATGACGGATGCCCAGAGCCCCTTGGGCCCACTCACCAGGGCCAATGCCAAAGCTGAGGATGAAGGCAAAGATGCAGGCCATGGCCAGGTAGAGTGTCCAGGGGAAGGAGCTCTGCCGTGGACGGGGTGGGGGTGAGGTGGAAGTCAGCCCGGCCTGGACCCCCCAGCCCTCATCCACCCCAGCTACCTGCAGGCACAGGGCCACAGTGAAGATGCTCCCCCAGCAGGTCATCAGGCTGTACCCGCCGATGAGCAGCACGCGCCGACCCACCCTCTCGATTACCACACACTGCAAAGGCAGAAAGCGCAGACCCACACATCCAGCCATGGTCCCCGAGGTCTGGGGCAGGCAATGAAAAGGGGTCTCCTGAGAAAGCTGGTGGTGGAGGTGAGGGTAGTTTATTGCTTCATTGTGACTTTATTAATTTCCTAAAGGAACTTGGTCAATCAATCACCCAACTTCAGCCAGTTTCTGCCTCTCAAAATGGTGCTGGAAGTGACCCGCAAACCATAGATGCTCAATAGGTGCTCTCTAACTCGCTGCATTGATTGATTGATTGAGACAGGGTCTTACTGGTCTCACTGAGCTGAGACAGGGTCTCATTGGTCCAACCCAGGCTGGAGTGCAGTGGCACAATCTCGGTTTACTGCAGTCTCAACCTCCTAGGCTCAAGTGATCCTCCCACCTCAGCCTCTCCAGTAGCTAACACTACAGGCGAAGACCACCACGCCTGGCTAATTTTTGTATTTTTTGTAGAGATGGGGTTTCACCATGTTGCCCAGGCTGGTCTCGAACTCCTGATCCCACCTCAGCCCTATTGCCTGGGCTGGAGTGCAATGGCACCATCTCGGCTCACTGCAACCTCCACCTACTGGGTTCATGTGATTCTCCTGCCTCAGCCTCCCAAGTACCTGGGATTACAGGTGTCCGCCACCACGCCCAGATAATTTTTTGTATTTTTTAGTAGAGACTGGGTTTCACTATGTTGGCCAGGCTGGTCTCGAACTCCTGACCTCGTGATCCACCCGCCTCGGCCTCCCAAAGTGCTGGGATTACAGGCATGAGCCACCGCACCTGGCCCCTCACTGCATTTCAACACCATAGGCTGGAGTGTAAACTGGTTTAATGCAGAGGACCTGGGGGTCCCTCCCCGCAGGGCTGGTGGAGGAAGGGCGCCCTCCAGACTCACACTAACAACCGCCATGAGCAGCTCGCAGCTCCCAGTCCCGATGATCGCGTACTGGATCTTCGCTTCCGGCACTCCTGCTTTCCGGAACACAGAGGAGGCGTAGGCGTACACCTGGGAGAGGGTAGCTTTCAGGCCTGGGCTCCCTTCCACCTCCCATGGCTCCCAGCGGCCTGCAACACCAAGTCCCCGGGGCCCAGGGTGTGGGGCGGGGCAGGGGTCTCACCGAGTCATTCCCACAGAGCTCCATGGCACTGCCCAGCACCACGAGGCTTGTCACCTGTCTCCTCAGGGCCCGATGCTGGAACAGCTCCCATGGGCGCCGGGCACGGCAGCCCTGGCAGGCAGCGCGCTCCTCCTCCAGCTCCTCCAGCTCCCCTGCCAAGTCCCTGGAGCCCCGCAGCCGCCGTAGTGCTGAGCCAGGGAAGAGGGTACTGAGCTCCCCGTCCCCAAGCCCCTCTTTGGTCCCCCTACAGGGACGCCCCCCTCCATCCCACCATTCCTTTCCTTCTTGGCTCACTCTCTATCTCTGAGTCTGTCTGTGTGTGTGTGTGTCTCTCTCTCTGCCTCTGTCTCTCTCAATCTCTCTGTCTCTGTTTGCCTCCCTGGTCAGATGGAGATGATCTTCCTGGCCCTGACATTTCTCAGGGCTGTTGGGGTGTTGCCACCATGGATGAAAAAAGGCTTTAGAAAGAAACTCAGGGTTCTGCGGACATATCAGACAGGACATGACTATTGCAGTACATTATCAAACCCAATTCTTCACCCCTCCCTGCACCCACACTGCCTGCTGTGTGATTTTGCAGTTCCTGCCACTAAAGGGGCAAGTACTGCCTACATCCCTGCTCCTGGCTCCAGGCACGGCCAATAGGATGAGGCTGCAGTGAGGGCGTGCCATGTTCCAGCCTAAGCCTTAAGAGGCCTTGCTCACTTCTACTTGCTCTTCTGCCTTCATGAGAACATTCCAGGCTAGCCAGGAGGATGACAAGAGACATGGACAGCCAAAGGGGCCCAGCTGAGCCACCCTCGCTGGGACTGTTCTAGATCAGCCAATGCCCAGCTGAGCTGCAGTTGCAGGAATGACCAAGATCAGCAGAGCCATCAGCCAGAACCATCCTAGATCAGCCCAGCCCAGAGGACTTAGAGGCTTAGGCTAAATAATTGCTTTTTTTTGTTTGTTTCTTTACCACCAAGATGTTATGACCATCGATTAGTCAGCAATAGAAAGCTGATCAATAAATTGGCAACAGGAGTGGGTGCTACCATAACAAAGACCTGTGAAATATGGTATCAGTTCCAAGACAAGGCAGAGGATGGCGATGAGGTTGGAGAAATGAAAAGCTATGTTATATAGTGCAGTAACACGGAAGAAAGAAAATGGGCTCAGTGAACTTATGGACTTGAGCAAAGAAAACTCCAAATATTGAAAGCATGAACTGGTTGCTGTTAGATGAATATTCTAAGTTTGCTGTAAGACATAAAGAATTAGCTCAGAAAATAACTGGCCAGTTTGCAAGCAGAATTCAGAGGCAACAAAATTTAATTACACGTAGCATATTTCAGAAACACTGGGTTAGTTGAAAACAACAAAAAATGTTTTCTCGCCTCTATCCTCTCCAGCTAGCAAAAGAATCCCAAATTAAGTAACAGCCTGTGAGCAAAGATCAAATCCAGAGCACTGCCAGGAAGCCATGGACTCACAGTAAAGATCAAGTCAAGGGTGTGCCTCATAGGCCCTCACAGCTAGAAAAGGAGGCATTTAGGAGGCTTGAGGGCGTTGGTTCACGGTAGCCTGACATACCCTAAATACCAGCAATTAGGCCTTGAGAGAGAAGCCTGTCTCAAAAATAATTGTGAGCGTGGTTTGTTGGCACATGAGAAAACCTCAAATACACAGAAAACTCACATCATTTTTGAGAAAGTTGTATTGGCAAAAGCTCTGCCAGTTTGGACAAAAAAAAGACCAGGACAATTTGAAATATAAAGACTTCTGTGCCCCAACTTTCTTTTCTTTTCTTTTTTTTTTTTTTTTTTTTTTGAGATGGAGTCTCACTCTGTCACCAGGCCAGAGTGCAGCGTGCAGTGGCACCATCTTGGCTCACTGCAACCTCTGACTCTCGGGTTCAAGCAATTCTCCTGCCTCAGCCTCCCTAGTAGCTGGGATTACAGGTACGTGCCACCATACCCAGCTAATTTTTGTATTTTTAGTAGAGATGGGGTTTCACCATGTTGGCCAGGCTGGTCTCCATCTCTTGACCTCATGATCCGCCCGCCTCGGCCTCCCTGGGATTACAGGCGTGAGCTGGCGCCTGGCCTGCCCCAACTCTCTGTAGGCAGGAAGCAGGCTGAGAAATTTGCTCAACCATCAAAAGCAGCGCATTGTGCAACACCCTCTTCAGAAGGAATCAAAGAAGTTGATAGAAAAGGAAAAACATCTCAGAGGGCAGAGGCAAGAAGCATGGAGAGCCACACATAGTGGTGTGTGCCTAGAGTCCCAGCTACTCAGGAGGCTGAGGCAGGAGGATCGCCTGGGCCCAGGAGCTCTGGGTTGTAGTACGCTAGGCAGATCAGGTGTCTGCACTAAGTTCAGCATCCATATAGTGACGTCCCAGGAGCAGGGACCACCAGGCTGCCTAAGGAGGAATGCACTGGCCCAGGTTGGAAATGGGACAGTTCAAAACTCCCGTGCTAGCCGGATACAATGGCTCACGCCTATAATCCAAGCACTTTGGGAGGCCAAAGGGGGTGGATCACTTGAGCTCAGGAGTTTGAGACCTGCCCAGGCAAAAAGGTGAAACTCCATCTTTACAAAAAATACAATAATAAAAAAAAATTAGCCAAGCGTGGTGGCACGGGCCAGTAGTCCCAGCTACTCAGGAGGCTGAGGTGGGAGAATTGATTGGGCCTGGGAGGTGGAGGTTGCAGTGAACTGAGATCACACCACTCCAGCCTGGGTGACAGAGTGAGACCCTGTCCCAAACAAAACAAAACAAAACAAAAAACAAAAAAAAAACAAAAAAGAAGAAAATTTCCATGCTGTTCAACAATGGGGTCATGCCTGTGAACAGCTACAGCACTCCAGCCTGGACAAGTGAGAATCTGTCTCTAAAAATTAAAAAAAAATCAAAAATAATAAAAGAACCATGGCCTGGGGTGCCCTTCCTAGGGGGCAGGGGACAGAGCTGGAACTTGAACAAATACTCCCTACCCCCAAGGCAGGGGACATGGCCATATTTTCCTAGGGGCACTTCAGAATTGTTACAGATTAGTGACTGCTCCGTGCCTGCCTTGCTTCCTCGTTTTTGAAATAAGAGCATTAATTTTGGTTACCTCATCTTACTTTTCACCATTGCATGCTGAGTGTGGGAAGGGAAGAAGACTTATCTTTCTAGATCCTAGGTTTCTGGATCAAGAAAAGGCCCATATAGACTTAATGTGGTCTGAGATCTGGGACTTCAAGCCTGATGCCATGATTGGATGAGACTTTGGGGGATCCTGGGATGGGACTGAACACATTTTGCACAGAGGAGAGACATAAGTAATAACTGTGGCCATGGTGACAGAGAAGAGTACACTAATGGGCCCTGGTCTTCACCCCTCCTTCAATCCACACCCCTTGCGATGGGAGAGGATATGCCATCAATTTTCCCATCCCTTGACTTGGGATTCGGCAGCATGACTGACTCGCTTTGGCCAATGGAATGTTGAGGGGACCAAAGGTTTGGAAAGCGCTTATGCAACTGGATTTGCTTTCTTGTTTCTCTGCCATCACCATACTATTCCTAGGCTAACTCGTTGGTACCAAAAGTGAGAGGACAAAAAGTGCAGCAAAGCTGAATGGCTCCAGTCCAGACCAGCCTAGACCGGCCAACCCGCAGCTGAACCTCACCACTGCCCCCCTCCCCCATCCCACACTGTGAACTAGCCCAGCTGAGATCAGCAGGGCTGTGCAGCCACCCAGGCAAGTACATGAATAAAAGATGCAGTAAATAATTGTTGCTTTAAAGCAGAAATGTTGCGATTGTTCCTTAGGCATTCTTACTATAGCTTAACTGATAAGATGACCATCACCCAGTTGGCATTGGGTAAGTGAGGTCTCGCACAGGTGTTTCACCGTGTGTGTGTGTGTGTGTGTGTGTGCGCGCGCGCGCGTGTGTTTCTCCGCACCACTCTGGAGTACTTGAATAACAGTGGCTAGGTCTGATCCATTCTGCTGCCTGGCAGTTAGGACAGCCACTTGATAGAGTTCTGATGGAAGGCAGGTATGGGCAGATCATGAAATTGAGGCACAAAGAGAGGGATAGCTTTTCCTTGATAAATGAAACCTACAAAATGGGGACCCATATACTCTGGGGAGATGCACCCCTTGGTCAAGGGCAGTCTGGGATCCCAAGGACAGAGACTCACCTGCCAGGCAGGCCTCGGTGTCTCCACAGTCAATGAGGAGGTAGCGCGGGCTTTCAGGGAGCAGAGGCAGGGAGGCGAGCTGGAGCGCCCCAGGCACCAGGCAGCTGGCCAGCAGCAGGGGCCAGGCCTGAGGGCCACCTAGGAGCTCCCTAAGGAGAAGGAGAGGCCGGGCCAGACGCCTCTTTGCCAGAGTCCTACCACCCTGCTCTCCTGCCCACCTGCACACCTCCCTGCAGAGGGTCTGCAATTGCCCCGTGCCTCTTCCTATCCAAGTCTGGGTCTGAACATCAAGATCCTTTCCACCCAGGTTGGGACCAAGAGAGGACAGGGCCACTGCCCCACCTCATCCCTAGCAACTCCTCTTCCCAAGGGTCCAGGCTCTGCCTTCTCCTCTTTTTTCTGGAACGACTGGAACACGTTTCTCTTTGAAAGCCCAAATCTTCACCCTCTCCTCTGTCAAGACCTGTTCTTTGCTCCCTGACCTGGAGAGGATGGGAAAAGGTGATTCACATTGCAGTGTGTTGACTGATACCCATTTTGTGAATTGGCAGGAGAGATGTGGATAGAGGATTCGATGCCTTCATGCAAAGCAACGATGCTTTAATCTACGAGTGGGTAGTGGAGACATTTAGGTGAAGAAACGCTTTTACTGGTATCTCCGAAATACTCAATGCGTGTGGGGGAGGGGTGCTTACCTGAGTCCGACCACCTGTCCCATCACGATCCCCAGGGCGGTAAAGATGGCTGAGCTCATGGCCACAGCTCCTCGGAGCTCCTTAGGGGCGCTCTCCCCCAGGTACATGGGCTGGATGTTCATGCTGACGCCTGGACGTGTGCACAGCAGAGGCACATCAGCTACCAGCTGGGACCCTCCTCCACAACATCGGCCTGTCTCCCCTGCCCCACTCAGCACTGTCCAGCCACTCAACTGGATCCTGGCACTGAGGGCTGATCCCTCACCCCCACACTCAGGGGTTCTGCTTCACCTGCTGAAGGGCCGACAGGATCCCAACTCTACTCCTCACAACTTCTGAGAGAGGGCTTTCTCAGATCGGCTCCCATCCTGGTCCCTGGCCACAGTCCCACATGTTCATGGGACCTTCCTAGGTCCCATCACTGGGACCCGAGTGTGAAGGGCTCTGAGGGAGCTGTGTTGGAGCCCCTAAAAGCCCAGGTGGATGTGCTCAAAATTCTGCTCTCTCACATGAAAAGCCCCACAAACCGAGGAGTACCTAACAGGCCATTCTGCTTCTGAGGGAAGATCAGAAAACTCATTCTATATCCCTTTATACTTTGGCTGCCAGGAAGCTCATGGCTTAGAGTGTTACTCAAAACATGGGGCTTCTGTTAGTATAAGTTTGGAGATGCTTATTCCCCCACCCCTACACAACTTTTCCATTGTTCTGTACCTACTTTAAATATCTAGTCATATGAGTCTTTTAAGATAAACTATACTTCATCCTTTTGTGACAAACGTAGGCATAAATAAAAAATAAATAAATAAGGCTGGTGTGGTGGCTCACGCCTGTAATCCCAGCACTTTCAGAGGCCAAAGTGGGTGGATCACGAGGTCAGGAGATCGAGGCCATCCTGGCTAACACGGTGAAACCCCGTCTCTACTAAAAATACAAAAAATTAGCTGGGCATGGTGGCAGGCGCCTGTAGTCCCAGCTACTCGGAAGGCTGAGGCAGGAGAATGGCGTGAACCTGGAAGGCGGAGCTTGCAGTGAGCCGAGATTGCGCCACCGCACTCCAGCCTGGGCGACAGAGAGAGACTCCGTCTCAAAATAAATAAATAAATAAATAAATAAATAAATAAATAAATAAATGGAGGAAATGAAGGAAGAAATGAAAGGAATTAATGAATTTATGAATAAATAGGCATAGAGAGGCAGGACGAGAAGCCCCCACCCCATACCTGCATTGACTCCCACAAGCAGTCTTCCCAGCATGATCATCTCAAAGGAGGCTGCTTTGCGGCTGAATCCAAACAGGATCGCTGCCGACACCACAAAGATGTTATTCACCAGGAGGGACTTCTTCCTTGGGGGAAGTGAAACACACAGAAAGAGAGGCTGTGGTTCAGTCCAGAGGGACCATCCTTGGGGACCACTCTTTGCAACTCTAACAAGCCCTGATCAGATACACACGTGTGTGTGTGCATGTGTGTGTGTGTATCTGTGTTTCAAAGAGTCTAAACTGCATGAATGGAAATGACCATTATACCTAGGCTCGCCTATGGTATGCCTTGAGGTGAATATTCCCACTCCCCTCCCCCGCCCATGCCCCCAAATTATTCTCCTTTCTGCCTACAGCAAAGCTTGAAATAACAGAATTCATATGGTATGGCTTTCCCCCTTCAGATTAAGTATTGTTCTCCCCAAACTCCTTTTTAAAATGAAGGGACTGGCCAGGGCTGGTGGTTTACGCCTGTAATTCCAGCACCTTGGGAGGCTGAGGTGGGAGGACTGCTCGAGCCCAGGAGTTTGATTTTTTTTTTTTTTTTTTTGAGACAAAGTCTTGCTCTGCTATCCACGTTGGAGGGTAGTGGTGCAATCTTGGCTCACTGCGACCTCTATCTCCCAGGTTCAAGCTATTCTCATGCCTCAGCCTCCAGAGTGGCTGGGATTACTGGCGCATACCACCACACCCAGCTAATTTTTGTATTTTTAGTAGAGATGGGGTTTTGCCATGTTGGCCAGGCTGGTCTCAAACTCCTGACCTCAGGTGATCCACCCGCCTTGGCCTCCCAGAGTGCTGGAATTACAGGCGTGAGCCACCGCGCCCAGCCAAGACCCTGAATTTAAATCCTGACTCTATCATTCATTAGGTCATCACCTCAAATACTGGTATCCTTGCTGTCAAATGAGATGAGAGTTCCTACACTTACAGGTCTGTTGTAACACATAATTTTTAAATATATATAAAAATTGGGCTGGGTATGGTGGCTCATGCCTTTAATCCCAACACTTTGGGAGGTTGAAGCGGGCGGATCACCTGATCCCAGGAGACCAGCCAGGGCAACGTGATGAAACCCCATCTCTACAAAAAATACAAAAAAAATTAGGCCGGGGGCAGTGGCTCACGCCTGCAATCCCAGCTACTCGAGGCTGAGGCAGGAGAATCGCTTGAACCCAAGAGGCAGAGGTTGTGGTGAGCCGAGGTTGCACCATTGCACTTCAGCCTGGGGCAACAAGAGTGACACTTCATGTCAAAAAAAAAAAAAAAATTAGCCGGGCATGATGGCGCACGCCTGTAATTTCAACTACTCAGGAGGCTGAGGTGGGAGAATTGCTGGAGCCCAAAAGTACGAGGCTGCAGTGAGCCGTGATCACGCCACTGTACTCCAGCCTCGGTGACAAAGTGAGACCCTGTCTCAACAGCAACAATGAAGGAACTAATATGTAATTTCTGAGATTCAATAAAACTCCAGGGAGGAAGAACAGGGACTTTTAGAGTGAAGCAAGGGACGCATAGAGAGTCAAGTAGTTTCCTTATATTTTCCTCCATGTATTACAGATATACTTCTCACAACTCAGAATGGCTGTATGTCTCAATGCCTCAGTCAATGGGACAGACACCAGTCCAAGGAGGGGACATTGGAAATGTCACCTGCTCCATCATGATGAAGCATTAGCTTTGGCTGCTCATATTGAGCTCAGAAGTGCTGTCATACAGATTACCCAGGAGAGCTCACTGTGATCATATAGCTCACTGTACTGAGAGGGAAACTGAAGACCAGAAGTGGCCAGTGTTCTGCTCAAAGTCACCAGCACATTGGTGATAAAATATGAGCCAAAGCTTAGGTCTCTTGTGTCTACAGAATAAAAAATGACAGTAGATTATAACAAACTTGGTCCAGTGGTAACTCCAATTGTAACTAATAATTATAATTATAATTATAATTATATACATTTTCCTCACTGGAATTAATAAATCCATTAATAATAATTAAGTACTTCAATCTAGTGAGTGCATTTTGCTCCATTTTAATACACAGACATTGCCAAAAACACTTAGCATTCACCTTGCTGAAACAGTCATACACCTCCACCGACCTGCCTTAAGTATATAGCAGCAGCCAGGTGCAGCAGCTCATGCCTGTAATCCCAGCATTTTTGGAGGCTGAGGTGGGGGGATCATGAGGTCAGAAGTTCGAGACCAGCCTGGACAACATGGTGAAACCCCCATCTCTACTAAAAATACAAAAATTAGCCAGGCATGGTGGCAGGCGCCTGTAATCTCAGGTAGTGGGGAGGCTGAGGCAGGAGAATCGCTTGAACCCATCTAATAAATAAATAATAAATAAATTCAAGTTCTTCCACTGTGCTCCCCCCACCATGCTACACACACGTGCGCACACACACACACACACACGTCTGTAATCAGCAGCTTGGGGGGGCCAAGGCAGGTGGATCACCTGAGGTCAGGGGTTCAGGACCAGCCTGACCAACATAGTGAAACCCCGTCTCTACTAAAAATACAAAATTTAGCCAGGCATGGTGGCACGTGCCTGTAATCCCAGCTACTCAGGAGGTTGAGGCAGGAGAATCTCTTGAACCCAGGAGGCGGAGGTTGCAGTGAGCCGAGTCGCACCACTGCACTCTAGCCTGGGTGACAGAGCAAGACTCCGTCTCAAAAAAAAAAAAGGGATATAGCGGCTGTCCAGCTGTAGGCCACAGTCCATTCCACAGGGAGCTGTGCATCCCACAGGACATGCTGCTGTCCCACTATTTTGATGAGTTCATACAGAAAGGACCTGGAGAAGAGGAAGCAGCAAGTGCACTAGAAGTCTCGGTAAGGTACGGTGTGACAAAGAGTAGAAGATTAATAAAGAGATAGGGGGCTGCCACTCCAACGAAGTACCTGAGGTCTAGAGGACTAAGAGGTGGCAGCGTATTTTCTCCAAAGTGCATGACAAATTGCTGCACCTTGGTCCCCTTCCTCTAAGGAGGAGGGACAAACCTCTGTGAGCTTCTTTCCATTTTGGAGGCAGCAGAATACCACATCAGGTGTCATGACCTGGCACATCTATCAGGTGACTTGAAAACTTGGTAGCTTTGAGTGGTGCTAAGCAAGAGAAGTATATTCTCTAGTGGGTCGAAGCCAAATTCACGTCGCAGAGTACTAGCAACTATACATGATCGTGGCCCCAAGCCAAGTTCAAAGAGCTCTGCCACTCAACCCTTGAGCTTTAGGAGAGCCTGTGGTGCTCAAAGTGGCAGTTAAAATACCCTAAAAAGGGATCACAATGCAAAACCAAAGCTTTTTAGTTGAGCTACTCTCCTTCAGCAAATTACTATCCTCTTTTATATATATATATATATTTATATATATATATATTTTTTTTTTATTTAGAGATAGGGTCTCACTATGTCACCCAGGCTTGAGTGCAGTGGTGCTATAACAGCTCACTGCAGCCTCAACCTCCCAGGCTCAAGTGGTCCTCCCACCTTAGACTCCTGAGTAGCTGGGACCACAGGTGTGTGCCACTGTGCCCGGCTAATTTTTTCTATTTTTTTTTTTTTGTAGAGATGGGGTTCTGCTATGTTGCCCAGGCTAGTCTCAAACTCTTGGGCTCAAGAGATCCTCTTGCCTTGGCCTCCGAAAGTGCTGGAATTATAGGCATGAGCCACCATGCCCAGCCTGCTATCCTCTTAAGGAGAAAGAGCTCCTGGCCTTGTCACTAGGCCCTAGTGGGGAATAAACACCAGGCTGCAGGATGCCACAGGGCCACGTACTCATCATAACTAGGTGCTGTATGACACCCTCCTACTAAGGTTGCGTGTGCCCTGTAGCACTCTATCACTGAATAGAAGTGGTATAAACCAAACTTGCCCAATGTGGGCCCCAAAGTGTCCCATGAATAGGTCACTCACATCAGCTTGGACCTAAAAGGTATTGAAGGACTTAAACTTACCCTATAGACAGATTGTTTAGTATGGGCTCTTTTTTTTTTTTTTTTTTGAGACGGAGTCTTGCTCTGTCGCCCAGGCTGGAGTGCAGTGGCGCGATCTCAGCTCACTGCAAGCTCTGCCTCCCGGGTTCACACCATTCTCCTGCCTCAGCCTCCCGGGTAGCTGGGACTGTAGGCGCCCGCCACCATGCCCGGCTAATTTTTTTGTATTTTTTTAGTAGAGACGGGGTTTCACCGTGTTAGCCAGGATGGTCTCTATCTCCTGACCTCGTGATCCGCCCACCTCGGACTCCCAAAGTGCTGGGATTACAGGCGTGAGCCACCGCGCCCGGCCTGCTAGCATGGACTTCTTTTGCCTCTTTTTCTGTGTTTTTTTTTTTTTGAGATGGAGTCTCACTCTGTCACCCGGGCTGGAGTGCAGTGGCGCCATCTTGGCTCACTGCAACCTCCGCCTCCCGGGTTCAAGTGATTCTCCTGCCTCACCCTACCGAGTAGCTGGGATTACAGGCGCCCACCACCACGCCCGGCTAATTTTTGTAGTTTTAGTACAGATGGGGTTTCACCATGTTGGCCAGGCTGGTCTCGAACTCCTGACCTCAGGTGATCCCCCCGCCTCAGTCTCCCAAAGTGCTGGGATTACAGGCAGGAGCCACCTGTCCCTTTTTCAAAAGGTTTGGTTGGACAAAGTCTTAGATGAAGCAGAATTTGAAGACTGGTTTCAAGGAGGTACAGGGAAACACTAAGTGGGTGTATATTTTAAAATTAGCCCAGAACCTGAAAATATAGCTGGGTGCCATGGCTCACGCCTGTAATCCCAGCACTTTGGGAGGCTGAGGTGGGTGAATCACCTGAGGTCAGGAGTTCGAGACCAGCCTGACCAACATGGAGAAACCCCGTCTCTACTAAAAATACAAAATTAGCCAGGCGTGGTGGTGGGCATCTGTAATTCCAGCTACTCGGGAGGCTGAGGCAGGGAGGCAGAGGTTGCAGTGAGCTGAGATCACGCCATTGCCCTCCAGCCTGGGCAACAAGAGCGAAACTGTGTCTCAAAAAAAATAAAAAATAAAATAAAATTAGCCCAGAACCTGAAAATATACATAAATATGTTTCTGCTTATCTTATCAGAAGCCCCCTCCCACTGCAAAGAGGCTCTTCATAATCAGATGGACAATATGACCCTCTATCTGTAGATGGCATTCAACTGCCTTCCTTGACCATCCTGGTGCTTACTCAATTGGGTGATAAACAAAGCAAATAGGGTAGCAAGGACAGAAAATGCACATGGGCTGAACAATAGGGGCTTCCTGTCACCAAGACGACTAACCCACCCATTCCCCTACACAACCAACCCTCAGCACCCAATGATGGCAACACATTTCAGAGCTCCAGTCAGCTGCTGAATGGAAGAACTACATCCCCCTGTCCTGGGGAGGGGAACAGACATTTGATGTAATTAGAATAAGCATAAGTGCTAAATTTGAATTTTTAATTTCTTCCTTTTGTGCTTATGCCAGGTATCATGAGATAGCCACACAATAGTTATTACCTCCATCTTCTTCATGGGAAGAGCCCCACTTTTGTTTGCGACTGTTCCCCTACTCCGCATGGTGCAGATATGAGCCCAGTGGCCTAATCCAGTCTTGGTGATCCTGTGCTGGTGCTATGGTTTGAAGGTTTGTGTCTCTTCCAAAATTCAGGTTGAAATTTAATTTCCAATGCAACAGTATTTAGAGGTAGGCCTTTGGGAGTTTGATTAGGCCTTGAGAACTCCACCTTCATTGATGGAACTAGTGCTTTATAAAAGGGCTGGAGGGAACTAGGCAGGCTCTTTTTGCCTTTTGCCCTTTTGTCTTTCACCATATGAGGACAGCATTCACCCTTTCTGCCATGTGAGGACACAGGGACAAGGCACCATCTTGGAAGCAGAAAGAGGAGCCCTCACAGTGCACTGAATCTGCTGGTGCCTTGATCTTGGACTTCACAGCCTCCAGAACTGTGAGAAAGTAAATTTCTGTTCTTTATACATTACCCAGTCTCAGTTATTTTGTTATGGCAACAAAAATAGACTAAGATCGCTAGTAAGCCAGCTGTTTTGAGATGGGCTGACTGTGTCACCCATGCTGGAGTACAGTGGCACAATCAAGGCTCACTGCAGCCTCCATCTCCTGGGCTTGGATGATCTTCCTGCTGCAGCCTCCCAAGTATCTGAGTCTACAGGCATGCGCCACCATAACTGGTTAATTTTTTTTTTTTTTCTGTTTTTTTTTTGAGATGGAGTCTTGTTCTGTCACCCAGGCTGGAGTGCAGTGGTATGATCTTGGCTCACTGCAACCTCTGCCTTGCGGGGTCAAGTGATTCTCCTTCCTCAGCCTCCTGAGTAGCTGGGACTACAGGAGTGTGCCACCACGCCCTGCTAATTTTTGTATGTTTAATAGAGATGGGTTTTCACCATGTCGGTCAGGCTGGTCTCAAGCTCCTGACCTCAGGTGATCCACCTGCCTCAGCCTCTCAAAGTGCTGGGATTACGGGCATAAGCCACTGTGCCCAGCCCATACCTGGCTAATTTTTTGTAGAGATGGGGTCTCACCATATTGCCCAGACTGGTCTCAAACTCCTGGACCCATGCAATCTGCCCCCCCTCAGCCTCCCAAAATGCTGGGATTATGTGGGTAAGCCACCATGCCTCGCCAGGCCTGGCTTCTAAGAACTTCTTTCATGCTATGAGCTGCCCCAATATCATTCCAGCTATTACATGTTTGATTCTGTTAATCAGAGTCAGTTTGTATTGTTTGAAATCCAAGAACTGCATTAGATACGCAGGAGGAAAGTGAGGCCCAGAACGAAAATACTTGTTTAAGGTCAGTTAGCACTTGTTGGCAGACATGAAATTAGAAACCAGGAGTCCTCCCTCTGTTGTAGCACAGGACTGTTTGCTCTACCAAATCCTTGAAGATGTGTCTTGCAAGGTGAAACTCCAGGCAGAGTAAGAGGCTGGATGAGGAGCTGATCTGGGCCTGGAGCTTCCCGGGCCTCTCCCTTCTTCCACATTCCTCGGCCTGCAGGCTGCAGAGCTCCTCATTAAAGGGCATTCAGGGGGTACACAAGAAGCACTTACCTTCCCAGCGTGATGGCCAAGGGACCTGCAAGCAGTGCGCCAAAGAGGCCTCCCAGGGGATACAGAGACACGATGAGGGACCACATAAGTAGGACTAGGTGGTCGGGCAGTGGCTCTCCAGTACGCGCCTGCCACGTCTCATTGGTGAATTCCTGAATGTGCTGTGGACAGAAATGCCAGTCAGCCTTCTGGGGATGGTGGCGTGGGGGTGCTAGTCGAGACAAGCCTTCTCCCCAACAGGGCTCCATGCCTCTGCAGAACAGGCAATGAGAACAGGCACCGTGTCTCCTGAGCTGCCCCTGGAGCAGGAACCAACTCGCCTGAACACCTCCCCCTGTGCGGGGCACCATGCTGGTTCTTTCATGGGCAATATCCCTCGGAGCCTAGCACTGGACTTGCTCCATTTGCCCCTCTCTGTGAAAACACTATTTCTCTCTACTCACACAACACTTCTGACAGCAAATGTGTGGATTTTTTCCACATCAAGCAATTCTCTAACTCTCCGGACACAAGCTGGGTGTACTACAATGTAATTCCATTCTGACACTATCCACCTGCAGTTAGCATCAAATCCCACAAGTCAAAGGGCTCCATTCCACAAGACTGTCCCCTCTTCAGATGCCAAGTGCAACTCCTGCACTTCTGACCAACTGGCCATCAACTGGGGATTCCTAGGATCCTTTCTGTGGTTTGATAATTTGCAACAATGGCTCACGAAACTCAGGAAGGCCCTTTACTTACATTTACTGGTTTGTTATGAAGGATACAACTCATGAACAGCCAGATGGGAAGGATGCATTGGGCATGATCCTGGGGGAGTAGGTTGCTGGAGGCTTCCATGTCCCCTTCAGGAGCACCACCTTCCCAGCACCCCAATGTGTTCACGAACCTGGAAGCTCATCAAATCTTGTCATTCAAGAGTTTTTATAGACCTTAATCTTCAGCTCCTCTCCCTTTCCTAGAGCTCTGTGAGTGGGGCTGAACATTCTGACCCTCTAATCTCTTGGTCTTTTTGGTGACCAGCTCCATCCTGAGGCAATCTAGTGGCTCTACCCTGTCATCTCATTAGCATAAGCGCAGGTATGATGAAATGGGGCTCATTGCAAATAACAAAACATGCTCCTATCACTCAAGAAATTCCGTGGCCAGGCACGGTGGCTCACACCTGTAATCACAGCACTTTGGGAGGCCGAGATGGGCGGGTCACCTGAGGTCAGGAGTTCAAGACCAGCCTGGCCAACATGGTTAAACCCCATCTCTACTAAAAATACAAAAAAAAAAAAAAATTAGCCAGGTGTGATGACAGGCACCTGTAATCCCAGCTACTTGGGAGGCTGAGGCAGAAGAATTGCTTGAACCCAGGAGGCGGAGGTTGCAGTGAGCCAAGATTGCGCCATTGCACTCCAGTGACAAGAGCAAAACTACGTCTAAAAAAAAAAAAAAAAAAAAAAATCCAAGAGTTTTAGGAGCTCTGTGCCTGGAACCAAGGACAAAGATCTATTATATTTCTTATTATACCATACCCAAGGAATCCACTGCAGTCCCCTCCCACCCTGCTTTTGCCCCAGGGAGTCATCTGTGCAGCCCACATCAGTGGGCTCCCTTACTGACCAACTTGGCCGATGGTGAGCACCAGCAGGATATCGGGAGGCAGGAGAGAGAAGTAGGAGTGTCTGTTCCCCGGCTCCCTCCCTGGGAGGTCACCTCAGCCTGGCTGTGATCCTCTCAAGGGGGCCTATGTCTCTTTCCTTCCAGTTTCAGTAATCTCTCCATCCACTGGTCATAGCTCACAGCAACCTCCAGTTCCTGGGCTCAAGTGACCCTCCTGCCTCGGCCTCCTGAGTAGCTGAAACTAACAGGCACATACCAGCATGCCAAGCTAATTTTTAAAATTTTTTGTAGAGACAGGGTCTTACTATGTTACCCAGGCTGTTCTCTAATTCCTGGCCTCAAGCAATCCTCCTGCTTCAGCCTCCCAAAGCACTGGGATTACAGACATGAGCAACCATGCCCAGCCTTGGTCACTGTCAAGACTGGGGATTAGGTTCAGGGAGAGGTGAAATGACTTGCTCACAGTGTTAGCCATAGGTCAGAGTTGTACCAGGTAGTTTGGACTCCCCAGACTCCAAACCTCAGGTGAGTGAAGGGAAGCCACATGGTTAGGAAAGACATGGGGAAGACATGGACACCCTTCTCTTGGTTAGAGATGAAATGTCATTTGCAGGTCTCCTGACAGAACAGAACACAAGGGAGGGCAGTGGGTTCAGGTGCTGGGCCAGCTCTCCCCTGCCCACCTCAGGGCAATGACTGTCAGCCTAGTGTCCACCAGCTGCCTCTCGGAGGAGGAACTGTCCACAGGAGCTGGGACCAGGGCCAGCCTCCCCTGACATTGGGTGGAACTCCTCAAGAGTGACCATTGACAAAGATTTTCCTCAGAGTTTTCTAAGCTCTTTTTTTCTTTTCTTTCTTTTTTTTTTTTTTAAAGATAGGGTCTCCCTCTGTTGTCCAGGCTGGAGGGCAGTGGCATGATCATAGCTCACCGCAGCCTCGAACTCCTGGGCTCGAGCTATCCTCCCATCTCAGCCTCACAAGTACCTACAACTACAGGCCCATGCCACTGCGCCCTGTTGAATTTTTTTTTACTTTTTTGTAGATACTGGGTATTGCTATGTTGCTTAGGCTGGTCTCGAACTCCGGGGCTCAAGCAATCCTCCCACCTCAGCCTCTCAAAGTGTTCGGATTAGTAGCGTGAGCCACTGCACCCAGTCTTCTGAGCTCTTTTTCAACTAGGTCTCAGCTTTTGGACTTCTGTGTTCATCTCTGCTTTGTTCAATTTTAGCAAGTATCCTGCTAAGTTGGTTTAGCTAGAATCCTCATCCTCCACATCTGATCACTCTCAAAATCTAATCATCCTCCTTATCCTCTGCCATCCTCCACGATGTCTAATGACTCTGGCCTGCCCTCAACAAGAATCCTGTTAGGACAGTTTAACCAGAATCCCCCACAAACGCCTGATGGTCCTCTTAGTCATTGTGTACCCACTGACCCCACTCTGCTCCTTGGCTATCAGTTCTCGCTTGCCCATGCTGTATTTGAAGTTGAGTCCAATCTTTCTGCCTCAGGGCAGGACCCCATTGCCACAGTCCCTACTACTAGCGCTATGGCCACCTCTTGAATAACGTCTTCATTACTGTGCTTTGACAAGTGTCATTGAATAGTTTTTTGTTTTTGTTTTTGTTTGAGATGGAGTTTTGCTCTTGTTGTCCAGGCTGGAGTGCAATGGTGCGATCTTGGCTCACTGCAACCTCCGCTTCCTGGGTTCAAGCAATTCTCCTGCCTCAGCCTCCCAAGTAGCTGGGATTATAGGCACGCGCCACCATGCCTGGCTAATTTTGTATTTTTAGTAGAGACGGGGTTTCTCCATGTTGGTCACGCTGGTCCTGAACTCCTGACCTCAGGGGATCCACCTGCCTCGGACTCCCAAAGTGCTGAGATTACAGGCGTGAGCCACTGCACTCAGCCTTTTTTTTTTTTTTTGAGAGGGAGCCTCCTTCTGTCTGTCGCCCAGGCTGGACAACAGTGGCGAGATCTCAGCTCACTGCAACCTCCGCTTCCTGGGTTCAACCGATTTTCCTACCTCAGCCTCTGGAGGAGCTGGGATCACAGGCAGGCGCCACATGACAATCTAATATTTCTATTTTTAGTGGAGACAGGGTTCAATCATGTTGGCCAGGCTGGTCTCGAACTCCTGACCTCAAATGATCCACCTGCCTCAGCCTCTCAAAGTGCTGGGATTACAGGCATGAGCCACCACGCCCAGCCTGAATAACTTTTTCTTTAACAGTTAGAACTTAACACCATTCAGCAGGGTAGGGGAAGCCTCTGAGCCTAGGAAAGTCTCTGTTGTAGGGGCTGGTGATGGCCGTGGGAGGTAAGGTCTGAGAATGCCCTGCCCAGCCCGGGATGGACCCGTCTCTAGTCTGAGTGTGCACTGAAGTGGGTGCTCAAATGCTTGATGAATTAAGGAATAAATAAACCAATGCATCACACCTGTAATCCCAGCACTTTGGGAGTCCAAGGCAGGCGGATTACCTGAGGTCAGGAGTTTGAGACCAGCCTGGCTAACATGGTGAAACTCCATTTCTACTACAAATACAAAAAATTAGCCAGGCATGGTGGTGGGTGCCTGTAATCCCAGCTACTCGGGAGGCTGAGGCAGGAGAATCGCTTGAACTCGGGAGGTGGAGGTTGCAGTGAGCCAAGATCGCGCCATTGCACTCCAGCTTGAGCAACAAGAGCAAAACTCTGTCTCAAAAAATAAATAAATAAAAAATAAACCAATGCAGCCAGCTCAGATCTCCCTTTCTAAACTCTCACCCTTTCTTTAAGAGGCTGGGCTGCTATCATTCTTTCTATCCCCACCTCTATCTTCTGCTAGCAAATATTACTTTGGAGAAGTTCTCTCGATGGTCAATTACAGCTCTTGGTTCCCCATAAAGGTGATCACCTGGCCCAGATCTGGCCAATCTGAGCATCCCAGCCTCCTGACCACATTACTGGTCTGGGAGTGGACATGTAATCCAAACCAGCCCCTCAGGCTCTTCCCTGCCTCTCTACATGAGCTAACCTGAAATACTTTTGTTGGTGGGGGGAGTTCTCAGCTGGCAAGAAGTGAATCTGGTCACAGCAGCTCCCCAACTCGGTATGAAAACAAGGCCAAGCTGGGCACGGTGGCTCATGCCTGTAATCCTAGAACTTCAAGAGGCCGAGGTGGGCGGACCACTTCAGCTCAGGAGTTTGAGATCAGCCTGGGCAACGTGATGAGACCCCATCTCTACTAAAAAATACAAATAAAATAAAATAGCTGGGCTTTGTCGTACATGCCTGTGGTCCCAATTACTTGGGAGGCTGAGGTGGGAGGATTGCTTGAGCGCCTGAGCTTGGGATGGGACGGAGGTTGCAGTGAGCCGAAATTGTGCCACTGCACTCCAGCCTGGGTGACAGAGCAAGACTGTCTCAAAAAAAAAACAAACAGAGAGAGAGGAAAAACAGAGGCAGGACAGCCACAGTTCTGTCCTGGGGCCTGGTTCCTGTTGCTCTCCCCCAGTGCTGTGTGAAGCCCCACATCCCATCATTCCCAGTTATGTAACTAGGTACTTGCCCTTCTTACTTAAGCAAGTTAAAGGTGGGCTTCTATCACTGGGGCTGAAATACCTATCCTTTCCACAGACACTCACAGAACATCGGCTCAGGCCAGGCTATCATCAAGTGCCAGAGATTCAAAGATGACTCAGATGCTGAGAGCAAACCAGCGGGAGAGAGGAGATGGACACAGAACAGCCCTCACACAGCCTGAGTGAGGACAGCCTGCACCAAGGGCTGGAGAGGGAAGAAGATTTCAAAAAGGTGGTGGTATCTGGGGTGGGCTTCTACAGGTGGAAGAGAGGGTCCCTCCATGGAAGGAGGCTTAGAGGAAGGACTGTGTCATAGGTATTTGAGGAACTAAACTTAACTTGCTTTGGTATCAGGGCTGGGGGAACAAAGGTGTGAGACAGTGAAACCACAGGGTTCATTTCGTCAGGTCTGCCTGCCCTGCTTGCTTTTGGTCAGTTGGCTTTTTAAAATTTCTTCTTCCTTTTTCCATGAAGCTGAGGCCGTGGTAGCTCAAGGCCTCGCCGCTGAACACAGAAACTTAACCTCCACTGGCTACTTTATAAATAACATTGATGAGACCGGGCACGGTGGCTCATGCCTGTAATCCCAGTACTTTGGGAGGCTGAGGCAGGCAGATCACCTGAGGTTGGGAGTTCGAGACCAGCCTGACCAACATGGAGAAACCCCATCTCTACTAAAAATACAAAATTAGCTGGGTGTGGTGGCGCATGCCTGTAATCCCAGCTACTCGGGAGGCTGAGGCAGGAGAATCACTTGAACCTGGGAGGCGGAGGTTGCGGTGAGCCAAGATGGCGCCATTCCACTCCAGCCTGGGCAACAAGAGCAAAACTCCGTCTCAAAAAAAAAAAAAAAAATTCTGAGCAGGGGAGTGACTTGAAGAGATCAAGACTGGGAGAGGCTGAAGGCAAGGAGGCCAGTGAGGAGGCTGGGCCAGAACTGGGAATGTGGTGGAAACATGGGGAGAAGTGGCTGGATTCCAGAGGTAGTTAGGAAGGACTTGGTGTCCAAGAGACGAAGAGAAGAGTCAAGGCTGACCCCCCATCACTAGGTGGAAGATGGAGTCATCCGCTGAGATTAGGGACTCAGGAGGACATGCAGGTTTGGGGAAGATGTATGCTCAGTTTGAACCTGCAGGAACCTGTGGGCCAACCCAATGGAGACAAATTTGTGGCAGAAAGCGCCACCTAGTGGATGCCTGGCTGAAGCCCCTCAGTGGGCAGCTGTTAGCCAGTACCCACTCAGACAGGGACAGTCGACACAGAGGATACATACCGAGGTCGGGGCATTGATGATAGAGAGGTTATAGCCAAACTGAAAAGTCCCACCAATGCCGGCAGCGCAGATGGTCAGGAGCAGGATCCTGCCCTGAATCTGAGGAGAGAGGAGAGAACAGAGTGACCAACAACAGCCTCCACCCCCTCCCTGGACCAGAGCTGCCAATCACAGCATTGCAATTTATTCGAATTAGGCAGTGATGTCTCCACTTTGCAGATAAGGAAAGTGAGGCACAGAGAGAGTTACCTGGGTCACATGGCTGGCAGGTAGCAGAGGAACCCAAGCCTCCTGCTGTGAGTCCAGGACCCCACTTTGCCCTTACCCCACCCATAGCCCCAACATTTCCCTGAGCTGGAGAGCGGTTCCCATCCCTCCTTGTTGGGCTGCCCCTGAGCATGTCTGCTGTGTTGGAGAAGACAGTCCCCTGAGCTGGGGCCCCAGTAGAGTAAAGCTCTGCCTCCAGCAGGACAGGAGCCCCTGACTTGCCCCAGGAAAACTTTCTCCAACAGAGTGGCGAGGCTCCAGGAATCTGGGCTGAGCCTCCTTCTCTTACCTCCCACCAGCATGTTCTGCAATGAGGCTAAGAGAAGAGGCCACATGGACCTGCAGGTGCAAGGACTTGGGGACATATGAGTAGCAGAGAGGCAGCATAAATGGCCCAGGTGCCTGGTCCCTATCCCAGCTCTCCCCTTCCTTCCTCATCCTAAGTCACTTCCTTACCTGGACCTGCAGATAATGAAGCCTACTTCTAGGCTGGGTACACATGAGTCATGCACACTTGGTACGGTACACAAAAGGACAGTGAAACACCCTTAGAGATGGAGGAAGAATTCCCCAAGGCATCCCTGATGCCTCATCCTTTGTAGTTGGGATTTTCTTTTTTTTTTTCTTTTTCTTTTTTTTTTTTTTTTTTTGAGACAGAGTCTTGGCCGGGTGCAGTGGCTCACGCCTATAATCCCAGCACTTTGGGAGGCTGAGAAGGGTGGATCACAAGGTCAGAAGTTTAAGACCAGCCTGGCCAAGATGGTGAAACCCCATCTCTACTAAAAATACAAAAATTGGCCGGGAGTGGTGGCTCATGCCTGTAATCCCAGCACTTTGGGAGGCCGAGGTGGGTGGATCACGAGGTCAGGAGATCGAGACCATCCTGGCTAACACGGTGAAATCCCGTCTCTACTAAAAATACAAAAAATTAGCCGGGCCTGGTGGCGGGCGCCTGTAGTCCCAGCTACTCGGGAGGCTGAGGCAGGAGAATGGCGTGAACCCGGGAGGCTGAGCTTGCAGTGAGCCGAGATCGCGCCACTGCACTCCAGCCTGGGTGACAGAGCGAGACTCCGTCTCAAAAAAAAAAAAAAAATTAGCCGGGTGTGTTGGCAGGCGTCTGTAATCCCAGCTACTCGGGAGGCTGAGGCAGAGAACTGCTTGAACCCGGGAGGTGGAGGTTAAGCGAGACTCCGTCTCAAAAAAAAAAAAAAGAGAGAGAGACGGAGTTTTGCTCTGCCGCCCAGGCTGGAGTGCAATGGTGCAATCTTGGCTCACTGCAATCTCCACCTCCCAGTTCAAGCGATTCTCCCGCCTCAGCCTCCCGAGTAGCTGGGATTGCAGGCACGCATCACCACATCCAGCTAATTTTTGTATTTTTAGTAGAGACTCCTGACCTCAAGTGATCTGCCCACCTCGGCCTCCAAAGTGCTGAGATTACAGACGTGAGCCACCACACCCAACCTGTAATTGAGGTCTTCTTAGGGATTCACAAAAGTATTTATCTTTCTCCATTTGTGATTTTTTGTTTTGTTTTTTGAGACAGGGTCTCATTTTGTCACCCAGGCTGGAGTGCAGTGTCACAATCTTGACTCACTGCAGCCTCAACCTCCTGGACTCAAGTGATCCTCCCACCTCAGCCCCCCAAGTAGCTGGGACTACAGGCACACACCATCATGCTGGGCTAATTTTTTTGTAGAGACGGGATTTCACCATATTGCCCAGGCTGGTTTCAAACTCCTGAGCTCAAGCGATCCACTCGCCTTGGCCTCCCAAAGTGCTGGGATTACAGGCGTAAGCCACCATACCCAGCCCACTCTTTGGTGATTTTTAATTACAAAAGGACACGTTTGTTAAGATTTTTGAAAATTCAGTATATATTGAAAGTTCTCCACTCCTCCAAAGGCACAACAATGAACTCCTTCCCTCAGGTGTTTTCCTAGGTATTTGCAAAGTAGTTGACTTCACAAAAATTGAATCGTTGATATCTTCCCCCCAAAAATACTGCCTTTCTTGTTCTGGCAAATTGTTCTGTAGAATTATATGTATTATTTTTGAAAACTTCGATACAATTTTCATGACAGAAGGATGTTTGGCTAAGGTTTTCTGAAGTTTCCAGAACCTACGGACTATTTATTCATTCATTAGTCAAATACTGAGTGTTGGCCGGATGTGGTGGCCCACACCTGCAATCCCAGCACTTTGGGAGGACGAGGTGGGCAGATCACTTGAGGTCAGGAGTTCGAGACCAGCCTGGCCAACATGGTAAAACACTGTCTCTACTAAAAACACAAAAATTAGCTGGGCGTGGTGGTGGGCGCCTGTAATCCCAGCTACTCAGAAGGCTGAGGCAGGAGAATTGCTTGAATCCGGGAGGGAGGCGGAGGTTGCAGTCAGCCCAGATCGCACCACTGCACTCCTGCCTGGGCAACAGAGTGAGACTCCATCTCAAAAAAAAAACAAAACTGAATGTTTATCTCAGCCAGGAAGTGTGCTGGGGGGCAAGATACAGCTGGGAAAGAGACAGCTGTGCTTTCACCATTCAGTGATATACTGCACTGGAGGGTAGGGCAGCAGAGGAAGTAGCTCTGGAGGGCAGAATCCTGCTGAAGGCCTTGCCATAGGTCTGGAGACAGGTTGGTGACAGGGGCCCTGGCTGCCCATAGTTCCAATAAGGCCTAAGTAACTTTCTCTTAGGCTGGAAGCCTTAGGAAGAAGCCAGGTGAGAAACCTGGCATCTGGTCCCATTGAGGCCAAATTACAGCTCCACGGGGGCTGCATGGAAGTGAGAGCTCCCTTAAGACAGCAGATGTGAAGGAAGCAACGAACGCAGTGCTTGATGGCAGCTGAGCTCATGTAGCAGGAGATACTGACAGGTCTCTAAGACTACAGGAAATTGTTGAATTCAATGAGATCATGCATGGAGATTGCCTATACCGTGCCTAGTCATGGTAAGCATTCAGACATTAGCTATGATAGGGACCATTAATTCAGCAAACAAAGATGTATTGCCTCCCTATTATGGCCAATAATCCTACTGTTATAGGTGTTGGGATACAGCAGTGAACAACAGACAAAATCCACGAGCTGTCAGAGCTTTCCTTCCAGCAAGGAAAGACAAGCAATCGCAAAATGAACAAGCAAAATATATAGTACATCAGCTGGTGCTACAGAGACTTAAAGCAGTGAAGGGGAGTAGGAAGTGTTTGGACCAGGTGGTTCTATTTTATTTTATTTTATTTTTATTTTTTAGAGACAAGGTCTCGCTACGTCGCCCACGCTGGAGTGCAGTGGTGAGATCCTATTAGATCCCTGCAGCTTCGAACTCCTGGGCTCCAGCGATCCTCCCACCTTAGTTGGTGCTATTTTAAATAGGGCTGTCAAGGAATACAGGTGCAAATCAAGACAAAGGAAGTGAGGGAATGTGCCATGCAAATACCTAAAGAAATCAGTCCAGATTGCGGAGGAACCCATAGAAGTGGTGGGCAGTGCGGCCGCTCTCCTCTGGCTGCGCCCTTTCCCTCTGTGAGGCAGGACGCCAGGTCAGAGCTGAGGGAGCATGAGCAGGAAAGAGGCAGGGGTGACAAACAGTCTCGGGAGGGGGCGAGCGGTCAGGACTGCAGTGCTGCTCGGAGGGCTTATTTCCTCTGAGGTCAGGGCTGATCAGCAGAGGATTTAGCATCTCTGGGGGCTGGGATGCCAGGGTCCAGCAACCTTGCTCTGGCTCACAGGCCGACCCTGGGCGTAAACACCTGCCTATGCACATCTGAGCCTAGCATCTAACGCCACTGTACATACAAGCACGATATTTTTGAACATTTGACGAGTTAGTTAAGCCTCCAAGGTGGCTGCACTTGCGCAGTTCACTCAGTCCGCAATCCCTCATCTGAAACGCCTGGTCTGGGCAGGTATGAGAATTCAGACCATTCTAGATCGCAGGAGGGCATGGAGCATTCGAAAGTGGGGCCTGAGCGGAAGTCTTGCTGTCCCAGGGAGACCCTGGCTGCCATTAGCAAGCTGTGAGCCGGCCGCCTGCGCGCGGAGGGAAGGGCAGCGCACGGCACCCAGTGGTGAAAGAAGCGCTAGCGCACGCGCACTGAGCGTTTGAGAGGAGCAAACCAGTCGAGACGAAGCTGCAGCGCAAGCGCAGTGGGTATTGAGAGCGGCCGCACAAGCTGAGGGTTCGCGCAACGCTAACCGGTGGCCGGGACTAAGGCCTGAGACTCAAACGCAGGCGCAGTGAAGCGCAGAGCCGCTAGACTGTCGCGGAGGGCGCCTGAGGCGCATGCGTGGACCCACAGCGTTTTAAGAAGGGCTGGGGGTGCTGGGGAGTTCGCCCCCGCGGGCTAAGGGGGTTCGCCGCCGTGGTGAGGGGGTTACCGCCGCGGGGTTTGTCGCCGCCGCTGGGAGCTCACCTGCGTCCGAGGCCGTAAGGACGGCTCTAGTTCCTCCTCCATCCACCTCTTCCGCAGCACTGAGGCTGAAAAGCCGCTCACTCCTTACTCGGCTAAGCGCCAAGCACATCTCTGCAGGCCGGAAGGGAGCTCTGGTCCAAGGTCATCTCGGCCAAGCCCCTGCATTCGCCCCCGCAGGTGCCAGCAAACGACTCTGGTCGCCGCGCTCCCAAGTCCTCCCCCGAAATTCCGGCTCCGGCCCCTCGTCCCCCTCCTTTGCTGCAGTCTCTGGACTAAATGTCTGCGGGTGTATGTCTCTCGCTGGTCGGACCTCAGCCGCAAACCTGCGCGACTCCCTTCGCCGGTCGCCCCTGCCGGCCGCCAGAACCTCGGAGACCCCTGCCCCTGGGCGTTCCCGGGAGGGCCAAGCCCTTGGTTGTACACAGATGCACCCCCCACCTACACCCCCCCCACACACACTTTGGTTCAGGTATCCCTGACCTTTCCCCAGAGGACGGGAAAATTAGGAAAGACCGAAAGATAGACCCACCAGTCTGCGGAGCGCTCTCATCTGTGCGTCCTGGGCACAGCTCGGCGGAATGCGGGTAGGAGAACCGGTCTCCGGTTGCCGCCAGGGGATCCACTGCGTGAGAGGCAGGTCCGACCTATGGTGGGGGCACTTGGAGTTGAGGAACCAGAGTCCACTGGACCGGATTCATCTTTTATCCCTCAGGGCTTCTCAGGCCCTGCATGGAGGAATCCAGGAGCTGGACAAAGACCAACTGAAACTAGACTTGCCAAAGATGCTATTTGTGGTCACAGAAACATAGAGCTAGACATGACCTTAGGAAGTCATCTGAGCAAAGGCTGTGATGGGCACAGTCTACTGTAGTAGCTCTATTGCTCAGACTTGGTTTTTGTTTGACTTTTGCTGCTCTGAACTTTAATTCCTAAAAACACTGCATTTTAAAGGAAAAACACAAAATATTAGCAGTTATCATAAATAAGTATTTTATTGCATGCTTTTCGTGCATCTATTAAGATGGGTATTCTTTAATCTGTTAATGAGATCAGTTACATCAATAAACTTTCTAATGGTAAACCATTCTTGAATTCTTGGGTAGATGCAACTTGGTCATAATATTATTGTTATTAATACATTGTTAGTTTCAACTGCTGATATTTAGATAGGTTAATTTTTTTCAAAACAACCATTGCCTTTTCCCCCTTAAAAAATAAGTGGGAAGTGACGGGCACGGTGGCTCACGCCTGTAATCCCAGCACTTTGGGAGCCCGAGGCGGGCGGATCACGAGGTCAGGAGATCGAGACCATCCTGGCTAACACGGTGAAACCCTGTCTCTATTAAAAATACAAAAAATTAGCCAGGCGTGGAGGCACGCGCCTGTAGTCCCAGCTACTCGGAAGGCTGAGGCAGGAGAATGGCGTGAACCCGGGAGGCGGAGCTTGCAGTGAGCTGAGATCGTGCCACTGCACTCCAGTCTGGGCGACAGAGAGACTCCGTCTCAAAAAATAATAATAATTATAATAATAATAAATAAGTGGGAAGTGACGGGCTAATAAATGGTGCTAGGACAATTGGTGATATGCGGAAAAATGAAACTGGACCTCTGTCTCACTTCATATACAAAAGTTATTCCAGGTACACACAAATCTAATGCAAAAACCTAACTTTAAACATTTTAGACTGGACACAGTAGCTCCCACTTGTGATCCCAGCACTTTGGGAGGCTGAGGCAGGAGGATCACTTGAGTGCATGAGTTCAAGACCAGCCTGGGCAACACGGGCAGACCCCCATCTCTATAAAAAAAAAAAAGTAAAGCCTGGGCGAGGTGGCTAACGCCTGTAATCTGAGCACTTTGGGAGGCCAAGGCGGGTGGATCACCGGAGGTCAGGAGTTCCAGACCAGTCTGGCCAACACGGCAAAACCCCATCTCTACTAAAAATACAAAAATTAGCTGGGTGTGGTGGTGGGCGCCTGTAATCCCAGCTACTCAGGAGGCTGAGGCAGGAGAGTCACCTGAACACAGGAGACAGAGGTTGCAGTGAGCCAAGATCGTGCCATTGCACTCTAGCCTAGATGACAGAGTGAAACTCCATCTCAAAAAAAATAAATAAAAAGGAAATATATAATACTTTTATAACCTCGGGTTAAACAAGGATAAACCATGCAGATTTCTTATGAGGATTTAACCTCATTAAAATTAAAAATCTGTGTGTTAAAAGACACCATTAATGGGCCAGGCACAGTGTTTTACGCCTATAATTCAAGTACTTTGGGAGGCCACGGTGGGCGGATTGCTTGAGCCCAGGAGTTTGAGAACAGCCTGGGCAACATGGCAAAACCCCATCTCTACAAAAATTACAAAAAATTAGCTGGGTATGATGGCTTGAGCCTGTGGTCCCAGCTACCCAGGAGACTGAGGCTCAGGGAGGATTGCTTGAGCCAGGGAAGTCGAGGCTGCAGTAATCGGTGATCACAGCACTGCAGTCCAACCGGGGCAACAGACCCTGTCTCAAATAAACAAACAAAAGATGCCATGAAAAGGTGAAACCTGGCCAGGTATGGTGGCTCCAGCCTGTGATCCTAGCACTTTGGGAGGCCAAAGTGGGAGGATCACTTGAGTTCGAGAGTTCGAGACCAGCCCTGGCAACATAGTGAGACCATATCTCAATTTTTTAAATAAAAAAATATGCATTTTTTTAAAAAGTTGAAACCTAAAGCTACCAAGTAGAAGAAGGTAACTACAACATATGACCAACACAGTATTAGTATTCAGAATCTATATAGAATACCCATATACCAATAAGGAAAAGAAAATGGGCAAACAGGCTTGGCACAGTGGCTCATGCCTATAATCCCAGCACTTTGGGGGGCCAAGGTTGGGCAGATCGCTTGATCTCAGGAGTTCGAGACCAGCCTGGGAAACATGGTAAAACCCCGTCTCTACCAAAAATGCAAAAAATTAAACCCCATCTCTACCAAAAAATACAAAAAATTAGCTTGGCATGGTGATTTGGCCTGTAGTCCCAGCTACTTGAGAGGCTGAGGCATGAGGATCACTTGAGCCCAGGAGGCAGAGGTTGCAGTGAGCTGAGATTGTGCCACTACACTCCAACCTGGGCGACAGAGTGAGACTCCGTCTCAAAAAAAAAAAAAAAAAAAGATATCAACAGGGAATTTACAGAAGAGAGAAAACTGAAATGACCAAAAAACTAATTAAAAGCTGCATTAGTAATCAGGAAATGCAAATTAAATCCACATCAGCATATTGGTTCCCACTCAACAGACTAACAGCTTAATTCTGGCAATACCAAGTGGCGGTGTTGATCAGTTGGAACACCCACGTACTATTGATGAAAATATCAATTGGAGGCCGGGCGCGGTGGCTCACGCTTGTAATCCCAGCACTTTGGGAGGCCGAGGCGGGCGGATCACAAGGTCAGGAGATCGAGACCACGGTGAAACCCCGTCTCTACTAAAAATACAAAAAAAATTAGCCGGGCGTGGTGGCGGGCGCCTGTAGTCCCAGCTACTCGGAGAGGCTGAGACAGGAGAATGGCGTGAACCCGGGAGGCGGAGCTTGCAGTGAGCCGAGACTGCGCCACTGCACTCCAGCCTGGGTGACAGGACGAGACTCCGTCTCAAAAAAAAAAAAAAAAAAAAAAAAGAAAATATCAATTGGAACTAGGTGTGGTGGCTCATGCCTGTAATCCCAGCACTTTTAGGAGGCCAAAATAGGAGGATCATTTGAGGCTGAAGTTTCAGACCAGCCTGGGCGATGTGGTGAGACCCTGTCTCTATAATTTATTTTTTTTTAATTAGCTGGGCACAATGGCACACCACACAGCTGTGGTCCCAGTGACTTAGGAGGTTGAGGTGGGAAAAATCGCTTGAGCCCAGGAGATCAAGGCTGCAGTGATCCATGTTCACACCACTGCACTCCAGCCTGAGTGACAGAGTAAGACCCTCTCTCAAAAAAGGAAGGAAGGAAGGAGGGAAGGAAGGAAAAAAAATGTAAATCAGTACAATGACTCCGGAGAGCAATTTGGGCAGACCAAGAAGTTGAAGTTCACATACCTCTCCCACCCAGCAATTCCACTCCTGAGTTTACCTTGGAGAAACTCTTAATCTCATGCTCAAGAACTGTTCACAAATGCAGCATCGTTTGTGCCATAGGAAAACTGGAAACAATGCAAATGTCAATCATGCAAAAAAAGGAGAAATAAGCTGTGGAATACGACAGAATACCACTCGTCAGTGAAAATCAGTGGACTAGACGAGAGGAACAATATCAACATGTGTGAATCACAACGCTGCATGAAGAAAGTTGCAGAAAGACGCATACACTATTATGCCTATATATTGTTTGGAAATATACAAAACCGTACCTAATGTGTGTAGGAATACATGTCTACATAGTAAAAGCCTGGGGGCGAGCCTGGGGATAAGTCCCAAATTTAGAACTGGGTTTAACCTTGAATCCAAGACCTGCCAGACTGGACCCTGACCTGGCCACCATTAACAATACCTGGCTGCCCCTTGATTCTCCCTGAAATGCCTCTTGGATGCCCTAAAGCTACCCCCATCTCATTGGAGACAGGTCCCCATGTGTGGGCTCCCCAGACATTAATTATTATCCTTTGGCCAGGAAGCTCTAGGTTTCGCCTCAGCAAACGTTGACTGGGAGTTTAACCTTGAGCATGTGAAAGTCATAGCTGTATTTGTAGCAGCCTGGTGCTCACATCCGCCCTGTGCAGTGCTAGGTGCAACTACCCATATGTGGATGTCAGCCTCATTTACAGGGGGAGTCCCTGAGGCTCTGTGAGGCCAAGCCGGTGCCCGCACCAGCCCTACAGCCCGGCTGGCAGAGCTGGTCTTCCTCACGTTGCCAAGGGAGGAGCGCAGCTCAAACTAAAAACAATCAATACAGGCTGGGCGCGGTGGCTCATGCCTGTTATCGCAGCACTGTGGAAGGCTGAGGCAGGCGGATCAACTGAGGTCCGCCTGGTGAAACCTCATCTCTACTAAAAATACAAAGATTAGCCGGGTGTGTGGTGGGCGCCTGTAATCTTAGCTACTGGGGAGGCTGAGGCAGGAGACTTGCTTGAGCCGGGAAGGCAGAGGTTGCAGTTGGCCAAGATCGTGCCACTAAACTCCAGAGTGGGCGACAGAGCGAAATTCAGTCTCAAAAATAAGTAAATAAATATTTAAAAATAAATAAATAAAAACAATCAATCCAGCGAAGCCCGCTGGTGATACTGACTCCCACCCGGCCCGCACCCCGCCCCGGAGCCCACCGGCTCTTCTAGCGGGGTGCCTCCGTGTCCCTGAACTGTCTTAGAAAATGCCTGTTACCCGGGCCTAGGGAGGCAGGGCCCGGCGTTGGGGACATCCCAGGGATTCCGTCTCCTGATGGAGACTTTCCCAGCCCTCGGGGAATGAATGGGCTCACCGCGCCCGGGTCCCGCCCCCGTTCAGTTTCTTCCCCTCAGGCTTTTCGGGATTTCCCCGACGCCGCCCAGACCGGCTCCGGCCGCGAGGGGGCGACAGAGCCCGGGCTCTGCGAAACCCGGTACCAGCGATTGCCGCCGACTCGCGAAGGTTCAGTGGTGGCGGTGAAACAAAGGCCTGCGCCCAAGCGCCGCTGGGTAGGGGGCACTTCATCTGGGGAGGCTCCCTTTTCTGCCTTGCCCTCCCTGCCCCTCAGCCCTTGGGCGCTCAAGTCCTGGCCGTTGTACCGTGTTGCAGCCTCCCGCCCTGCGCCACCTGCCCCGGTGCGATTTCACTTCCCCTGTCCTCACATCCAGCAGCGCGGGGCCAGGTGGGCCTGGACCATGGGGAGCTGAGAAGCCCGACGCCAGTCCCACCCGGCCTCGGCCCGCCTGCGTGGCTCTCCTCTCTGCTCCATGCGGGGCGGGACAGTTGCCTCCTACCTTGAGCCAAGGCTCAGGCAGCGGCAGGCTCGGTCCACCCCTGGGGGTGAGTGAGGGATGCGGGGCACGGCTGACTGCGGGGACCTAGTGTTCCTGAGTACCTCACTACTAGTGGGCTGAGCAGCTCTAGGCCACCCTGTTGGCCTCTCTGAGCCTCAGTTTCCTTATCTGTCAGTGGGCTTGAGAGCGCTGTAGCACGGAGGACTGCAACGCGGTTCAAGGCTACCCAGAGGCCATACCTCCCTGCAGCCTTTCCTATTGCCCCCACGTGGGTGGGCATCTCTGTCCCACACCAGGAGCCTCCTGCGGGGGAGCGGGAGGAGGTCGGGAGGCCTGATGATCACTGAAGCCTCTGCCCCCAGGGTTCAAGCGATTCTCCTGCCTCAGCCTCCTGAGTAGCTGGGATTACAGGCATGAGTCACCATGCCCGGCTAATTTTTGTATTTTCAGTAGAGACGGGGTTTCACCATGTTGGCCAGGCTAGTCTGGAACTCCTGACCTCAGGTTATCTGCCCACCTTGGCCTCCCAAAGCACTGCGATTACACGCGAGAGCCACCGCGCCCAGCCAACACAGGGCCTTTTTTGATCCTCCAGTTGTCCCAGACAGACCCTAACCTCAGACGGGTGCACTGGGGGGCTGCAGCCTAGCTGGGCAACCCCACTCAAGGTTGGGGACAAGGTGCAGGGGTGCAGAGAGGCAGGTCCTGCAAACTACCCAAAGCCCTGCTTCATCCTCCTCCTCAGGGCTGGCATCCACTCCGGTTCTGGGTCTCATTTCCAGCATAATGGTTCAAAGACAAAGAAAGAAAGAAAACAAACCCCAACCCCACTACCAGCTGGGGTGGCCCCTCCTGGCCACCCTTTGATGTTTGAGGACTGAACAATGGGGCTGATTGCGGATGAGAGATTTGAAGCCATCTTAATTAGAAGGAAAGAATGTCCTCGTGGTCGGCTGTTCTAAAAATACAGCTGTGCCCACATCTGGAGGGAAAGGGTGGGGGCCTGGGAGGTGGGAACGGTGGTTAGGCCAGAGTCTGAAGCACTGACGCCTGCATTCCTTGGGATGAAGGGGGGCCTCTAAGCAGGGCCCCTTGGAAGGGGGTGGGGAGATACCAAAGCAGCCAGTCCGCTGTGGCTGGACCACCTTCTGCTGGTTTGGGATGCGCAAGCAGTGGGACAGGTGTGCCTTCCTGCGTCTGCCCTCACCAAGAAAGCCCTCTCCGTGCCACAGCCTCGGTTTTCTCTTCTCTCCAGTGGGGCAACCAAATTGGTCATTTTTGTTTGCATTTCAAATACTCACTTTGCGATCTAATCTTGCATTTGTTTTGCATTTTTTTTTTTTTTTTTGTGACAGAGTTTCACTCTTGTTGCCCAGGCTGGAGTGCAATGGCGCGATCTCGGCTCACTGCAACCTCCGCCTCCTGTGTTCAAGCAATTCTCCTGCCTCAGCCTCACGAGTAACTGGGATTACAGGCACCTGCCACCATAGCCCACTAATTTTCATAATTTTTGTATTTTTAGTAGAGATAGGGTTTCGCTGTGTTGGCCAGACTGGTCTTGAACTACTGACCTCAGGTGATCTGCCCACCTCGGCCTCCCAAAGTGTTGGGATTACAGGCATGAGCCACCGCGCCCGGCTGTTTTGCATTCATTTTCTTTTTTTTTTGAGACAGAGTCTCGCTCTGTCGCCCAGGCTGGAGTGCAGTGGCGCAATCTCGCTCACTGCAAGCTGCCTCCCGGGTTCACACCATTCTCCTGCCTCAGCCTCTCCGAGTAGCTGGGACTACAGGCACCCGCCACCACGCCCGGCTAATTTTTTGTATTTTTAGTAGAGACGGGGTTTCACTGTGGTCTCGATCTCCTGATCTCGTGATCCACCCTCCTCGGCCTCCCAAAGTGCTGGGATTACAAGCGTGAGCCACCGCGCCTGGCCTGCATTCATTTTCTTAAAGAGGCCCCCCAGTCTCATGAAAGTGAAGGGCATTGGAGGGCTGGGTGAGTGTTTGGAGGAGGACGTGGAGGCAGGGGCTCTGGTGGTGTCACTGTGAGAGGATGGGTCACCTGGGTTCTCATCTCAGCCCACTGTTAGGAGCCTCCCATCCCAGTGGCTGGACAATCACCTGTCATGGGGAGCACACCCCTCACTCATGGGAGCAGGGCCTGGCTGCCTGGTGGGGCTATCAGTGGATGCAAGCCAGGTGGGAGATGGGGTGAACCCAGGCCTTTCTTTCTTTTTTTTCTGAGACGGAGTTTCGCTCTTGTTGCCCAGGCTGGAGTCCAGCGGCACAATCTCGGCTCACCGCAACCTCTGCCTCCCATGTTCAAGCGATTCTCCTGCCTCAGCCCTCCAAGGGGTCGGTACTACAGGCATGCGCCACCACGCCAGCTAATTTTGTATTTTTAGTAGAGATGGGTTTCTCCATGTTGGTCAGGTTGCTCTCGAACTCCCGACCTCAGGTGATCTGTCAGCCTCAGACTCCCAAAGTGCTGGGATTACAGGCGTGAGCCACCGCACCCGGCTGAACCCAGGCCTTTCTGAACCTCTCCTTCCACCAGACCCATGGCTCTGAGTCACTAGTCCTGGACGAGGCTTTCCAGATTTGTGGCCCCAGTCCCTAAAGATTAGTGTTGTTTTTGTAGAGATGGAGTGTCACGCTGTTGCCCAGGCTGGCCTCGAACTCCCAGGCTCAAGCAATCCTCCTGCCTCCGCTGGGACTACAGCCACGTGCCACTCCACCAGGCTTTTTTGAAGTCAAAGACAGATCTGTCTCAGGTTCTGTCTCTGTGAACTCGTATCCCTGGCCCTGCCATATGGCTGACTCTGCCAAACAGATAATCTGCTTCTCCCCTAACACCGCCCACAGCGCTGAGCCTGAAAATAGCTGAGGTAGGGGAGGGGGAAGCCCCCACCAGATGCTCTGGAGCTCTGCGGTGCTTGGCCGGAGGTGGCTTTGACATTCTGGCAGCGGCCACAGCAGGAAGTGGGAATTCCTGGCAATTGCTCTGGGTCATGACAGTCAGGACACAGGCTCGGGCAGGTCCCACAGCTGGGGGCTGAATGGGGACAGTTTCATCAGCCATGAAGGGTCAGAGACAGTAAAACGAGGCCCAGACAGCAGGCAAGCAGCTCGGGAGTGGAGTCTCGTGTCAGAGACACTCCCCGGGAGCCCAGAGGCTGCAGAAAGTTCTCACCTCCAAACCAGAGTGGAAAAGGGTCTGGGGCTGCACAGTGTTAGCTGGTTGGTGATGCCCCTCACTCCCCTGTGCCCCAGTGATGGGGTCAGGGATAGCTCACTTCCTCCACATGGGTCCCTTCCATCACCCGTCATGGTGGCAAAGCCAGGACTGCTGCTTTTGTGCCTCTTTAGCTGTGTGTCCTCAGGCAGGTTACTTAACCTCTCTGAGCCTATTTTCTCATCCGTAATAGTAACCTATTTCATCAGGTGGTGATGAGGCTTCGGTGAGTTTAGTAAAAGCCATAGTGCAGTCTGGCTATAGATCACTGAGCAGCTATTATCTCTCGCACTTCACAGGTCCTTGCCTAGTCCATGAGCAGCACACGGGCCCATTCCTGCCTCCTCAGTTTTGCTCAAGCCTTTCTCCCTGCCTAGCACATCCCCTCCTCCTCCTGTCCTCATCAGGAGCTCTCCTGCCCCATGGCTGCCCTGGACCACTCACCAGTGCATTTCCACTCCCTGCTTGGTATGGGATTCAGTGTCTCCTCCCCTGGCCAGAAGCTGAGCTCCTGCAGGAAAAAAGACACCCACAGCGACACCCTCCCCAGCCCTGCAGGCCTCTCTGGCTGTTCCTGACCATAGGCCCATGAGAGCTCCTGGCTGAGAGGAGACAGCGAGGAACAGATCCGGCAGAGAGGACTGGCAGGGGCCCTCCAGCTTCCTCTGTTGGTGCATTCTTGCTCACAAGCATTCACTTATTCATAGCAGAGATGGGCCTTGGATGGGGAGGCCAGCTGTGTTTGTTACAGGAAGGGGCTTCCACCCAGAAATCTCTGATACCCCCATTATAGATCAGAGTACAACCTTGGAGCTGAAAGAGACTCTACACATGGACCCTTCTGACCCGCATCTCACAGAAAGGGACACAGAGCCAAGGAGGGAAGGGAGTGGCCAGGTCACAATGCCAGCCCCGAGGCTGCATCTCCAGCCCTGGAGTCCAGGTCTCTGTCTTCACAAGTTTCCCTGTTTTTCCCTGTTTACCAAGCCCCTGCCTGTGCCAGCTCCGCAGCAGAAACCAGGCCTAGAGGGGCCATTATATGGACAACCGCAGCCCTTCTGCATGAAGCAGGAATGACCAGGGCCACGGAAGGGAAGGAGCTGGGAGGACTGGGCTAGAGGCCAGGGAGGGCTTCCACCCCACAGCACCCCAAGCTCACCTGCCCAACTCAACAAGTGGTCTCCCTCCCTTACTGACCATTCACCCATGTCTCCGCCCAGTGGGGGCTCACTGTCCCCCAAGTTGGGTAGGCCAGGACCCCTCCTACCTTCACTCTGACTACCAAGCATTCGCTAAGGCCTGTGGCTTCAGCCATCCTAACCCTTCCGCTCCCTCGCTGTTAATGCAAGCCACTGCGGGCCACCGCTCTCCTCCCCTGCTCATCTGATTAGGACAGAGACCACAGCCGACACACCTCTACCTGGCCTGGCCCCGCTCCTCCCTCGCATCACAAGCAACTCTTCTTCCTTGCCTCCTTTACCTTCCTCTGCTGTCTTCCTCTCCCCCAGTTACCTCAGGGCCTTTGCACAGGCCCTTCCCCTATCCTGGCCTGGCTAGTGCAACCCATCCTCTGCTCCATTCTGCTTCCTCCCTCCCCATCCCACCCAGAGACCAGCTTATTCCTGGAAAGTCCAGAATCTGCTACCACGTTCAGAGGGCCAGGCCCAGGCGGCTCCCTCTGCAGCCTGACACAACCCACCTGGATGGTTTGTTGTTCTTGTGCTCCGGCCACAAGCAGCTGCTGCTGTGTGGGTTCCAGATTCAGTGATAAAAATAGCCCGTGGCCCAGACAGGAAGGGCCAAGGGGGACACAGCTGCTTCTGGGAGGGGCTGGCTGGAAGCCTACTCACAGCAATTGCAGAGGTCCCTGTGCTCAAAGGGGGTGGGCCCCGTGCTCACAGTCCCTGAGGAGAGGTCCCCCAATGGACAAGTGCTCAGGGCCCAAAAGAGGCACTATGTGTCATCAAGAGGAAAATACAGCTGCACTAGCAGGTACACAAATATTCAGTTTGTTTCTGATTCTTGTGGTTAGTTACAACAGGCATGGACTGCCTTTAGAATAAAATATATTTAAAAATTAAGTGCTCAGGACTCTAACAGAAGTAGGTGAGCTCTGGTCCCTTTGAAGGTGATCAAGGAGGGCTTCCTGGAGTAGGAGGCACTTTCACCCTCTGCTCTTCCTCTTATTTTTAAAATTTTATTTATTTTGCTTTTAAGAAACATATTTATTATTTTTATTATTTTTGAGACAGAGTCTTGTTCTATCACCCAGGCTGGAGTGCAGTGGCACGATCTTGGCTCACTGCAACCTCCGCCCCCTGGGGTTCAGGTGATTCTCCTGCCTCAGCCTCCTGAGTAGCTGGGATTAAAGGTGCGTGCCACCTCGCTTGGCTAATTTTTGTATCTTTAATAGAGATGGGGTTTCACCATGTTGGCCAGGCTGGTCTCCAACTCCTGACCTCAGGTGATCCGCCCGCCTTGGCCTCCCAAAGTGCTGGGACTACAGGCATGAGCCAATGTGCCCAGCCAGGAAACATTTTTTTTTTTAAATATTTTTAAGAGTCGGGGTCTCACTCTGTCACCCAGGCTGTAGTGCAGTGGTGCAATCTCTGCTCACTGCAGCCTTGACCTCCCGGGCTCAAGCGATCCTCCCACCTCAGCCCCCTGGCTCTCTCCCCCTTCCCAGTTGGGGCTACAGGCATGCACCACCACGTCTGGCTAATTTCTGTATTTTTTGTAGAGATGCGGTTTCTGTACGTTGCCCAGGCTGGTCTTCAACTCCTGAGCTCAGGCAATCCGCCTTCCTCAGCCTCCGGTATTGCTAGGACTATAGGCGTGAGCCACCACACCCAGCCTTCCTCCTCTTGGTTTTTTTTTTTTTTTGAGACAGAGTCTCGCTCTGTTGCCCAGGCTGGAGTGCAGTGGCGCTATCTCGGCTCACTGCAAGCTCCGCCTCCCAGGTTCACGCCATTCTCCTGCCTCAGCCTGCAGAGTAGCTGGGACTACAGGCGCCCGCCACCGCGCCCGGCTAATTTTTTGTATTTTTAGTAGAGACGGGGTTTCACCGTGGTCTCGATCTCCTGACCTCGTGATCCACCTGCCTCGGCCTCCCAAAGTGCTGGGATTACAGGCGTGAGCCACCGCGCCCGGCCTTTTTTTTTTTTTAACAGAATGAATAGTTCAGAGAGCTGGGACAATATTAGAGGAGAAAACCTGAGGCTTGAATAAGAGTTAGTGGTGGTGGTGAGGCATAGAAGAGAAGGGAAAGGACTAGAGAGTTCCATGGGAGCATCAAGGGTGACATAGGAGGCCGGGCGTGGTGGCTTATGCCTGTAATCCCAGCACTTTGGAAGTCCAAGGGAGGATTGCTTGAAGACAGGGGTTTGAGACCAGCCTAAGCAACACAGTGAGACGCCATCTCTACAAAAAAAATTAAAAAATTAGCGGGGCATGGTGGCATACGCCTGTTGTCCCAGCTACTCAGGAGGCTGAGGTGGGAGGATCACTTGAGCCCAAGAGGTTGAGGCTGCAGTGAGCTGTGATCACGCCACTACTCTCCAGTCTGGGCAACAGAGCAAGACTCTGTCTCTAGAGAAAAAAAAAAAGTGGCTGGGCGCGGTGGCTCACGCTTGTAATCCCAGCACTTTGGGAGGCCAAGGCGGGCAGATCACGAGGTCAGGAGATCAAGACCACGGTGAAACCTCGTCTCTACTAAAAATACAAAAAAATTAGCCGGGCGTGATGGAAGGCGCCTGTAGTCCCAGCTACTCAGAGAGGCTGAGGCAGGAGAATGGCGTGAACCCGGGAGGCGGAGCTTGCAGTGAGCCGAGATCACGCCCCTGCACTCCAGCTTGGGCGACAGAGCGAGACTCCATCTCAAAAAAAATAAATAAAAAATAAATAAAAAAAAAATAAAGTGCAACATGGGGCTGAGGGTACAGAGCTGACTCCAGACTTGGGGGCTGAGGATGGCCCCTCCTGGTAGTGTGTGAGGCCAGTGAGGGGGAAAGCTGGGTGGGGAGTATGCAGAGGGCGCTATCCTGCCTACAGACACTGAAAGGGCCTGGACAGGAGATCTAGGCATCCTCTGGGAGTCAGCAGGAAGCGTCACAATGCCAGGGAGGTGGCATGGGGAGCAGAGCCCATTGTCACCTTGCCGAGGGACCACAGGTCCCCCGCCCACCCACAGTCCTCAGCACAGGAGAAAGAAGGCTGGCCCAGCCGGCAGGTCTGCCACCCTAATGTTAGTGTAAGGCACACCCTGCATCTCTAGGACCCTGGGAACTTGGGATACCCAGAGCTTCTCTCTATAAAGAATTATCTGGAGGGACTCAAAGGTCCAAGGAGAAGTGGACCTAGTGTTTCCAGAGTGGCCTGTGCTGGGCCCCAGACTGGACAAGAAAGAATGGAGGTCTGCCCCAGGCCCTGTTCTGCGTCCTTATGTGCCTCAGTTTCCCCATCTGAGGATATCCCGGGGTTCCGGAAAGGGAGCCTCTGCAGTGGACCCAGCTGCTGCTCCCTGGATGTCCTCCCTCCCATCCCTGGCTGGCCTCCCCCACCCACCCCAGGCTCCTGGCCTCCCAGGAATGTGCTTCTCAGCCCCCAATCTGGGCGCCTGCCTTATCGGCCCCCAATCGAAGGGGAGACAGACGCCCCTGTCGACAATGACGGCCCCTCCTGTTAGCCCCAGCCTGACCCTGAGTTGAGGACCGGCCAGCGCCTGCTAAGTGCCTGGAGGAGGAATACCTCCCCTTCCCCACGCTGACATGAAACCCGACCTCCTGCACCGGCTCCTTTGTGCCCGCCAGGCGCCCGCCCAGGCGTCAGAGGCCCTGGGTCCCCGCCCTGCCGCACACTGTGGCTGCCAGGGTGGGATTTGCTCTGCCTGGCGTGCTTCCAACATGACCTTAGCCTGCTTTGCTGGAAAACCAAGGTTGTCTGCAGGGGTCCGCTCACCCTGCTCCCAGCCCCCAGCCCCTCAGTGTCTTTGTCCAACCCCTGCTGTATGAAGCCAGACCCTCTCACATCCCTCCAGCACTCCAGGCTCTCCCGGTCCCCTCCAGAGCAGGGAGGAAGGCTCCTGAACCCACTCTCATCAGGCACTGGTCTCACCCCACTCCCCAGGGAACAGCCCTCTCAGGGCCCTTGTGGGACCCTCATGATCTTGGGATCCACCTGAGAGCCTTCTCAGCCAGTTCTCTCTCTTGGCCAGTTCCAGTCTCCTCGGGGGATCTCAGGGCCCTGTCCAGAGCATCCATCGTCTTCCACACTTCCCTCCAAGGCTGCACTCCCCTTGTTTGTTAAGGCACATCCATTTGTGTGCCTTCCTCTCCCTCCTGCCTGCCATTATCCTGGTTACCAGGAACCTTGGCATGGCTGCAACTCACAGTCCCTTCCTGGGCCACGTCTCCCTGGACTCTCACTGCCTAGCTCCTGAAGTCCTTTCCTGGCTCAGCCTCCCTCAGCCTCCCCAGCTGGGGCTGCCTTCCCTGCCTGGCTACTGCAGGTCAGGCTACCCAGGTCTGGCCTCTTTTCTCCATCGACCCTTGCCCCTTGAGCATCTCACACACGCCCAAAGCTACAAATACCATTGATCTACTGCTGGATGACGGCACCCACATTTGGACTGTCTGCTCCAACCCCTACCCCAACACCACACTCAGATTTTTCCAAGTGATGTCATACAGATGCCTCAAATTCGATGAGGCCAGAACAGGACCCCTATCCCCCCCTCACCTTCTCCCCATGAGCCCTCCATCTCAACAAAGACCACCATCATCCATCCACTCTGCGGCTCAGGCCTCTGAATCCACTTGGACTCCCCTCTCAGCCCTGTCCCGTCTGTAAGCAAACCCATATCCCACCCCTCCTTGTCCTCCAGGTTCCACCACCCCCAAGTAATCACTGTCCCTTAAAGCCTCCCCCTGCTCACAGATTCCTCTGTCAGTCCACTACCCTGACAGCAAACATAGAGATTTTTTTTTAAGTTTAGTAACGTATACATAACATAAAATTTGTCCAAACTGTTTCCAAGTGTTCAGTTCAGTGGTATTAAACATTCGTATGCAACCATCCCCACCATCGATCTCCAGAACTTTTTCATTTTCCCAAACTGAAACTGCATTCAGTAAACAATAACTCCCTGATCCCCTCTCATGTAAGTGGAACCATACAGTATTTGTCTTTTTGTGACTGTTTTTTTTTTTTTTTTTTTTTTTGAGACAGAGTCTCACTCTGTTGCCCAGGCTTGAGTGCAGTGGTGCAATCTCGGCTCACTGCAACCTCCATCTCCCGGATTCAAGCAATTCTCCTGCCTCTGCCTCCCGAATAGCCAGGATTACAGGTGCGTGCCACCATGCCCAGCTAATTTTTGTATTTTTAGTAAAGACGAGGTTTCACCGTGTTGGCCAGGCTGGTCTCGAACTCCTGACCTCAGGTGATCCACTCGCCTCAGCCTCCCAAAGTACTGGGATTACAGATGTGAGCCACTGCGCTCAGCCTTGTGACTGGTTTATGTTACTGGGACTAATATCTTCAAGGGTCATCCATGCTGCATCATGTATCAGAATTTCATTCCTTTAAGGTTGAATGGTATTGCATTGCATGTAGACACCACATTTCGTCTGTCTCATAGGTGGGTGAACCGATGTGAACCATTGTGAATAACGGGGCCATGAACATGGGTGTATGAACATCTGTTCAAGTCCCTGCTTTTGATTCTTTTGAATATGTACCCACAAGCAGCATTGCTGAATCATACAATAATTCTATTTTTAATTTTTTGAGTCATGATCATACTGTTTTTCACAGCGGATGCACCATTTTATATTCCCACCAATGGTGCCCAAGGGTTCCAATTTCCCCATATCCTCGCCAACACTTATTTTATTGTTTTGCTTTTCACAGTTACCATCCTAATGGACACAGGGATGCTTGTAAAGTGACAAACTTCACATCTTCCCAGAGGCATCCCAGGTCACCCCACCTAGCACTGCGGACGCCCACGTGGTCCCACCCCTCACTTGGCAATATTCTCATCAAGTGTCAGCACTAGCTTATTGTATTGACTGCCTCCTGGCTGGACTCTAAGAGACAGTGTCTTTTATTGCATGCTGTACCCCCAACATCTAGAACAGTGACAGGCATACAGTTGTTTAATAAACGGTGGAAGGAAGGAAGGAAGGAAGGAAGGAAGGAAGGAAGGAAGGAAGGAAGGAAGGAAGGACGGACGGGAGGGAGGGAGGGAGGGAGGGTAGGTAGGTAGGTAGGTTTCTATTTTCCACCAAAATATTGAGGCCCTCTCCTGCCTGTCCACCTGCTCTGGTGCGCCTCTCAACCCTCGCGCCCCACCTGGACTCAATCCCCCAGTCCAGCCTCTCCTTCCGTGGGCCTCCAGGAAGAACCCCGACAGGGGCCGGCACATTTGAGTGGGACCCTGGACGTTTGGGGAGGTTTGGACACATTCCCGAATGCCTCCCTGCTGTGGGTTAGGTGGGCCTGTCTCGGGTTCGCACCTAGGAGAACGTTGTGGCTAGGTCGTGAGTGAGCTGCAAGTGAGCCTGCACGGTCTGAGCCGCCACACTCCGCGCCCCGCCCACGCGCCCCGCCCTTTCCAGTTTTGCCTCGCCTGCTTGGGTCTTCGCTCCTCTAACCCTTACAATCTTAGCCCCGCCCCCGTGGTGTCGTGGGTCCTCGCTACTGGACCGCTCCTAGAAAGCCGCGAAATGACCAGTTCCTCATTGGCCACACGTTCTCCCGCGCCACCACGGCAGCCACAACAACCGCCACGTGCTCATCCTTGGCGCCTGCCCATTGGCCACCAGCCGCTACCCGCCCACTCCCTCTTTCCGCCCCTAATTTCCCTCTTCCTCCTTCCATTGGCTGCCGGGCTCAGGGGCTCTCTTTTCAGCCTGGGGCGCGCAGCGCCTCGGATGCGGATTGGCCGAAGGCGGGGCTGGGAGGCGGGTTAAAGAGCGCGTTGCTGGCTGGGCTCTGCGTGCTTGAGAAGGTTCAATGGCGTGGCAGGGACTAGCGGCCGAGTTCCTGCAGGTGCCGGCGGTGACGCGGGCTTACACCGCAGCCTGTGTTCTCACCACCGCCGCGGTGGTAAGCGGCCGGGCGGACCGGACGTCGCCTTGGTTACAGCCTCTGGCGGGAGGGGTGAGGGTCGCCATGGTTACGGCGTGGCTCCCGGGCAGCTCTTGACTGGCCCCTGGTTCCACAGCAGCTGGAGCTTCTCAGCCCCTTTCAACTCTACTTCAACCCGCACCTTGTGTTCCGGAAGTTCCAGGTGAGGCCGCCCCGCGCCGCGCACCTGTGGGCCCGGCCCGCCCACCCCGCACCTGACCACCCGTACCCCGCAGGTCTGGAGGCTCGTCACCAACTTCCTCTTCTTCGGGCCCCTGGGATTCAGCTTCTTCTTCAACATGCTCTTCGTGTATCCCGCGCCCTGCGGACACGGGCTGGGTGGAGGGCAGGGCTGCCGGGCTGGGAGAGGCCGGGACGGGGAAACTGAGGCCCCGCCTGGTGGCACTTCCTATACCGACGCCGCAGGTTCCGCTACTGCCGCATGCTGGAAGAGGGCTCCTTCCGCGGCCGCACGGCCGACTTCGTCTTCATGTTTCTCTTCGGGGGCGTCCTTATGACCGTATCCTTCCCGCAGGCTCTGGAACCTCGGGCTAGGGCGCCTCGGGGTCCGGCCTGTGTTGGTTCTGGGGCCTGACATCAACAGCCATGCCAGGGACACAGTCGCGCTCTCCAGCTTAGTATGTGTTGAGGGTCCACCTTGTGCTCAGCTGCAGGGGTCAGGGCTAGATCTTCAGTGCTGTATGCAAAATACAAAGCCATGCACAAAAGAGCCGGGTGGGGTGTCAGGGCCACTAGGTGAGCCCTGAATGCGAGTAGCCGGGAGAAACTGGGGCAGGGACAGGCAGTGGTTGGGTCCTGGGATGAGGCTGTAGGTGTGAAGGGCAGATCTCGTGGGACCTGAAGCCCGCGGAGTGTGTCGCCTTTATTGCACAGGCTCATCTTGATGAGAGAATAGCATATAGGGGAGATGAGGAGGGGAAGAATTCCACGGTCTTGGGAAGTCAGAGGGGCCCTGGGCTTGGGCTGAGGCCTGCACCGGAGCACCTTGACTCTGGCCCAGCTGCTGGGACTCCTGGGCAGCCTGTTCTTCCTGGGCCAGGCCCTCATGGCCATGTTGGTGTACGTGTGGAGCCGCCGCAGCCCTCGGGTGAGGGTCAATTTCTTCGGCCTGCTCACTTTCCAGGCACCGTTCCTGCCTTGGGCGCTCATGGGCTTCTCGCTGCTGCTGGGCAACTCCATCCTCGTGGACCTGCTGGGTGAGCCTCCCGGTACATCTAGTCTGCCCCAGGCTGGCCACTCCCCTCAGGACACACTGCTTATGCCCTGGGGCCCCTCTCCCCTCCGTGCTGGAGCTCTTCTCACATCTGGATCTCTAATCTGGCTCCATCCCCAACTTCCTGCCCTCCCAGCTGCTGTGCTCTTACAGCCCCTCAAGCCAGCCGGCCTGAAGATTTGTATCTAAAGGGCAGATCTACTGATGCGTGCCTGGTCCTGATGGGGGTGGGGATGGGTGGGTCAGGGTTCCTGCCCCATGGCTCCCACTCCTCCACTATTCTCAGGCCCTCCCCTCCCTGGGTCCTGCCTGCTTCTGGGCCCTTTAAGCTTGTCCTTTAGGGCCAACCCTGGCCCGCCCTGGGCTGGCACTCTGTGCAAGACTTTGGGGCACTCATGCTCTGGGGCCTGCGGGGCCACCAGGCTGTGGATGGGGGCCTGGGGCAGGCTCTGCTGGTCTAGGACTCTGGGCTGTGGAGGGTGACCCCACAGTCCATGGCTGTCTCACAGGGATTGCCGTGGGCCACATCTACTACTTCCTGGAGGACGTCTTCCCCAACCAGCCTGGAGGCAAGAGGCTCCTGCTGACCCCTGGCTTCCTGTGAGTGTTGAGAGCCCTCCCTCCCTCTCCCCACCCTCAGATGGATCCCCCGATGGGGACCTGTGCTGGCCTCTGCTCAACACGGGCCCCTCCCCACAGAAAGCTGCTCCTGGATGCCCCTGCGGAAGACCCCAATTACCTGCCCCTCCCTGAGGAACAGCCGGGACCCCATCTGCCACCCCCACAGTAGTGACCCCCACCCAGGGCCAGGCCTAAGAGGCTTCTGGCAGCTTCCATCCTACCTGTGACCCCTACTTGGGGCAGAAAAAAACCGTCCTAAAGGCTGGGCTCATGCAAGGGCCCACCCGAATAAACAGAATGAGCTGCAGTCTCTTGGCCCACAGCACTGGCTTCCCCATCTCACCCGGCCACATACTTCTATGCCTGCCCCATCCTCACTCAGTGTGGCCTCTCAGCCCAACTGCAGGTGGTAGGATAGGGGTGCCCACAGAGGGCAAAGAAACTGCCCATGGTTGCCCAGCAGAGCTTTGAGCTCACAGGTGACAGGCTCAGGGTTCTCATCCTGGCCCCACCAGGGCCTTGGGCAAGTCCTGCCCACCATAGGCCTCTGCTGCCTGCCAGTCAGCAGGGAAGTTCACCAGATTTCAGCTGCTGAGGCCAGGACAGGCCTCTCCTAGGTTGTGCCAAGCCAGCCTACAGATGTTCCTGCCAGTGGTGCCTTCAGGCTGATGCCAATCTAGCCTCTCCTGTCCCTCATCAGCCACCCTGACAGGTGGGTGTATGCCTCATTTTTCATCTGGTGACGCCAAAGCCCCATGGAGTCAGGTGCAGAAGAGGGCCAGGACTGGGTCTTCTGCCCTTTCTATGACCTCAGAGCCTAAGTTTTCACCTTAGCAGAGTCCTGAGACTGGGTGAGGCAGGGACCTCTGGAAGGTTCTGTTCCTGCCCTTTTTAGCTGAGGACCTGTGTGAGCCTTATCCGACCCCTGTGGCTCACTTTTCTCTTCTGACCTGGCAGCTTTCCTTGTTGCTCTAGGCCTGTCCATGTTGTGGTTTATTTCTGGATGCTCCGTGGCATGGGGCCTCCTCCAGCTACAGATTGTCATTTTCATGGTAACAACACTGTTCTCTGTTGAGTCTGCCCTCCATGTTGTAGCCAGACCTTGTGGAGATGGCTTTGTGGCGGTGTGAGCTGGCGGTCAGGAGTGAGGGCCCAGCCTCCCCGGCACCTCCCAGCCAGGTGGCCCTGCCCGACCTGTGGGGTGAGGCAGCCAAGGTTCCTTCCATCCCCCGAGTTGTGGAGACACAAGGCTGCCTCACCCTTTCATTGCTGAGGTTCCTACCTCATGGACAAACATTGCTGAGAACAAACACCTCAGCAATGAAACCTGTTCATGTCTAAGAGCAGCTGGGCTGGGAATCTTCCCCTTTGTTCAAGGCCTTCCAGTAAGGGCCAGCTGTCCCCTTGCTGTGCGTGGGGCTCTGGGGAGTTCCACTCTTTGATGGAGGGCAGAGGCCCTGAGTGCAAACTCCCTGGGAAGAGTCCCATGCTAACACGTGCTCAAAGGAGCCCCCCTCTCACATCTCAGCGACTAAGAACCCCAATCCCTAGTCAGAGCTCTCCCTCTGCCCCACATGGGGCCCTACCCCACTTCCAGGGAGCACAGCAGCCTCTGACCCTAGCCCTGCCCTGGCAGCAAGGGACCTGCCAACAGCTGAGGGTGGCAGCAGTCTGTGCTGGGATCTGTGCCCATTCTCTTCAGTAAGGCTGGAGCTGCGAGCCAGTTTGCTGCCCTCCCAGATCCTGTGTCCATTCTAAAGAGTGGGGACACCTCCCTATTACAGATGAGAACACAGAGGGACATGAACTTCTTGGAGGCACGGCTGAGGAGGGACCCCGGGCTGTGTCTCCTCCCTGTACCATGTACACCCCAAGAGCTGGCACCAGGCTGGGAGGGCTATTCCCATATTCTCACAGCTGGCCTGTGAGGCAGGAGCTGGCCCAGGCCACAGTGCCTGCTGGGGTGGGAAAGGGCCCCAGTTGACCTGGCTATGGGTGCCGCTGGAGCTAGAACAGCCCTCCTGCACCCAGGCTGGCGACAGCCCAGCAGTGCCCACACAGGACTGGGCCCTCCGCAGGGGACTTCAGAGCAGCAAGGCCCCACCTGGCAGTAGCCTGACCATCTGGACACAGTAGAGCCAGGGCGGCCCAGGGACAGCAGGAGAGCTCACGGCACCTTCCTGAGGCCAAGCAAGGGGAGCAGGGTTAGGGCTGTTCCTGAAAGGCAGAGAGCCTCTGCCCTGAGCCTCACAGCTACTCTTCTCAGCTCTCTGGGTCTGGAAGGAAAACAGGCTGAGGGGACCTGAGAGGAGCTGAGGTGCTACCAGGAGCCCCGTTCGCCCCCACCCGCCCACCTGGGAATCTGAGGCAGAGGAGGGTGAGGCCTGTGTGCCAACCTTGTTCACATACCACCTTCATCCCCCCAGGCCCCGGCCCCAGCCCCAATCCTGGCTCTCATTATTTTTATGCTAAAACTTTGAAGAAATTGAACATGACCTGTTGCCTTTTATTTAAAAACTGTTACTAGCCCTGCCTGGGGCTCCTATACAAAAACAAAACACAACCTAAAATAAGGTTTCTTCCTGACCCCAGAGACTGGGGAGGGGTAGGGAGGGTGGGGGGCAGGACTGGGGCTCAACAAATGGAATGTGTGCCGGGAAGGGCCACCTGGAAGCCCCCACTCTACCCCACCCCAATCCTCAGGATGGCGCTGGGCTGTCCCCCCGCCTCTGTCCTTGCCAGAAGATGGAGGAGAGGCGGCCCAATCTTCTGAGATGCTCCGTGGGAGCCGCGTGCTGATGGGCTGGTTACCAGGCCGGGGCCGTGTTGGCGAGACGCCTCATACGCCTGGAGGAGTGGGGAGGGCAATGAGTCGGGGCCAGCTCCTAGCCTGGGCGCCGCCCTTCCCAAGGCTCTACAGGGCAGCCAGGTGTGGCGATGGGAACAGAGGCAGGATGTGGGCCCCCAGCAGGGTTGGACCCAGCCTTCTCTCAGCCTCACCTGTCTGCCACTCAGGCCCTGCTCATCACTCTAGGGACCCCAAAACCTGGATCTGGGCTGTGGTCAGACCCTCAGCCTGAGGAATTATGTTTGTTCCAATGCAGGGAAACAGACCCTGGGGCTTGGATGGGCCTCATCACCCAGAAGCCTGCCTGCCTCTAGCAGCACTAGAGGCACTCTCTCCCAGAGACCATGGGAGACTGGGAAAGACAATGGCCCTGCCCCTGCCTGGAAAGCCAGGTGCCTGTGGGCAGAGCCCAGGACCACAGGGCCAGGGGTACCTCGTGTTCCTGTCCTGGTCACGGATCTTCTTCTCCATCTCGGCATCTGTCAGAGTCTCCAGCAGCGGGCACCACTGGTCCGCATCGCCTGTGTTCCGGATGGCAATCTCCACTGTGGGCAGAGGGTTCTCGCTATGAGGAGGGGAGGCAGTGAGAAGAATGACTTTTCCAGCTATAGATGGAGAGTCCTCAAAGCTCTGGCCCCTGTCTGTGCCCTGCTCCTCCCAGCAGCACTGTTGGCACCCAGTGGATGCTCCAGTCACCTGAACCTCAAGGGAGCTGCTGGAGGCACCAGGGCCTCTCCAGAACAACAGTGTTGTCGCCATGACCCCATGGGCTTCCCTTCAAAGTGAACTTTCAATAGGTCTTTTGTGCCCAGCATCTCTCTGTCTCTGAGATGGAGGAGGGGGCCACTGGCTGTGGAGGTGGTCCTCCTTGACAGGACAGCACGGGCTGGACCATGCTGATGCCACAGTGCCAGTCAGGAGGTGGAACCCATAGGGGCAGGAGGACTGTCTGCTCCACCTGGTGTCCAGAGCCAGGGCCCACTGATCAGGGAAAGGGGATGGATGGCGAATGGGAGCAAAGGAGTCTCCCAGAAGTCCCCAGCACCCCACTACTGAGGGCCACTGCATAGCCTGTTCCTGCACGTTCCACACACTTGCCCCTCAGCCCACCTCCTGGCCAAACAAAACCCCCGAGAGGCTGGTCTGTGCTTAGAATCAGACAGTTGGCTGGCAGGGAGCTAGACTGAAGCCATATCCCTGGACCACACTCTGCCCTGGGTCTCACAAGGACCACCCGACTCTGCCCCAAGGTACCTTCCTCTTGCCAAAAGGATACAGCAGAGGAGGGAGGCAGCAAGGACAGAGGCTACACAGGCATGGGGTGGGCACAGGAGTGCTGGGGAGGTGGGAGGGTGGCTGGCTGCTGCCTCTCTGGGCTTTGATTTGCAAGTCTGTGACAGGACGCTAAGGAGACCACAGGTGAGGATGCCACAGGGCCCGTGTGCCCCCCACATGCAGTGGCTCCCGTCACCCCCACCTCAGAGAGCAGCTTTGGGTGCTGACAGTGTTTCCCAGTTGAGTGACACCAGACCCCTGGCTTGGCAGAAGGCCTCAGCGTGAGGTCCTAACCATGACTCTCCCACTTCCCCTCCCTTCTCCGTGGTCCTTTCCTTTCTCTTCCACTTGGGCACCTCCACTTGGCTCTCCCTAGGCTCAGTTCTCTGGGAGAAGGACACCCTGCCAGCCTGCGGCCCTGAAAAACACTATGAGCTCTGGGAGGACCAAGGGCAGGCCGGGCTCAGGGGAGGCGCCAGGCGGACACTGATAGAGAGGACAGGTCCCTGCAAACCTCATCTGGAATATGGAAACATTTATTGCTGTGAAGGGCTTTTGAAGGATGACTGTTATTAAAGCAGCCAACACATCTCCATTGAGGGAGCTTCCTAGGGGCCAGGGACCTTCTCACAGCCTCCCTGTAGCCGGTGCTCAAGGTTGTGGGACCAGCCTGCTTGCAAAGCAAGTCCTGACTCTGCACATCCACACCAGTGAGCGCACACCCAGCTCCGGTAGCCGTGAGCCCGTTCCAGGTTGGGCTCAGTGCTGCTCTCCTCAGCCTGGGGTCTCAGGGACTGTGGGCACACAGGGCACAGTGCAGGGCACTGGCTGCAGCTGGCTCTCCCTGCAGCAGGCCTGACCCCTCACAGCTGAAGCTCAGCCCACCAGGTCCATGCTGATGAGTTCCAGAAGCTCGAGCTCATACTGGTGACGCAGAGGCAGGGCCAGAGGCAGTGTCGCCACCCCCACCCTCTGGGGCTGACCCATCCTCAGCAGCTCCTGACAGCTGGTCCCCGGCCAGCACCGGGTGGTTTAGCAGTCTAGGGACCGCCCCAGCCTCAGACCCCAAACATCATTCCTCACCGTGAGGGCTCTCAGCAGCCTTCCTTGGAGGGCAGACATGAAAGGCACCAAGCCCACACCGAGGGGAGCAAAACGTTTTCCTCTTAAGCAAGAGCTGGCGAGTGGGTCCCAGAGGCTCCTTTGTTTACCTCCCCTTGATGCTGGGAAGATTCCACTCCAGTGGGTTTGTTCTAAAATAAGAAATGCTCGCACCAACCATGTAAGAACGGGCCTAGAGCCTGCACTAGCCTGCCCTGGATTTTGGGGGCATGTGGGCAGGGAGATGCTGTCCTGAGTTCCAAAGGGTGCTGGGGACCCTGGGAGCCACCTGCTCCCCACTCCTTCCAGGGAATTCTGGTTCATGGGCTTCGAAGCCGCCAGGGACCCCAGACCTTCCCACCATCCAAAGCATGCAGGTGGGGACAAAGACACCCAGGCAGGGGATGCTCATGTCTGAGGTGACAGAGGGAGCCAGGACTGATGCCGGTCGAGTATCTTGAGGTTTACTTTCAATGTGATCTCACTTTCATGACCTCATGTGATGCAGCAGGCAAGTATCATCCCCACATTACAAATGACAAAATATAGACTTCAAGGGAAAACGACCTGTCCACAGCCACTCGACCAGGAAGGGGAGATGCCAAAACTTGGTGTCACCCTTATGTTTGCAATTCACACCTCCGAGGCCGCCAGGAGCCTCAACTGATTTTTACAAGGGTGCCAAGTCCACTCAATGGAGGAAGAGCAGTTTTCAACATGGTGCCGGGGCAACATGACTCTGGATTGACAATGGATTCTTAGATATGAAACCAAAAGCACTAGCAACAAACTAAAAAAATACATAAATTACCGGCTGGGCGCGGTGGCTCACGCCTGTAATCCTAGCACTTTGGGAGGCCGAAGTGAGCAGATTATGAGGTCAAGAGTTGGAGACCATCCTGACCAACACGGTGAAACCTCGTTTCTACTAAAAATAAAAAATTAGCTGGGTGTGGTGGCAGGTGCCTGTAGTCCCAGCTACTTGGGAGGCTGAGACAGGAGCATCACTTGAACCCAGGAGGCAGAGGATGCAGTGAGCCAAGATCACAGCACTACACTCCAGCCTGGTGACACAGCGAGACTCTATCTCAAAAAAAAAAAAAAAAGATAAATTGGACTACATCAAAATGAAAACTTTTGTGCTTCAAAGAACACTATCAAGAAAGTGAAAAGGCAATCCCCCAAATGAGGGAAAATATCTTCAAATCATGTATCTGATGAGGGACTTCTATGTAGAATATATAAAGAACAATTACAACTCAACAATAAAAAAAACCCAATTAAGAAACTAGCAAAGCACTTTCTCCAAAGAAGATACACAAACGGCCAGAAATACATGCAAAGATGCTCAATATCATCAGTCATTAGAAAAATGCAAATCAAAACCACAATTACTTCACACCTCCTCAGACGGCTATGATCAAAAAGAGAACAGCAAATGCCGGCAGGATTCAGAGAAACGGGAATCGCACACTTCTGGTGGGAATGCAAAATGGTGCGGCCACTTTGGAAAACAGTCTAGAAATTCTTCAAAATGCTAACCACTGAGTTGTCACGTGACCCAGCAATTCTACTCCTGGGTATATATCCAAGAAAATTGAAAACAGATGTTCACACAAAAACTCGCACACAAATGTTCTCAGCAGCAGTACTCACAATAGCCGAAAAATAGAAACAACCCAAAAGTCAATCTGCTGATGAATGAATAAAATGTGGTGTATCCATGCAATGAGATAATATTCGATCATAAAAAAGAATGAAGTCCTGATAAAAGATGCTACAACACAGATAATCCTTGAAAACATTATGCTAAGAAGCCAGTCATAAAAGACCACATATTAGATGGTTCCATTTATATGAAGTACCCGGAATAGGCAAATCTACAGATAGAAAGTGGATGAGTGGACGCCTAGGGCTGAGAGACAGCGGGGAGGAACGGGACTGCCTGCAGCGGGGTGATGAAGAAGTCCTAAAATTGACAGTGGTGATAGTTACACAGCTCTCTGCATATATCAAAAACCGCTGCACTATATACTTTAAATGTATGAATTGTATGGTTTATGAATCATATCACAATAAAGCTGTTAAAAAAAACAAATAAAACCTGACATCAGGCCAGGGGCTGGCGGGCAGAGCTTCGGAAGGAAACTCTGAGGCTCACACTCAACCAGCCCAACGTGTTCCTGACGTCCCCCAGCCTAATTCCTGATGCTGTGCCATCAGAGGGACACTGCCTCTCTGTCCCTCACGCAGGCCCAGCTACCAAGCTCCCTGACCCTTAGTCTCTCTTCATCCCCACCCTGTATGTGTAGGACTGCTGGTGTGCAGAGCCCCCTGGGGCAGACACCCTGCCTGATCCACAGGGCCTACCTTCCTTCTCAAGCACCTGTCTGTCCCTGGCCTCCTCTCAGTCCTTCCTGCTGCAGTCCCCCATCAGCACCTGCCCTGGCCATCCTCACCCCAGGTTCTATGCTCCCCACTGCCCTTCCTCATGCCCACAGCCTCCGGTGCTTTCTGTGGCCATGGCACACTGATGGCCATGCACATGAATCTGTCTCCTCTGCCAGACAGGGCACTGTCTCCTCCGGTCCCTGGCCAGGAACACAGGGCTGGCCCAGGGGAGGTGCCAGTAACTTTGCAGGATCAGCTCTCCTCAGAGGCTCTGCCTAGCTCAGCCTCCTTCCCCTTGAGCCCTCTCTCCCTCCTTTCGCTGGCCCTTCATCCCACTCCACTGGCTCTAGGACGTCTGTGTCACTCTGGTCCCAGTCTGTCCTCTAGGAGCCTAGGGCTTCTGACCAGTTTGTCACATGCCCCTGTTTCCCCATCATGCTTGTCACCTGTCTGTCCCACTGCCAAAGGGAGCAGGCTGTTCTCTGCCCTGGTTCCCCTGAGGTGTGGGCATAGTGGCCTTGCGCACACATGTCCTGTGGTCAGCAGCTTGCACCACTGTACCATGGATCCAATCAATGTCTCCATTGCTGAGGAGGGTATGGAAGCCAGGCACTGAGCTCTGGCTGGGAGAGATGGAGGGACTGGCTCTTGGGGAATCAGCGAGTGCTTCCATTATGGAGTGACCTAGGCCCAGAGCTGAAAACCCTTTTTTTTTTTTTTTTTTGAGATGGAGTCTAGCTCTGTCACCCAGGCTGGAGCACAATGGCGCAATCTCAGCTCACTGCAATCTCCGCCTCGCAGGTTCAAGCAATTCTCCTGCCTCAGCCTCCCAAGTAGCTGGGATTACAGGTACCCACCACCACACCTGGCTAATTTTTCTACTTCTAGTAGAGACGGGGCTTTGCCGTGTTGACCTGTCTCTAACTCCTGACCTCAGGTGATCTGCCCACCTCGGCCTCCCAAAGTGCTGGGATTACAGGCGTGAGCCACCATGCCTAACCTGAAAACCCTTCTTAAGAAGTCATGTGCTGGCCGGGCACGGTGGCTCATGCTTGTAATCCCAGCACTTTGGGAGGCCGAGGCGGGCGGATCACGAGGTCAGGAGATCGAGACCATCCTGGCTAATACGGTGAAACCCCATCTCTACTAAAAATACAAAAATTAGCTGGGCGTGGTGGTGGGCGCCTGTAGTCCCATCTACTCAGGAGGCTGAGGCAGGAGAATGGTGTGAACCCGGGAGGCAGAGCTTGCAGTGAGCTGAGATCACACCACTGCACTCTAGCCTGGGCGACAGAGCGAGACACCATCTCAAAAAAAAAAAAAAAAAAAAAGGAAGTCATGTGACACAGCAGTTGCCAAGCTTTCTGTGTGGCAGAGACCAGGCCAGGACTCCTGGTCTAGCGCTCTGTGGGCTGACTGGCCCCTGGACCTGGGGACTCAGCAGCCCAGCCTCCTTTCCCCAGGCAGGGCCAGGCAGGACTGACACTGATCTCCCTGGGGACAGAGTTAAATGAAGTTCCTCCTAAGATCCCATGGGGTGGGGTGGTGCAGTGGGGGGAACTCGGGTTGGAGTCAGGGATGACAGCCAACCCTAAGGCCCTGTCCTGTCCTTGCGGCTGTCTTCCAGTGTGGGGACTGGGAAGACACACGCAGCCCTCCTGATACTAAAAGCCCACTCAGGACACTTCCCAGGTCCCCAGGCAGGCCGCCTCTCCATCTGGCTGCTGTGATAGGGACGTGTGCTCACCTTGGTCCCAGCGGGATGGCCTTGCCTTTAACCCCAAAGATTTGAAACCTGCACATTCAGCATAAGAGACAGCAGGGGGCAGGGGGTCTGTGATGCCCCAGGCCCCACAACTGGAATGCATTAAGTGGTCGATGAGATAAAGAAGGAGTCCGCCTCTGCCTCTAAGTCCTGACCTGCCACCACCAGGGACTCCCCAGGGGGTCTGCTCTGGAGCCACTCTGCAAACTGCAGAGGGCCCGGAACTTGGCAAGGAATTTAGGCTCAGGTCACCTTCGGGTCAGAGCAGGAGGGATGGTGCCATGGTGGCTGAAAGAAAGGATGCTGCAAGGACCTGTCAAGAGGCCCTGGGGACTTCAGTTCCTGACCCTGGACTGTGGGCACTGACAGCGGTTGCAGGACTAGGTGAAGGTCAACACCGTAGGGGGCTGGATGCTGGGGGCAGCCAGTCTACCACCTGCACCTGCGAGCCCAGAATGAAGGTTCTGACTGGATCAGCCTCTGGGGTAGGAGGTGCTCAGTGTTGATGTGCACAACATCACTGCCTCCCGGGGCCTCAGAGTCAACGCTGGTGGAGGGAGGCCACCCTTGACTGGCTCTCCGGCCACAGGGCTTGGCTCCGTGCAGGGTGAATGCACGCTACAGCTGCACTCCCAGGCAACACCCCGAGGGAACAGGGAGGCATCAGACACCAGCCCCCCAGCCTCCTTTCTGGGCTGCCCTGTCTGTGAAGCAGAACCATGTGACTGGCAGGGCTGCTGGGGGGCAGGTCACAGGATCTCAGCACCACGGCGCTCAGGCAGGGACTCAGCTGTTTCCCAGGCCCGGGGCCCTCCAGCCCCGTGGGTGGCTCTCATTCCTTCTTCCTTGCTCAGATTTACGGGAAGTCGTAGACAGCTATCTCTTGGGATGTCTGGGAAAACAAGTTAGACACAAACCTAACGAGCTCCATTAATTGTCATGGCTTTGCAAAACAGACCTTCCTATTTGCTCCTCATGGAGCATTTTAAGCTGTCATCCCTGAGTGATGACTGCAGATGTGGATGATGATAGTCTGATGAGCAGACTAAATCCGAACATCCTGTTTTGATGTAGGGATGCTTGCTGCACCCCCACCCCATCCCAACACAGAGGACAGGGTTAGGAACCACGGGGCTTCCCAGTCCTAGAGTCCTGCTGACCCGGGAGGGCTCAACCTATTTTTTTTTTTTTTTTTTTTTTTTTGGAGACAGGGTCTCGCCCTGTCACCCAGGCTGGAGTGCAGTGGCATGATCTTGGCTCACTGCAGCCTCGACCTCTTGAGCTCAGGCGATCCTCCCACCTCAGCTTCCTGAGTAGCTGAAACTACAGGCGTGTACCAACATGCCTGGCTCATGTTTTCTATTTTTTTGTAGAGATGGGGTCTCACCATGTTTTTCCCAGGCTGGTCTTGAACTACTGGGTTCTGGTGATCCACCTCAGCTCCCCGAAGTGCTAGGACTGCAGGTGTGAGCCACCGCACTGGGCCTTGACCTCGCTTTTAACTCTGAGTCCTACCTCCTGCCAGGAACAGGAGGGCCTCTCCCGGGTCCATCCTCATCCCTACCACAGAGTACACTGGACTGGAATATTCTGTTCACACCTCCACCATCTCAGCCGGCCCAAATGCTGCAGGCAGGGATCAAGGTGACCTGTCTCTGTCTTCCAGGGCAGCCAGGATGGGGTCCAGCCCAGCATGGTACTCATCAAATGCTCTCTGACTGACCAAAGGCAGAGATACTACAGTAAGAAGGAGCTGCTAGGGACCCCTGACTCTCAAAAGCTTGGCGGGCCTTTGTGTTTAAGACAGAATTCAAGTTCAACAGATGAAGAACCCTGGGCAGGGGTCACCTTGACCAAAATAACAGTCTGGGCAAGAGCAGAGAGAGAGGGTGTGGGGCAGGACGACTGAATGGTGGACGGCGGGGGCAGGCCCAGGGCTCCGTGGAGGCAAGGACTTGAGGTTCACCCTGACAGAGCTCCAAGTCTTTGCCAGCTATTGCGTTAGGTGCTTCTAACCCTACCTGGCACAGCAGAGCCCTGGTGAGATACACAGGGCGGGAGGAGGACAGAGCAAACACACAGACCCCAGCCAGATCATGCTGCAAAGCTTGAGAAAGCCTCTAAGGTATCACCACTCACACAGAGAAGTCTTTTTCTCAAAACAGTTTTGCAGGGAGATGAGGGAGGACACTCGTGCGCGATCCTACCTGAAGGCGTAGGTCTTCTGATGCCAGCTCAGCTGTCCCCGGATGCTGTATGCGATGGTGGTGACAAACTCCCCGCCCAACCCCAGCTCCGAGCACAGCTTCAGGGCAAACTTCTCCGGCGAGTTCTCCTTCTCCGACATGTCCCACTCAAACTGGTCCACCAGGGAAATGTTTCCCACATGGATGTTCAGCTGAGGCAACAACCAAAGGACACAAGTTAGAGCTTTTGCAGCCCAGGGAGGCTGCAAGGAGCAGGGCCTGAGTCCCACCTGAGTCCCACCTTACCTTCATCCCATCCCCCCGTGCCCTGTGCTGGCGGGGACCTTCCTTTCTGCCCTTCACTCCTGCTGCCATCGGTCTTACATGACTACTCCAGCCAGGCAGGGCTCAGCTAAGGCATCCCTAAGCCCTGTCTTAAGCCAATGTCTATGCCCTTTACAGAGCTTACCCCTCTCGGAAAACCCTGCCTAGCGTGTTCACAGATGCACCCCACTCTGGGCCAACACGGTGAGGGGACAGAGAAGCCTGCGAGGAGCACAGTGCTGGGCCATCTCCTCCCACACTCCCCAGAGGACTCCCTGCAGCGCGTGACTCACAGCCAGAGGGCCCAGGCCCTGGGTGTGCTGTCAGGGGTTTTTCACCAGTGGACACCTGGAAGGCCAGCACCCAGCTGGAGAGAACACAGACTGTACCCCAGGAGCTCCCACCTACGCCCGCCCCCCTGGGGAGGCACCATTTTGACTTCTCACCCCTTGAGTAGGTGTGGCTGTTCTGAATAGGATGGACACTTCGGGGTCCAGGTTCATTCACTCTGCGTCATGCTTACAAGACTCCTCCCACTACAGTGTGGGGCTGGGGTCATCCCTCACTGCTGTCCAGTGCTCCACGGGGCAAGCAGGCCACGGTGCACCTGCCCATTCATTGTTGGCCCTTATCTTTTAAGTAAAGGATCAGGGTGGGCAGCTGCAGGGAGAACTCACCACTGCCTCGGAGCCCAGCCCTTCCGGGGACTTCTGCCTCCTTTTAGAGATGAGGGCACCCCAATCCCCGATCATGTTCATAAAGCCCTGTGCCTCTGAGTCCTGCACACCACCACCCACTTGCTAGAATGGTCTTCCACTCACCTGGCAGGACCAGCCTCTTCTCAGCATCCTAGTCTAAGCTAAAGTGCCAGCTCCTGAGAGCTCCCCTTCCCATCAGCCCCTTTCCACACCCTTCTCTCCATTTTCTCCCCCTTTGGAGACAGGATGTCACTCTGTCACTCAGGCTGGAGTGCAATGGCATGATCATGACTCACTACAGCCTTGACCTCCTGGGCTCAAGAGACCCTTCCGCTTCAGCCGCCTGAGTAGCTGGGACTACGGACATGCACTACCATGTCTGGCTAATATTTTGTAGAGACAAGGTCTCTACAAGGCCCAGGCAATGTACCAAGTGTTTTGGGCAGAGAAGAGACCCTGTGGTTGAGCCTTCTGTTCCCCGCAGGCTTCCCTGCTGCCTCTCCGTGTCGGCCCAGGCTGGCCTCAAAAGATCCTCCCCCGACAGTCTCCTGAGTAGCTGGGACTATACGTGCGGGCCACCATGCTGGCACCTCCCCTATTTTCTTCACAGCACTTAGGACTGTCTGAAACAATCTGAATCATTTGCCTCCAGGAATCCTAGCACAGGCAGAGTGTATTTGTTCTGGGAATGAAGGAATCCTCACGCAGAGGGAGGAAGCCGAGGGCACAGCTGCAGCATCCTGTACACGGCATGCAGCCAGGCAATGGGGGCTGCAGTCAGGCCCCCATGTCCTTTGCTATCTCCACAACGCCCATGCCTAATGATGAATGGAATCGGAGGTGCTGGCCCTTCCCAACTGGAATCTAATGCCAAGCAAACCACGTGGGTGCTGGGTCCAAGAAGAACGTGCAGCAGCAGACAGCCCATGGAACCATCCAACAGGACCCCATAGGACCATGGGCACATGGCTCCCACCCAGCAGGTCCTCCCTGCCCTGGGCTCATGGATGGAGTTGCCTGTCCCCTGCCATTCAGTCACTAACACATTCATTTATGCCAGAGTCTAGACTGTGTGTCTACCAAGGAGAGGCACAAGAGAGACAAACATTCAAAAGGCTGCTCTGAGAAAGGTGAGGCGGTGCACGTCTGTAGTCTCAGTTACTTGGGGGGCTGAGGTGGGAAGATCACTGGAGCTCAGGTGTTTGAGTCCAGCCTGGGCAACACAGCGAGACTCTGTGTCAAAAAAAAAAAAAAAAAAAGCCATGCTGGTGGGGGCACTGACAGACACTAAGTAGGTTAAGTGAGCATGTGGTGTGCCAGACAGCACGGGAGTGCCAGGGAGGAAAGGGAGGGAGGGGGAGAAAGTCCGGGCTGGCCTCAGAAGTCAGGAGGCCAGGAAGGCTTCTAGGAAGGTGGCCTTTAGGAAGAAGTGAACGTGCCCAGGGAGCAGGAATGTGGCTCCCGGGGGGGAGAACAGTCCCAGGTGGGGGACACAGTGATGTGAAGGCCTGAGGAGCCAAGGTCTGGCACCCGGATTGGCCCAGTGAGGGGGAAAAGGGAGGAGATGAGGGTGGCGAGGGACTGCAGCAGAGAGCAGTTATGGCCCTGAGGCCTTTGGAAGGGCTTGGCTTCCACAGAGGGATGTGGGAAGCTTCTGCGGTATTTTGGGCAGACAAGAGACACGGGCTGAGCTGCCATGCTGAGACCTCCACCGGAAGGTGGGGAAGGAGGAAGGGAGCCATCTGGCAGTGGCCTTGGTGGGGTAGTGAGGAGCGCTGGACTCCAGGTGGACTCATAAAACTCTTAAGACAGGGCCAGGCCCCTGTCCACCTCCTCAGCCCTGACTCACATCTCACCCCATGCACTCTCCAGATGGGGCCTGGACAGTGCCACAGGGTCGGATGGCTCAAATTTCAGCAGCACCATGTCCCCAGCTTCCTCCCCTGCCCCTCAACCCCTGCTGGAACTGGGCAAAGCCAGCCTGGGCCAGGTGCCCTGGCAAGGGCAGCCAGGCCTGGACTTTCGTCCTAGCATTGCCAAGAATATCTGGAAGATGCTGCTCCAACCTAAGGCACTCTTTCTGAGGACAGAGATGGTCCTCATGTGCCATGGCTCCAAAGATTCTTGTTTTCCTTCAGTCATGTTCCAGGATCAAGACAAAGAAGGATGTCCTTACAGAAACACCCAGCTCTGGCCAGGCACAGTGGTTCATGTCTGTAATCCCAGCAGTTTGAGAGGCCAAGGTGGAAGGGTTGCTTGAGCCCAAGAGTTCGAGACCAGCCTGGGCAACATAGTGAGACTCCATTTTCTCTTTTTTTTTTTTTTTTTGAGACAGAGTCAGTGGGATGGTAACAGCCTGTCGCCCAGGCTGGAGTGCAGTGGCGCAATCTTGGCTCACTGCAACCTCCACCTCCCGGGTTCAAGCAATTCTCATGCCTCAGCCTCCAGAGTAGCTGGGATTACAGGCGCATGCCACCACGCCCAGGTAATTTTTTATATTTTTAGTAGAGACAGGGTTTCATCATGTTGCCCAGGCTGGTCTTGAACTCCTGAGCTCATGCAATCTGCCCACCTCAGCTCTCCAAAGTCTTAGGATTACAGGCATGAGCCACGGTGCCCGGCCGAGACTCCATTTCCTACAGAAAATTTAAAAATTAGCCAGGCATGGTGGTACATGCTTATAGTTCCAACTATTCAGGAGGCCAAGATGGGAGGATAACTTGAGCCCAGGAGGTCAAGGCTGCGGTGAACCATGAAAAAAAAGGAAGGAAGAAAAAAGAAATACCCAGCTCTTCTGAGTCCGAGTTATAGATAGGAAACCCTGGGTGTGACCTTCTATTCCTCATGGGCAAGACAGGACACTGCTCCCAGGGTCACGGTGCCCAGGAGGCCTCTGGCCTGAAAAATGCAGTCTGTCCCACATAACGCAGGCTTCCCTGGGCCAGCTGTGTCCATCCTGTGACATCTGGTCTGACCCAAAGGGCAGAGCAGGACACTTGGCTGGGGACAGTCTCTCAACCTGCCAGCTGCCACCATCCCCCAGGTGGGAATCACAGGTAAGTCAGGGGGTCACTGGGGAAGCCTCTTCTGGTGGGGCAGGGGACAGCCCCAGGAGGATTACAGCTGCTGGGCAACTTCCTATATGGCTCCTCCACAGGCCCATCAAGATAATAACAACGAAAATGGGCTCAATTCTGAGAAAAATGTAAGGGAAGCTGCCAGTCAGGCTTCATGAGGACCCTGTGTGTGGCCAATCCCAGTCATTTGGAACCATGTGGCTGGGTGGGTTAGCCCACATGGCCTCATCCTCAACATGTTTACAAGACAAAGAGGTGCACAGAGTGGAGCCCTCAGGGCTGCCCTCCAGAGCCAGCAGACCGTATGCAGGACACAGGGCAGTTGCTTGCTGCCGCTCCCATCCCCACCCCACTTCTCTCCTACCATTGTCCCTTCTTTTCCTCCTAGCTGGCCATAATGTGAAACTGAAACAGGTTATGGGAAACAAATTTGTATTCCTCTCAAAAAGGTATTAACAAGTACAGAGACTGAATCAATAACAAAACCTTCCTGACAAAGAAAAGCCTTAGACCCAATGGCTTCATTGGTGAATTCTACCAAACACTGATTGACTGACTGGGTCAGAATCTCACTGTTGGCCAGGCTGGACTGCAGTGGCACTATCTCGGCTCACTGCAACCTCCGCCTCCCGGGCTCAAGCAATTCTCTTGCCTCAGCCTCCTGAGTAGCTGGGATTACAGGCGTGTACCACCACACCCGGCTAATTTTTGTATTTTTAGTACAGACGAGGTTTCACCATGTTGGTCAGGTGGTCTCTAACTCCCAATCTCAGGTGATCTGCCTGCCTCGGTCTCCCAAAGTGCTGGGATTACAGGCGTGAACCACTGCACCCGGCCATCTACCAAACATTTAAATAGGAGCTAACACCAATCCTTCTCAAACTATTCTTTAACTCATTGCCCTGATACCTAAGTCAGACAAAAAATACTACAAGAAAGGAAAACTACAAACCAACACCCCTTATGAATGTTGATGCAAAAATCCTCAAAAACATACTGGCAAACTGGCCGGGCACGGTGGCTCACGCCTATAATCCTTTGGGAGGCCAAGGCAGGCGGATCACCTGTGGTCGGGAGTTCGAGACCAGCCTGGTCAATATAAGACCCTGTCTCTACTAAAAATACAAAATTTAGCTGGGTGTGGTAGCATGCGCCTGTAGTCCCAGCTCCTCCTCGAGAGACTGAAGCAAGAAAATCGCTTGAATGGAAGTTGCAGCGAGCCAAGATCATGCCACTGCACTCCAGCCTGGGTAACAGAGCGAGACTCTGTCTAAAAAAAAGAAAAGAAAAACTAACAGTGTCAGTAAGAATGTGGAGAAATTGGAACCCTTGTGCATTGCTGGTAGGAATATAAAAAGGTGCAGCCACTGAGAAAGGCAGTATAGTGGTTCCTCAAAAAACTAAACATGGAATTACCGTACGATCCAGAAATTCCATTTCTAGGTATGCACCCAAAAGAAATGAAAGCAGGGGCCAGACACAGGGGCTCACGCCTATAATCCCAGCATTTTAGAAGGCTAAGGCAGGTGGATCATTTGAGTTTGGGAGGCCGAGGTGGAGTCTGAGACCAAGCTGGCCAACATGGTGAAACCCCGTCTCTATTAAAAATCCAAAAAAATTAGCTGGGCATGGTGGTGGGCGCCAGTAATCCCAGCTACTCAGGAAGCTGAAGCAGGAAATCGCCTGAACCTGGGAGACAGGAGTGCCATGAGCCAAGATCGTGCCACTGCACTCCATCCAGCCTGAGCGACAGAGTGAGACTCCATCTAAATGAATGAATGAATTAATTAATTAATAAATGGAAACAGGGACACCAACAGATATTGGCACACCCAGGTTCATAGCAGCATTATTCACAATAGCCAAAATGTGGAAGCAGCCCAAGTGTCTGTCCATTTAGGGATGAACAAATAAAAATGTAATAGATCCATACAACAGAATATTATTTAGCCTTAATAAGAAAGGAGGCTGGGCACAGTGGCTCACGCCTGTAATCCCAGCACTTTGGGAGGCTGAGGTGGGCAGATGGCTTGAGCCCAGGAGTTTGAGACCAGCCTGAGCAACATGGCGAAACCCCATCTCTACAAAAAAATACAAAAAATTAGTCGGGTGTGGCGAGTGTGCCGGTAGTCCTAGCTTCCCAGCTACTCAGGAGGCTGCACTGGGAGGATCACTTGAGCCCAGGAAGCAGAGGTTGCAGTGAGCTGTAACTGTGCCACTGCACTCCAGCCTGGGCAACAGAGTAAGACTCTGTCTAAAAATAAACACATTTTAAAAAGGGAAGGAAATTCTGACATGGTATAACATAAATGAACCTTGAAGACATTCTGCTAAGTGAAATAAACCAGTCACAAAGGGACAAATACTGCATGATTCCCTTATGGAATGTAAATGAGACACCTCGAGTAGTCAAATTCATAGAGACAGAAAGCAGAATGGTGCTTGCCAGGGGCTGGGGGAGGGGGAATGGGGAGTTAGTGTTTGATGGACAGTTTCAGTTTTACATGATAGAATTCTGGAGATGGGTGGTGGTGATAATTACACAGCCATGGATGTGAATATACTGCCACTGAATTTACACTTAAGTGGTTAAAATGGTAAATTTTATGTTATGAATGTTACCACAATCTTAAAATATTAATCAAGAAAACAAAGTATTGGCCAGGCACGGTGTACTGCAGGCTTATGCCTGTAATCCCAGCACTCTGGGAGGCTGAGGCAGGCAGATCACCAGGTCAGGAGATCAAGACCATTCTGGCTAACACGGTGAAACCCAGTCTCTGCTAAAAAAAAAAATACAAAAAATTAGCCAGGCGTGGTGGCAAGTGCCTGTAGTCCCAGCTACTTGGGAGGCTGAGGTAGGAGAATGGTGTGAACCCAGGAGGTGGAGCTTGCAGTGAGCCAAGATCGCACCACTGCACTCCAGCCTGGGCGACAGAGTGAGACTGCGCCTCTCACACACACACATACACACACACACACACACACACACACAGAAAGAAAGAAAACAAAGTATTTAGGCCAGGTGCGGTGGCTCATGCCTGTAATCCCAGCACTTTGGGAGGCTAAGGTGGGTGGATCACCTGAGGTCAGGAGTTTGAGACCAGACTGACAAATATGGTGAAACCCTGTCTCTACTAAAAATATGAAAATTAGCCTGGCATAGTGACGAGCATCTATAATCCTAGCTACTCGGGAGGCTGAGACAGGAGAATTGCTTGAACCCAGGAGGTGGAGGTTGCAGTGAGTCGAGATCGTGCCACTGCACTCCAGCCTAGGCGACACAGTGAGACTCTTAACTAACTAAATAAGATATTTAGTTATTCGCTACTTAGGGGACCACAGAGGAAGTTGCTGGTGATTCCCCCACATTATTTTCCAAAATCTTTGTAAAGTGCCACGGAGAACCACAGTGGGAAGAAGTGGGCCCAGGCTCCATCTGGCGCACGGGGCAGAGGCGTCCCTCGGTCACAGGAGGCGTCCCTCCCGATGCTCCTCCACCCCAAAGACTATTTTCAGGAACCCTTTGTAACATGGCTTTTATTTTTGTACATCAATGTTTTCCTAAAATGGAAGCCAAAGGCACAGCATCAGATCTAACCAAACCACTGACCTTTTTAGGGTCATCACATGTGCCAATTTCATCTACTTCTCATATCTTCCTATTTTCAAAGCTCCCCTCACCCTCAAGGCATAGTCTGGCAGTGGCAGCTCAGCACAGCAAGGATTATGCTATAGGCTCTGCAGGGTGCAGGCCTGTGCCCAATCGCCTGCCCCACCATTTCTCAACTGGCCAGTTTGCAACTTCTGCAGGTGATCTCAGCTCTCCACGTGCCCACCTCTTCACCTGTAATATGGCCGCTAAGGCAGCATCTTACTGGGTTACTAGGCCACCCTGGAGCGCTCAGCCTGGCCCAGCCAATCAGCTGCCTTCACCTCCTCTAGACCTCCGGGCTTTGTTCATAGCCTGGCAGTGCCTCAGAGGCACCCCCTGAATGTGTGCAGAATGTAACACTTTACTATGAGAACTCAGCCTATGCCCTTCCTGGGGGATTGCAAGGAGCAAAGCCAGGTGCTATGACTTTCCAGATGACATGGAACCCAAAGACGGGCTTCTGCTGAGGCCTTGGTGTACCCTCAGTGCTCCATGATGACACCCACCCTGAGGGCCAGGAAGGCTCCAGTGCTGGGTGAGAAGTCACCCACCTTGATGATGACGCGCTGGTCTGACTGGTCCTCCAGGATGCTGTCCGTGGGGTAGGACTCGATCTGCTGTCTGATGGCGGAGGCGATGGCTGGCACAAACGTCAGCGGGTTCAAATCTAGATCGTCACAGAGGATTTCTGAAAACATCTCAGGCGTCATCAACTTCTCTGAAATCAGGAGAGGGAAGGGATGCCAACAGACTGCACCGTGCTTGGGCATGGACCGGCCTCCCTCACCCCTTCCTCTTTGAAGCCAAACATCTCCGGATGCAGGAGATGACAATCAGGACACTGAGGGTGGCCTTCCTGGAAACTGGGAGTGGAAGGAGGAAGCACATGACTAGCAGGCCCCCAGCCCTCATCCTGTACAGACCTCCTGCTCCATGCCCCGGGGGTGGTCATGGCCATAAACACTACCCCCATTCTACTCATAACTGGGTGGGCGCATGAGATTATCCCAACTAATGAGATGATCCGGGCAAGGCCAGCAAAGGCACATCGAAGCTTGCGTGCCATCTCTTTACTCCCCTCTGTGCTGAACTGGTGGCAGACGTGATGGCACAGAGGCTGGCCCAATACCAGGCCTCATGTGAGCAAAACACACTGTGCCAAGCCACAGCGATTTCCAGGCCTGTGACTGCAGTAGCAGCAGCAGGACCTCAACAAGGTCACAAGCGTGGAGGTCCCTACAGATTCCAGATCCTGGAAAAGTAATTGTACCAGATGGGAGCTCACAGGGACCATCTGTGGCCAGCCAGACCTCAGCAAGGTCCTCTCAGTCAACTCTCCCTACTCTGCCCAGACCTTACTGATAAGACGCCTTGCAAGGATAAGCTGAAAAAGCCAAGAAAAATTCCCTCAGAGCAGACAGCAGGATTCCATCATCAAGAAGCAGGTCTGCCTAACAGATCATAGCCCCACTATTTCCTCCCTGCCCTAAAGACACGCTGGGGACCAGCATCCTAACAGCCCGCAGGGCAGCAACAGCAGGAACCTCAGGTGCATGGGGTAAACACCCAGTGAATACGCTGCCCAGAGCATTTTAAAATTAAACTTTTTAAGTAATTGTAGATTCATGTGCAGATGCAAGAAACAACACAGAGAAATTCCATGCAAACTGCGCCCAGTTTCCTCCAAAAAAGTCAAGATACAGGACTGTATCTGTGTCCAGTGATTCATCCAGGTTGTCACTTCCTTTTACTGCCAAGTGACATTCTGTGGTACGAAGGGGCCTCACTTTAACTATTCACTCACTGAAGGCTATCTAGATCATTTCCAGTTTCCTACTATTATAAATAAAGCTGCTATGAACATCCATGTGTAGGCTTTTGTGTAAACATGTCTTCATTTCTCCAGGATAAATGCTCAGGTACACTGGTTGCATGTTTAGTTTTTTTTTTTTTTTTTTTTTTTTTGAGACGGAGTCTCACTCTGTCGCCCAGGCTGGAGTGCAGTGGCACTATCTCGGCTCACTGCAAGCTCCGCCTCCCGGGTTCACGTCATTCTCCTGCCTCAGCCTCTCGAGTAGCTGGGACTACAGGCGCCCACCACCACGCCCAGCTAATTTTTTGTATTTTTAGTAGAGACGGGGTTTCACCGTGTTAGCCAGGATGGTCTCCATCTCCTGACCTCGTGATCCGCCCACCTCAGCCTCCCAAAGTGCTGGGATTACAGGTGTGAGCCACCGTGCCCGGCCGCATGTTTAGTTTTTAACAGAAACTGCAAAACTGTTTTCCAGGGCAGTTTTCCAGCCACTTCACATTCCCATCAGCAGCTTATGAGTGACCCAGTTCCTCTACATCCTTGCCAGCATCTGATGTTGTCACCACTTTTTAAAGATGTGGAATAACAGTGTAATTTTAATCTGCATTTCCCTAAGGCTAACAATGTGGAAAAGCTTTTCAATGTTTATTTGCCACCTGTATAACTTCTTTAGTGAAGTTTCTCTTCGTGTCTTTTGCCTTTTTTTTTTTTTTTTTTTTTTGAGACAGAGTTTTGCTCTTGTTGCCCAGGCTGGAGTGCAACGGCGTGATCTTGGCTCACAGCAACCTCAGCCTCCTGGGTTCAAGCAATTCTCCTGCCTCGGCCTCCCAAGTAGCTGGAATTACAGGCATGCGCCACCATGCTCGGCTAATTTTGTATTTTTAGTAGAGACGAGGTTTCTCCATGTTGGTCAAGCTGGTCTCAAACTCCTGACCTCAGGTGATCTGCCTGCCTCAGCCTCCCAAAGTGTTGGGATTACAGGTGTGGGCCACTGTGCCTGGACTTTTTTGTTGTTGTTGCTTTTTTGGGACAGAGTTTCACTTTTGTTGCCCAGGCTGGAGTGCAACAGCACGATCTCGGCTCACAGCAACCTACGCCTCCCAGGTTCAAGCGATTCTCCTGCCTCAGCCACCCGAGTAGCTGGGGTTACAGGCATGCGCCACCACACTCAGCTAATTGTGTATTTTTAGTAGAGACGGGGTTTCTCCATGTTGGTCAGGCTGGTCTCTAACTCGTGATCTCAGGTGATCCGCCCACCTCAGCCTCCCAAAGTGCTAGGATTACAGACGTAAGCCACTGCACCAGCCTATTTGCCTATGACTGTCTAATTGCTCCAGCGCCATTTTGTTGAATGAGCTGTCTTTCCTCCATTGAATCACATTTGCATCTTTGTAAAAATCAGGAGGGCACGTTTGTGTGGGTCTGTTTCTGGATTCTCAATTCTGTTCCATCACGGTATGTCACTCCACCAATACCACACAACCTTGATTATCGTAGCTATATAGTAAGCCTTGAGATTGGGTAGAATGATTACTCCCACTTTACTGTTTTTCAAAATTGCTGGCCGGGTGCGGTGGCTCACACCTGTAATCCCAGCACTTTGGGAGGCTGAGACAGGCAGACTGCCTGAGCTCAGGAGTTCGAGACCAACCTGGCCAACATGGTGAAACCCTGTCTCTACTAAAAATACAGAAATTAGCTGGGCATGATGGCGGGCACCTGTAATTCCACCTACTCAGGAGGCTGAGGCAGGAGAAACGCTTGAAACCAGAAGGTGGAGGTTACAGTGAGCAGAGATCATGCCACTGCACTCCAGCCTGGGCAAAAGAAAAAACTCCATCTCAAAAAATAATAATAATAAAAAATAAATTGCTTTAGCTATTTTAGTTTCTTTGCCTTTCCATATAAATCTTAGAACAATCTTGTCTATATCTACAAAATAATTCTTGCTAGGATTTTCAATGAAATTGCATTAAATCTGTGTATCAATTTGGGGAAAACTGACATCATCTTGAGTCTTTTAATCCGTGAATATGATATGTCTACTTATTTAGGTCTTCTTTAATTACTTTCGTCAGTGTTTTATAGTTTTTGGTATATAAGTCCTGTACATGTTTTGTTAGATTTATACCTAAGTATTCCTTTTTTTATTGAGTGATGATAAATGGTAATGTATTTTTAATTTGTGTCTAGGTACTCATTAATGGTATATAGGAATAAAATGGATTTCTGTATGTTTACCTTGTATCCCTTGTATCTTGTGATCTTGGGGAACTCAGTTATTAGTTCTCCAAGTTTTCTGTAGATCTCTTGGGATTTTCTACATGGACAATCATGTCATCTGCAAATAGGATTTTATTTCTTCCTTTCCAATCTACACGTCTTTTATTTCCTTTTCTCGGCTTACTGGATTAGCCAGAACTTCCAACAATATGTTGAATAAGAATAGTGACAGCAGACATATTTGGCTTGTTCCTGGTCTCTGGCAGAAAGCATGCAACCTTTCACTATTAAATGTTAGCAACAGGAGGCCAGGCTCTGTGGCTCATGCCTGTAATCCCAGCACTTTGGGAGGCCGAGGCGGGTGGACCACATGGTCAGGAGATCGAGACATTCCTGGCTAACACTGTGAAACCCCGTCTCTACTAAAAATACAAAAAGTTAGTTGGGCGTGGTGGCAGGGCACCTGTAGTCCCAGCTACCAGGGAGGCTGAGGCAGGAGAATGGCGTGAATCCAGGAGGCGGAGCTTGCAGTGAGCTGAGATCATGCCACTGCACTCCAGCCTAGGCGACAGAGCAATACTCTTAAAAAAAAAAAAAAAAAAAAAAATAGCAACAGGACTTTCTGTACTAAATAGACGCTCTTTATTAAATGGAGGAAGTTTCTTGCTATTATTTTTCTGAGCATTTTTATCATCAGGTGTTGAGTTCTACAAAATGCTTTTTCTGTTATCAACTGATCTGATCCTGTGATTTTTCTTCATTAGTGTGTTAATATGGTGGATTACATTGATTGAGCTTCAAATATTGACCCAGCCGTCCATCCCTGCAATAAATCCCACTTGGTCACAGTATATAATTATTTCTATATATTGCTGAATTCTATTTCCCAATATTTTGCTAAGGATTTTACATCTTTAGTCATAAAGGATATTGGTCTGTATTTTTCTTTTTTTTGGTATTGTCTTTAGGTTTGGTATCTAGGTAATACGAGCTTTATAAAATTGATTAGGAAGTGCGTTCTCCTCTTCCATTTTCTGGAAGAGATTGTTTAGAATTGGTGTTAATTCATTTGTCAACATTTGATTGATAGAATTCTCCAGTGAAATCATATGGGCCCAGAGATTTTTTGCGGGGGGGAGAATTGTTTTCCTTTTTAAAAATAGTTTTATATTAAAATTTAATTAGAGATTGGATCCAGCTATGTAGCCTAGGCTGGTCTTGAACTCCTGGCCTCAAGTAATCCTCCTACCTCAGCCTCCCAAAGAGCTGGGATTACAGGTAAGAGCCACCATGCCTGGCCATTTTTTGGGGTTTTTAAATTACAAATTCTGTTTCCTTAATAGTTATAGGGCAACTGAAATTATCTATTGGATATTGGATGAGTTGTGGTACTTTGTGTTTTGCAAGAAATTAATCCATTTTGTGTAAGTTGTCAAACTTACAGATATAGAATTGTTTGCAGTATTCCTTTTGAATCTGCAGGGTCTGTGGTGACATCCCATTACATTCCTGATATTGATAATTTACGTTCTTTTTGTCAGCCTTGCTAGAGATTGCCAGTTTTATTAATTTTTCAAAGAACCAGCTAGGTTTCATTAATTTTCTCTATTGTTTGATTTCTGTTTTCAATGTCATTGATTTCTGCTCTTCAAATGTCCTTCCTTCCTTCTGCTTCCTTTGGTTTTGTTTCTCTTGGTTCTTGAGATTAGAGCTTAGATTATCGACTTGAGGAAAGCTTTTCCTGTTTTCTAATGTACGCACTGGTGCTACAGATAATCTGCATTGCACTGTTTAGCTTTATCCCACAAATTTTGATATGCTGCATTTTCATTTAGGTCTGTGCATGTTTTTAAATTTTCCTACAGACTTCCTCTTTGAACCACAGATTATTTAGAAGTCTGTTATTTAGCTTACATGTATTTGAGTCAATTGTGGTTGGAGAACACAGTCTAAATGGTTTCAATTCTTTTAAATTTGTTGAAACTTGTTTTATGATCCATTATACGGATTATATGGTATATGTTGCATAGGCACTTGAAAGAATGTGCATTCGGCTGTGCTGGAGTGTTCTATAAATGCTAATCAGATTCTGTTGGTCGATAGTGTTTTTGATCTTACATCATTTTGCTGATTTTCCGTCCAGTTCCATCGGTTGTTGAGAGAGGAATGCTGAGGTCTCTGATGATTGTGAATTTGTTTATTTCTCCTTTCGGTTCTATCTGATACTGTTTCACATATTTTCCAGCTCTATCGTTTGCTGCACACATATTTAGGACTGCTATGTCTTCTTGGTGAACTTATCTTTTTATCATTATTTAATGTCCTTCTCTGTCTCTGGTCATTTTCTTTGAAGTCTGCCTTACTGATACTAACATTGTCATTCCAGCTTTCCTTTGATTAATGTTTTACCTTTATCCATCTTTTTTTTTTTTTTTTTGAGACAGAGTCTCGCTCTATCGCCCAGGCTGGAGTGCAATGGTGTGATCTCAGCTCAACACAACTTCCACTTCCTGGGTTCAAGCAATTCTCCCTGCCTCAGCTTCCCATTCCCAAGTAGCTGGGATTACAGGCACCCGCCACCACATCCAGCTAATTTTTGTATTTTTAGTAGAGACAGGGTTTTGCCATGTTAGCCAGGCTGGTCTTGAACTCCTGACCTCAGGTGATCCGCCTGCCTCAGCCTCCCAAAATGCAGGGATTACAGGCATGAGCCACCGCGCCCAGACTTAAATCTTTCTACATACATTTAGAACCATATCAGATACTGTTACAATTTTTGCTTCAACTGTCAAAACATAATTTGTTAAACCCAAGAGGAGAGGAAAGTCTATTTTATTTATCTACATTTTTGTTTATCATGCTTTCTTTTCTTCCTTCCTGATGTCCCAACGTTTCTTCTTTAATCATTTCCTTTCTTTCTTTTTTTTTTTTTTTTGAGACAGAGTCTTGCTGTGTTGCCCAGGCTGGAGTGCAGTGGTGTGATCTCGGCTCACTGCAACCTCCGCCTCCCAGGTTCAAGTGACTCTTCTACCTCAGCATCCCGAGTAGCTGGGACCACAGGCGTGCGCCACCACGCCCGGCTAATTTTTGTATTTTTAGTAGAGACTGGGTTTCACCATATTGGTCAGGCTGGTCTCAAACTCCTGACCTTGTGATCCGCCTGCCTCGGCCTCCCAAAGTGCTGGGATTACAGGTGGGAGCTACTACGCCGGCAATCATTTCCTTTCTTTTAGCCACTCTTTTAGGGAAGGTCTGTAGGGGATAGTTTTTTGTTTTTTGTTTTTTTTTTGAGTTGGAGTCTCACTCTGTCGCCCAGGCTGGAGTGCAATGGCGTGATCTCCGTTCACTGTAACCTCTGCCTCCTGGGTTCAAGTGATTCTCCTGCCTCAGCCTCCAGAGTAGCTGGGATTATAGGCATGCGCCTCCACGCCCAGATAATTGTTTTTGTATTTTTAGTAGAGACGGGGTTTCACCATGTTGGTCAGGCTGGTCTCCAACTCCTGACCTTGTGATCTGCCCGCCTTGGCCTCCCAAAGTGCTGGGATTACAGGCGTGAGCCACCGCGCCCAGCACTTAGTTTTCTTTCATCTAAGAATGTCTTGACTAAGAATGTCCAATATCGTTCATTCCTGAACAATATTGTCACTGGGTACAGGATTCTAGATTAACAGTTCTTTTCTTTCAGTACTTGAAAAATATCATGCCACTTCCTCTAGACTCCAGTTTCTCATGAGAAATCATGGAGTGCAGTGGCTCACGCCTGTAATCCCAACACTTTGGGAGGCCAAGGCGGGCGGATCACAAGGTCAGGAGATCGAGAACATCCTGGCTAACACAGTGAAACCCTGTCTCTACTAAAAATGCAAAAAATTAGCCAGGCATGGCGGTGGGCGCCTGTAGTCCCAGCTGCTCGGCAGGCTGAGGCAGGAGAATGTCGTGAACCCGGGAGGCGGGGCGTGCAGTGAGCCGAGATCAAGGCACTGCACTCCAGAGTGGGCGACAGAGCGGGACTCCGTCTCAAAAAAAAAAAAAAAATACAAAAATACAAAAAATTAGCTGGGCATGGTGGTAGGCACCTGTAGTCCCAGCTACTCGGGAGACTGAGGCAGGAGAATGGCGTGAACCTGGGAGGCGGAGCTTGCAGTGAGCCGAGATCATGCCCACTGCACTCCAGCCTGAGCGACAGAATGAGACTGTCTCAAAAAAAAAAAAAAAAAAAAAATACAAAAATTAGCCGGGCATGGTGGCAGGCGCCTGTAGTCACAGCTACTCGGGAGACTGAGGCAGGAGAATGGTGTGAACCCAGGAGGCGGAGCTTGCAGTGAGCCGAGATCGCACCACTGCACTCCAGCCTGGGCGACAGAGCAAGACTCCATATCCAAAAAAAAAAAAAAAAAAGAAATCTATTGTCTTTTCCCTATAAGTAAGTTTTCCTTTTTCTCTGATTGCTTTCAAGATTTTTTTCTTTGTGTTGAGTTTCCAGAAGTTTAATTATGATGTGTCTTTGCATGGATTGCTTTGGGTTAATCATGTTGGGCTTCACTTGGCTTCCTGAATCTATCATTTGGTTTTTTTTTTTTTAACTTTAAAAAAAATGTTTTTGAGACAGGGTCTCACTCTGTTGCCCAGGCTGGAGTGCAGCGGCTCAATCACAGCTCACTGAAGCCTCAACCTCCCGGGCTCAAGCGATCCTCCCATCTCAGCCTCCCAAGTAGCTGAGATCACAGACACGCGCTACCACATCTGGTGAATTTTTGTAGAAATGGGGTTTCACCACGTCACCCAGGCTGGTCTTGAGCTCCCGGGGTAAAGTGATCTGCCCGCCTCAGCCTCAGGCGTGAGCAACTGTGCTCAGCCTCATTTAATTTTTTAGAGCCCAAAACAAGCATGTGGATATAAATCTCTAAAAACTTGCCTTCTGTAGCCAAGTGTAACACTCAGGGCCCTAATCACTCCTTTGCCTGTGTGCCAAGACAGATTCCAAACCTCTTCCTGAGGGGATTCCCTTGTTCCCCTTCTGGGTGAAGATGGCATCTATGTCCGCATGTGTTCTGGTTAGGCAACTCATCTTTTCTGGAGGATTTTAATAAATACTTCCCTCCCTCAGCAGGCTGTTAAGGCAGGTGACACCATACATCACCAGTGATTCAGAGAAGCACTACTTCAAGTCCTTTTCAGAGAAAATAACCTCAAACTCATCACAACACCTACCAGAAACCTGAGAAAAATCCTGATTCCTTTTTTTTTTTTTTTTTTTTTTTTTGAGACAGAGTCTTACTCTGTCGCCCAGGTTGAAGTGCAATGCCACAATCTCAGCTAACTGCAACCGCTGCCTCCTGGGTTCAAGTGATTCTTGTGCCTCAGCCTCCCAGGTTGCTGGGACCACAGGTGTGTGCCACCACACCCGACTAATTTTTATATTTTTAGTAGAGATGGGGTTTCGCCATGATGGCCAGGCTGGTATCAAACTCCTGGCCTCAAGTGATCCTCCCACCTCACCCTCCCAAAGTGCTGGGATTACAGGCGTGAGCCACCATGCCTGGCCAATCCTGCTTCTGAAGGTGGCCTGAACATACACTTCATTCATGCTACTCAAGTAATGCTACTTCACATATTTAATCCCACTGTGATAGACTCCCATGCCCACCTTTAAGATGTATGAAATTTCAAAGCAAATCAATAACAATTTTGGCATGGCCTTCTAACCACCAATTAAGAATCACAGCTCTTACACATGCCAAATACCACCCAGAGCTGAGGAAGAGTTCGCAGAACAACACTATTTTGGTTCTCCACCGGTTAAGACTTTGTTCTAAATTACTTTCAGTGGGCATCATATTTTACATGAGGACTCCTAGGAGGAACAGCCCAGTGAAACTCACTGTGGAGTTCATGGACGATCCTGGTCTTCCTTACTATACTGTGCCCTCTTCCTGAGGGCTGTAGGAAATCTCAGATTCCAGGACCACGTGTGATTCTACTTCTTCAGAGCCACAGGCTGCTGCTAACCTTGACCACACTGAGTATGCAAATGATCTTCACATCTCATTCTGCCTGGTTCTAAAAAGACCCAGAGCCACGCCCAACTCCCAGCCAACGTTCACCAAATAAAATCTGAGTACGAGCTCCCTCTTCAACTTGAACATTTCCTCTTTATCCAGTTTTTCCTAACCACTCTGTTTTCATTTGCTTTAGTCATTTGGGCCCAGTGTACATATGGTAAGCTTCCCTGCATCCTTTCTGGAACAGGGCGGATGTATAAACAAACCGGAACTTTCTATGTGTTGCCCAAAGAAAGGTAACGAGACAGAGCATGGACTGATCCAATTTGAACAACTAAGTTCCTATGCTGGGCTAGATTCTATGTTAAGAGAAACAGCAGCTGGGCACGGTGGCTCACACCTGTAATCCCAGCACTTTGGGAGGCCGAGGCGGGTGGATCACCTGAGGTCAGGAGTTTGAGACCAGCTTGACCAATATGGTGAAATCCCGTCTCTACTAAAAATACAAAATTAGCCAAGCATGGTGGCGCATGCCTGTAATCCCAGCTACTCGGGAGGCTGAGGCAGGAGAATCACTTGAACCTGGGAGGCGGAAGTTGTGGTGAGCTGAGATCACGCCATTGCACACCAGCCTGGGCAACAAGAGTGAAACTCCATCTCAAAAAAAAAGAAGAAAAACAGCAATGAAAAACAAGGCCCCTGACCTTAAAGGGTTGAAATGGGGAAGGAGAGACAAGAATTAACAAATAACTATGATGTGGGCCAGCAGAGATAAGCAGGGAGCTTGGCAGAGATAACAGGCGTTGTGCAGCACTGGTGGCCTGGTCCCCATGGGCTGTCCTGTCCCTGTTCTGGGGCATGACCAGTGAACTGTACCTGTCCCCATCTACACTCAATACAACCTCCTGGAGTCTCTTGCCAGTGTCCTCCCTCACCCATGTCTCCTCCCACTGGCGTCCCCCCTCACCAGCTGACCTGTGGGACCTAGGGGACAAGCACCCAGCACATGGCTCTCAGGCCTTCTTCTCAGGGCTGAGCAGAGGCCTTTGGACTCAGGCCTGGCACTGGTGTGAGCAAGTGGTAGGCCTAGCACTCAGGCATAGCATGCTGAGTGCCTGAGGATGACCAAAGGAAGCAGCCTAATCCTTCCAGAAAGCTCAAGGCAGCCACATATCAACAACCACTCACACTCTCCTCCCTTAGGAAATCCCTTCTGAGAGAAAAATGCTGCAACTATGTTATCTGCTGTGGAGCCGTCTACAGCAGGGGGAGTTTTAGCAAACAAAGGTGCCTTGACCCAGGAGAAAATGCTGCACTGTTTGAAGATTAAAGAAATCAGAAAGAGGCTGGGTGCAGTGGCTCACGCCTGTAATCCCAGCAGTGTGGGAGGCCATGGCAGGCGGATCACCTGAGGTCAGTTCAAGACCAGCCTGGCTAACATGGTGAAACCCTATCTCTACTAAAAATACAAAAATCAGCCAGGCATGGTGGCACGCGCCTGTAGTTCCAGCTACTCAGGAGGCTGAGGCAGGAGAATCGCTTGGACTTAGAAGAGGCTGCAGTGAGCTAAGATCACGCCACTGCACTCCAGCCTGGGCGACAGAGCGAGACTCCATCTCCCCCTGCAAAAAAAGAGAAACCAGAAAGATACTTATGATAAGTGAAGAAAAATAAAACGATACTTGCTCTGTAGTGACAACTATGTTAAATGTTTGCATGTGGAATTGACAGAAAAGGTAAAACTGAAAACATTATTCAGGTGGTGAGATTCTGATGATTTTAAGCATTTACTCACTTAAAAATGATAACGCTGGGCACAGTGGCACACACCTGTATTCCTAGCTATTTGGGAGGCCGTGGCAGGAGGACTGCTTGAGCCCAGGCAGTTCAAGATTACAGTGGGCTATGAGAGTATCACTGTACTCCAGCCTGGGCAACAGAATGAGACTCTGTCTCTTAAAAAAAAAAAAATTAGGTAAAATAAAATAAAGATGATATTCACTGCATTTTGTCTGAATATAAATAGTATGTTCATTATAAAAATTCGGCAGGATACAGACACTAAGTAAAAAAAAACTGGTATGCAACAAGATCTAAAACAACAGTAATAATAGTAAAAATACATTCTAACAGACTTAAAAATAGAGAAAACAATAAATGCATGCATGATCCTCCCTCCCAGATGGGATAAGCAGTCTAGACACTTGGGATGCATATCCTTCTAACCTTTCTGTCTACATCTGCACAAAGACCGAGTTCTGTTCAGGCTTTGGAAGCCCAGGAAGAGCCAGAAGAGATGGCATCTGACCCAGGACTTACAGAGTGAGGATGTCTAAAGAGATGACCAGTTAGGGGTGGAGAGAGGCACGGGGCACACATGCAGCCTCACACAGCAGAAGCAGGGTGGCAGACAGGACCCAAGGCAGGCGTGTGCAGGACTCGGGGGCTGAACTAGGTCTGACTGGCATTGTCATCATCATCCATGCTATGCAGATCAGCCACCTCCCATGCCAGGCCCCTTGGGCCACCCAATCTCAGTATGGGGAAAGGAGTCCGAAGTTCACAGGCCCAACCCACAGTGAACAGCAACAGAACCAGGACTGAACCCAGAGCCCACACCCTCCAAAACTATGCCCCAATGTCCTGCGTGTCAGGTCCAGAATCTGCCAGACAGGCAGCTGGCAGGAAAGGGGACTGTTCCCACGTAACACACAGGGGTTGGGGCCAGGCCCAGCCAAGCCCGACCACCTTGTACCATTCATGTTCCAGGTGAAGGCGTCTCGCAGCTTCTGCCCATCGATCTCCATATCCAGCCGGATGGGGACCAGCACCTCGGGCTGAGATGCATTCTCATGGATCACAGCTGGGTCATGGTCATCAAAGCTGAAAGTGAAATGGAAGCAACAGTCAGCAAGAGGGCCGGAGCCCTAGGTATGCAAATTTTCAGCCTCTCTCTCTGCACAGCAGGCCTCTGCAAACCCGTCTGGGGAAGACAGCCACTTGTCAGCTAACAGCTGAGGCAGCAGACGAGGCCAGCAGGGGTCCCGGGGCCACGGTCTAATGGGGACAGTTGGGGCCATAAATAACAAGCACCAGTCTGTCTGCAATAGAATCGACCTGGGCAGTGTTGGAACAACACCCAGATGTCCTGTGAAGGGATATTTAAGCCTGAAATTTGGCAGGACTTTCATGGAAGGCTGTGGGAAAGGAGAAGGGCATTTCCAGAAGAGGAAATATTCCAGCAAGGCCAAGGCAGGTGAATGGAGGAACTGCTGAGGATGCATAAACAGACCACAGAGCACAGATTCCATGGGGAGCAGTGGTCAGGGATGCTGCAAAGCTAGCGGGTGTCGAAGCACCCACAGTTCTCCTCTCAGGCTATGCAAACTGGCCACTGCCCTGAGGGAGTCCCAGGAGGATTCTAAGCAATGGAGTTGAGTACTTTGGGAAGATAAAGAGGGAAGAGTCGGGCAGGCAGGTTGGTGAGATGGAGCTGGAGGACAGAGGACACCTAAGGGCATCTGGGAGCAAGGAGAGGGCTGAGAAGGGCCCCCAGTGACCTTGGGAGGCAGATGGAAGACAGAGAGAAATGAGCTGAGTGCCAGGCATGAATGCGCTGGGAAACAGACAGGGAAAGGGGAAGGGGTGCTGCAGAAAAGAGGTGGCCACTCTAAGGGAGAAAGCGACAGTCAACTAGGGATGGGAAGAAGAGATGGAGGGAAGGAAGACAGAAGGAAAAGGAGGAGGGGGTAGGATGGGAGGGATGGAAGGAGGAATGATGGAAGGAAGGAGGAAAGGAAAGAGGGAAGGAGGGAGAACGGGGCTAAACCTCAGCAGAGGCAACTGCAGGGCAGGAGCTCTGGGAGGTCTGACAGCAATGAGGATGTTCTCAGCCCTGAGGCAGGGTGAGTGGGGCAGAGTGCGGCAGTGGCAGCACCAGGCCAGCTTGGGCCTGGCACCCCAGTGAGAACTCCTGCTTCTGCTCCGAGGGTGATGGGGAGCCTGGAGGATTCTGCGTGGAGAGGTGACATGATCTGCCTGGAGCAGAGGCCACACCAGCTGCAGAGCTGACAAGGCAGCAGGGAGGGGAGGCAGGGGCTGCTAGAGACCCCAAGGAGAGAGGTGGGGGGTTGGCTGAGGCAGTTCCCAGGCGAGAACCTGGAGAGACTGGACTTACTGTGTGAGGAAAAGGCAGGCCTTGGGAAAGAAACCTATGGCCTGAGCAAGGAGAGGGCTGGATCTCCACGTGCCAAGATTGAGGTCTTCAGGCAGCATGAGGCTGAGGGGGTGAGGGCAGCTGAGGAAGTCTGGGCCACAGAGGTAAAAAACAGACCCCAAAGACGTCTACAACTTAATCCCCAAAACCTGTGACTGTCACCTCATATGGCCAAAAAAGGAGACTCTGAAGATGCAATTAAGATCCTGAGAGATTAACTAGAAGGGCCCTAAATTACATCACCAAGTGCCCTTTTAAGAGAGAGACAGGGAAGTTTCACGCAGAGAAGGCCACGTGACCACAGAGGCCGAGACTGGAACGTGGCAGCCCCCAAAGCTGGAAGAAGCAAGGACCGAATCGCCCCGAGGGCCTCTGGAGGGAGCATGGCCCTGTCCACACGTGAGTCTCGTCTAGTGAAACTAAATCCGGGCTCCTGGGCCCCAGAACCGAGAGGGAAGAAATGTGCTCTGCTCGCAGCCACCAGTTTGTGGTGGTTTATTCCAGTAGCCTCTGGGAAGTTGTGGCGCAGTGGGAGTCACGTGGATGGCATCTGAACCATCAGACTGGCTGTGGCCCACTCCTGTGAAACTGAGGGCAGAGAAAGGGCCCAAGGACTGTGCCCCGAGTAACTCCACTTGAGGGGCCAGAGAGGTGAGGAGGACATGGCAAGGTGACAGGAGACAGAGCCAAAGAGGCTACGGACAATGTCCTGGAAGTCAGGGAAACACAACGGTTCAGAGGGGTGGAGGTACTGTAGCGTGGGGAGCACAAGGTCAAAGCAGAGTGTTTTTCTGGGGAGGAGGGGACTGAAACGTGCTGGAGAACTAAGGCGGAATCAGCACGGAGGGTGAGCATGGTGATGCAGCCGCACCAAAGGGGGAAGGTTCTCTTCTTGTCCCGGCCCATGCGGTTCCTGTTGATGGTTGTGGAGCACGGCACGGCATCCAGGTGGTGGGAACTGTTGGGCAGGGTGGGTACCCACTGGCTGTTCCTCTTGGCCTTCTGTTCTCTGAGGAGATACAAGAAAAGTCCCCCCAGTCAGTCTAGGAGCCTGATCCTGCCCACGAGCATGCTCCAGGGATGCCCACTGTACTGCTGTCAGGCTCAAGGCTCCCGTGGGAGTTGTCTGTGCACCTGATTTTGAAGGAGCCTGCTCCCCAGGCTGTCATCAGATGCTAGAGGCACCTGGGCAAGGGCAAGGGTATGGAGGGGCAGTAGACACAGCATGGCCATGGTGTACCGCACTATGAACCAGGCATGGCTCCACGGAAGCACTTCCTGCAAGCAGGGAAGTGGTACAAGGGGGAGGCTTCCCAGAGGAGTGGACAATAGAGCCAAGCCTTAGACACTGAGACAGGGTTCACTGCGGGCAGGGAAACGGGCAGCAGCAAGGAGGAGAGACTGAGGGGCAGTCCAAGGAGGAGGACCCCAGGGAGGGGACTGATCACAGGTCTCACATGCTCCGTGAGAAGATGACTTTACTCAGCAGGTGGCTGGGAGTCCCCAGGGTTTTGAAGGAAGAGACGTGATCAGGCTGTCATTTTAGACATACCAGCCATCCTGAGATGAACTAGGCAAGGCCTCTGGCCTCTGAGCTTCCAGAGCAGTAGAAGTGAGAAGATGGGTTGATAAATACCTTCCAGAGGTGACATCCAAGGTAATTTAAATAACCCATATCCCATGAAGAGTTTGATCTTTTCTCCCAAGTTCCAGGTTGCTTTTACCAAAAGCACCAGGTGCAGTGGCTCATGCCTGTAGCTCCAGCACTTTGGAAGGTCAAGATGGGCAGACCACCTGAGGTCAAGAGTGCGAAACCAGGCCAGGTGTGGTGGCTCACGCCTGTAATCCCAGCACTTTCGGAGGCCAAGGAGGGTGGATCACCTGAGGTCAGGAGATCAAGACCAGCCTGGCCAACATGGTGAAACCCTGTCTCTACTAAAAATACTAAAATTAGCCAGGTGTGGTGGCAGGAGCCTGTAATCTCAGCTACTTAGAAGGCAGAGGCAGGAGAATCGCTTGAACCCGGGAGGCAGAAGTTGCAGTAAGCCGAGATTACACCATTGCAGTCCAGCCTGGGCAACAAGAGTGAAACTCCGTCTCAAAAAAAAAAAAAAAAGGTGAGTTCAAAACTAGCCTGGCCAACATGGTGAAACCTCAACCCTACCAAAAATACAAAAGTTAGCCAGGCATGGTGGCACACGTCTATAATCCAGCTACTCGGGAGGCTGAAGCATGAGAATCACTTGAACCCAGGAGGCGGAGGTTGCAGGGAGCTGAGATCAGCCACCGCACTCCAGCCTGGGCGAGAAAGCACATCCTATCTCGAAAAAAAAAAACAAAACAAAAAAAAACCAAAAGCTATTTTAAACTAAGGCTCCAGGGCTGGGTGAGACAGATGAGAGCATTTGGGTGCCCGCTGTGCACTGTGCGTTCCCATTTTCCCTGGCAAGGCTGTGAGCAGGAGCAGGCAGGACTGTGTGTCACTTCCCTGTGTAACCCCAACACCTGTGCAACCACTTCCGCAGTAACTATTCAACCGTTCAGAGCAAGTCATGACAAACTTTTTTTTTTTTTTTTTTTTTTGAGATGGAGTCTCGCTCTGTCGCCCAGGCTGGAGTACAGTGGTGCCATCTCGGCTCAATGCAAGGTCCGCCTCCTGGGTTCACGCCATTCTCCTGCCTCAGCCTCCCGAGTAGCTGGGACTACAGGCGCCCGCCACCACGCCTGGCTAATTTTTTTAATTTTTAGTAGAGACGGGGTTTCACCATGTGAGCCAGGATGGTCTCGATCTCCTGACCTCGTGATCCGCCCGCCTCAGCCTCCCAAAGTGCTGGGATTACAGGCGGGAGCCACTGCGCCTGGCCGACAAATGTTTGCCAGCGCCCTCTAAGGAGGGACCCGGGAAGACAGCACAAAGGTCCTTCTCCTTTCCAGAGGGTGGGGGAGGGCAGAAGCAATGGCCAAGACCTGCCTGGACTCTGGGCCCTTTAACTGTTTTCCCTTCTAAAGTGGGAGTCACTTACACGTCTGATGCTGAGGCCGGGACTACCCCTTGATCGCTGGTAGGGGTAGGGAGGATTTTGTAGTACCCAATTTGGGGAACATGGAATCAGCTTGGACAGAGACTACGAGAGGGGACAGCAAGACAGGGGTCCCCTCTACAGCCTATCTGGGTCATGGTTCCTAATCCTGGCCGCTCAGACTCAGAGTGCAATTTTTTTATTTTTTTATTTTTATAGAGATGGGGGGTCTCACTATGTTGCCCAGGCTGGTCTCAAACTGCTGCGCTCAAGCAATCCTCCCACCTTGGCCTCCCAAAGTGCTGAGAGTACAGGTGTGAGCTACCACACCCGACCCCAGAATGCAAAATTTTAAGTAGCACATTCCTGAGCCCCACCCAGGTGGAGTGACTTCCCACCTCTGAGGAAGGGCCCAAGAAGATGAGTTCTTTGCAGCTTCCATGGGTGATTCCCAGGCAGCTGAGCCTGTATTTGGAAACCACAGATCTTGACCACCTCCTCTTTTCTGACTGGATATGTTAGAGCCTGGGCTGAGCCCCTTCCCCCTCATTCCGCCCTATCTCAGTAGCAAGTTCTCATTTCCAGGTCTAGCTACCAAGTGGGCAATGCAAGTGTCACTAGACACAGTGAATGTGAGTAACATGCTCAGCCATACACAGAATCTGCAAATCTAAGCCATAAAATTCAACCTTCCGGCCAGGTGTGGTGGTTCACACCTGTAATCCCAACACTCTGGGAGGCCGAGGTGGATGGATCACCTGAGGTCAGGAGTTCGAGACCAGCCTGGCCAACATGGTGAAACCCCGTCTCTACTAAAACTATGAAAAATCAGCTAGGTGTAGTGCCTGGTGCCTATAATCCCAGCTACTTGGGAGGCTGAGGAAGGAGAATGACTTGAACCCGGGAGGCAGAGGTTGCAGTGAGCTGAGATCCCGCCACTTCACTCCAGCCTGGGTGATAGAGCGAAACTCCATCTCAAAAAAAAAAAAAAAAAAAAGGCTGGGAGCAGTGGCTCATGCCTGTAATCCCAGCACTTTGGGAGGCCGAAGTGGGCAGATCACGAGGTCAGGAGATCAAGACCATCCTGGCTAACACGGTAAAACTCCATCTCTACTAAAAATACAAAAAAAAAATTAGCCAGGTGTGGTGGCGGGCACCTGTAGTTCCAGCTACTCGGGAGGCTGAGGCAGGAGAATGGTGTGAACCTGGGAGGCAGAGCTTGCAGTGAGCCAAGATGGCGCCACTGCACTCCAGCGTGGGCGACAGAATGAAACTCCGTCTCAAAAAAAAAAAAAAAAAAAAAAAAAAACAACCTTCCTTCCATTGCAATCCCAGCATCCCTGAGAGAGGGCACCCAGCCTCTGCTCAAACTGTCCAATGACACGATGGGGAGGGTGCCATGAGTCCCCTTATTGGGCTGACTGAGTAGTGTGGTGCCAGCCAAAACCACTTCCCTCAAACCTCTGCCAGCCCCCACCCCTAAAGACTTGACCTCCAGGCCAACAGGATTCCACTCCTGCAGCTGTTCCTCACGACATGATCACCAAGAAACTGTTTTATTGCCCCATAAAAGATTCCCAGCTGAAGTGTGCAGAATTAAAGTGCCATCCATATGTACACAATTTCCTTCTGCAACTTCCCTGTGAAGGTCAAGCTATCCTTACGTTCTTACCACATCCCTTGGGGGAAAAAGAATCTGCAAAGCACACGTCTGTAACACTGGCCAGCCTGGAGGCGTGCCACCTTTCTTTTGGGTGAATCATAAAAAAGATTTTCCATAACCACATCACTCTGAACAATAATCCTTTTTCTTCCTTAATGCTCCTTGGGCTTTGTGCAGAGAATTGCATACTTTGTTGAGAGCTGAATGCACAAGGTAGATGGGTACAATCTTGTATTATGCACGTCTCACCCACAGGACCCCTGTCTCGGGTCACTGCAGAATCTACTTAATTATACCATGTATGGGTCACACCTTTGTCCATTCAAGTGGCTGACCCACCACTAACCTAGCCTTTCCTTAAGGCTGGATACGTAAGCGACTCCATATTCTCCAGTATTATTTGCAATGCTACAAAGAATCTCTGTACATATAGTGGGTTTATTGATTCATTTTGTACTTTGAAAATGTTTCTTTGGGACAAATTCCCAGGGGTGGTATTAATGGGCCAGAGAACAAAAAAGTTTGATGTCAGGATGCTTTACACAAAGGGCACTCCCGGCTGGGCACAGTGGCTCACACCTGTAATCCCAGCACTTTGGGAGGCCGAGGAGGGAAGATTACCTGAGGTCAGGAGTTCGAGACCAGCCTGGGCAAAATGGTGAAACCCCGCCTCTAATAAAAATACAAAAAAATTAGCCAGGCATAGTGGTGCATTCCTGTAATCTCAGCTACTCCAGAGGCTGAGGCAAGAGAATCGCTTGAACGCAGGAGGCGGAGGTTGCAGTGAGCCGAGATCACGCCACCGCACTCCAGCCTGGGCAACAAGAGTGAAAACCCCGTCTCAAAGAAACAAAAAAAACCACCTCCAGCACATATGAGCGCAGCTCTATCACACCTTCCCCAATTCCTTACATTGCCAGTTTTTTGTTTTATGCTTGGAATTTTTATTTTTTATTTTATTTTATTCTTTTGAGACGGAGTTTCACTCTCGTTGCCCAGGCTGGAGAGCAATGGCGCAATCTCGGCTCACCACAACCTCCGCCTCCCGGGTTCAAGTGATTCTCCTGCCTCAGCCTTCCTGAGTAGCTGGGATTACAGGCTGCGCCACCACGCCCGGCTAACTTTGTATGTTTAGTAGAGATGAGGCTTCACCATGTTGGTCGGCTGGTCTCGAACTCCTGACCTCAGGTGATCCGCCCGCCTCGGCCTCCCAAAGTGCTGGGATTACAGGCGTGAGCCACCGTGCCCGGCCTATTTTTTACTTTTTTTAAGAGATGAAGAGTGTCATTCTGTTACCCAGGCTAGAGGACAGTGGTGTGATCACCACACTCAGCTAATTTTTTTAACTTTCAGTAGAGATAACGTCTCACTATGTTGCTCAGGCTGGTCTCCTGGGCAACACAGTCAAATCCTGGGCTCAAGCGATCCTCCTGCCTTGACTTCCCAAAGTGCTGAGATTACAGGCATAAGCCACCAGTCTGATGCTTGGAATTTTTGAAATTACACGAGGGCAAATTCTTTCCATGTTTGTTTACTCCCTTGTACTTCAAGGTATGGACCATCTTTTACCTATTTGTTGGGGTATCCAAGTTTGTTGTATAAATCTAGATGTATAGATTCTAGATACAACATCGTAACTTCCCAATTACTTGGTTTTTTAATTGTTACTATAAATACTCTTCTAAAGGTTCTAAGTTTTGTTTTGTTTTTGTTTTTTTTTGAGATGGAGTTTCGCTCTTGTTGCCCAGTGTGGAGTGCAATGGTGTGATCTCAGCTCACTGCAATCTCCACCTCCCGGGTTCAAGCAATTCTCCTGCCTCAGGCTCCCGAGTAGCTGGGACTACAGGCATGCACCAGCATACCTGGCTAATTTTGTATTTTTAGTAGAGATGGGGTTTCTCCATGTGGGTCAGGCTGGTCTCGAACTCCCGACCTCAGGTGATCCGCCCACCTCGGCCTCCCAAACTGCTGGGATTACAGGCGTGAGCCACCGCGCCCAGCCAGGTTCTAAGTTTTTATACATTCAAATCTATTGTTGTTTCTTTTGTGAGTTTATGTGAGCCACTGATTTTTCTGACAAACTGGTCCCACTTATTTGTTTTTTTAAGAAATGAGGTCTTACTGTGTTGCCCCAGGCTGGTTTTAAACTCCTGGCCTCAAGCAATGCCTCGGCCTCCCAAAGTGCTGGGATTACAAACACAAGCCACGTGCCCCGCGAGTCCCACTTTCCAAGCATTTGTAACTGTTCTCCGGAATCCAGGACTTGGCTTACGTTTCTTAGAAATTCCAATGATACAGAAGAAACTTAGAAACATGGCTAAGAAAATGTATAAAAACAGAGGGAACTGTTAAAAAGTGTTTCAATACAAAAATTAGGACCGGACGCGGTGGCTCATGCCTGTAATCCCAGCACTCTGGGAGGCCGAGGCAGGCGGATCACCTGAGGTCGGGGTTCGAGACCAGCCTGACCAACACGGAGAGACTCGTCTCTACCAAAAATACAAAATTAGCTGGGCGTGGTGGCGCATGCCTGTAATCCCAGCTACTTGGGAGGCTGAGACAGGAGAATCACTTGAACCCAGGAAGCAGAGGTTGCAGTGAGCTGAGATCACACCATTGCACTCCATCCTGGGCAACAAGAGTGAAACTCTGTCTCAAAGAAAAAAAAATTAGCCAGGTGTGGTGGCAGGCACCTGTAATCCCAGCTACTCGAGAGGTTGAGGCAGGAGAATCGCTTGAACCTGGGAGGCAGAGGTTGCAGTGAGCCGAGATCGCGCCACTGCACCCCAGCCTGAGCAACAAGAACAAGACTCCACCTCAAAAAAAAAAAAAAAAAGTGTTTCAATTTAACTTCAACCCAACCAGTTCTTGAGTCTGAGAAAAGACCCCACAGGTGTCCCCAGAGATGCCTTGGCCAGGAACGCATTACCTGAGGTAGGTGGGGGGCTCTGTGCTGATGGACACAGCCTTGTACTTCTCATCATTGCCGTCCAGAATCTCTTCCACTTCCGAGGCTTTTAACAGGGTCACACTGGTGGCTAGAGTCGTGTATCCATGATCTGTAACAGACAGACATCACTGGGTCACTCTGCTGGTGGCGGTGGCACACAGCAGCCAGCCAAGTGGATGCAGCACATCAAGGTCCTCGCATGCGGGAGGTGGGAAAAGCAAGGTGTCAAACTTACTACTGCTGAATGCTGGCCTCTTCCAAAAGGGCAATCTGGACTGAGTGCTTTACTTACAAGTCCTGCTGGGTAGAGCCTCCAATGGGACTGATTTGGACTAATCTGCCCCAGAAGCACTGGCTCAGGGGCAGAGGGAAGTGCTCAGGGCAGCACCAGTGACTACAATACAGCACGACCAGCGGGGACACTCGACTCCAGAGCATATTCTCTTGGTCCTCACTCAGGGGAAAAGAAAGCTCCCAGAGTAACACCCCAGTGGGAAGAGGTCTGACACCACCACAATCCACAACACGATGCAAGGTGGGGAGATGGAATGGAAGATGAAGAATACTTTTCTTTTAAAACAAGAGCCCAGAGAGTTGGAAAGAGCTGCTTCACACCAAACATGAATTTCTATCCCCAAGCCGGTCCACACGTGCTGCCTGGGAAGCAGGACAGATTCTAGGCAGCTCGACCCCTAGCTCTTCCGGGGAATCTCCGTCAAGAGCTACCTGTCTGTGGGCCCAGTCTGGCTTCTCCTGGAGAAATCAATCGCTTATGGGGAAGGTATCTCCCAAGACTTAGCCCAGGGACTTGTGGAGGGGGAAGCAAAGCTGGGGACTCACTGTGTTAGCGACTGATGCTCTGCTAGGGGAGGAGGGGGAACAAAAAGTTAACTGTTTTAAGCAAGTGAGTGGAAATGTCATAGCAGCAGATCAAAAAGAAGCTCCGGCTCCTGCATTAAAAGAACCACTACTTTCCCGCAGTGGACAAAACCACAGCAGCACCTACAGACACAAACAAACAGGGCAGACTACGAAGCATCGCGCACGTGCTCACAGACACACCCAGGCCCAGGGCAGCTCTCTACAAGGCGCCATTGCCACGTGGGAAGCAGTTTCGCCACCTGCCAAAGGACATGCTGTGTCCATACCCAAATGTCTCCATGGGAGTGTCTCCCGCAGAGCCCTCAGAGTGTCTGAAGAGCACCCTTTCACCCTGCACAGAGCTGCCATGACCCAAAGCCCACTAGTTTCACTAGTGTACCTAGCAAGCCCCAGGCACACGCAGGCCACCAGGAGCAGCGACATGCACATGGGCTCTAGCACACTGGCTGCCAGGATGAAGTGCTATGGGATGGATGTGCTCCAGGAAGCAAGCGGTGAAAGCCCCAGAGGAGAGTGGGAGCTGGGACCACCACCCGCCACTTAGGCTGCATGGAAGATGATTATGGCGACACACCCACGGTAGATGGCAGAGCATCGCAGCATTCCTAAAACGTTTTGAGACCAACATGTCTTCACAGCACCTGCTAGTGTCCTGGCCCCGGCCCGCTCACGTACTCAATGGCCCCACTGGAAATACCTGACGGTGGACCACCAATGGCTCCCTGGGGCCACTTCCTCGCCTGGAGGGCTCACAGGGCGGCCCACCCCTGGGATGCTCCCTGCCCGACTAAGGCCAAGGCTGCAGTGAAGACACTCTGGAGTGAAAACGTTTTATTTTTATGACATAAGCGAGTGGTTTTGAAACAGGTTTACAAACCCTCGTGAAGACGCACCCTTAGTGTTAGGTTTTGTTTTTTTACCATGTGACGATGCAACTATTTTCTTCCTCTCTTCCACAGTGGCTAGTCGCCTCCAGAGCGAGGGGTATCTCTTGTACAGAGAACCTCGGAACATACGGAGGTAGTTTCCCACCTATGAGTAAAGCAAGAAGGCTCATTATAAGGGTCGCAGCACCACAGGGAAGGGGAGGGTCCTGGCGCAGACTGCATCAAGCAACAGACAAACAGGCCTCGAGGTGGCCCCCAGGCGCCACGCTTTCGGCAGCATTAAAACACATTCCGCTGATATGAAGGGTTCACCAGCAGTGCACATCTGGCCTGCATGTGTGCATCCTGACAACAGAACCAAGTTCCGAAAGGCCTGGGCAGATGCCTGAGTGGGAGGCCCCCAGAGCTTAGCAAGAAGTTCGTGGTGATTTTGATTTTGGACTAAGGATCTCTGGCACTTTCCAGAAATGCAAGGCCTCCTTGACCTTCTTTTATCTTAAGGACGAGACTTTGATATTTTTACAATGTAATAAACACCAAAAAGGTCTTTTAATTTTAGACAGATGCCAGATAATTTCCCCTATGGCCTGTGTTGCTTTGTTTAGTAACAAAACCCAAACTAGGGATACCAAAGGAATTTTCCAAAAGGTTTACAAGGCAATCACCAGACTGCTATATAAATCATCACTGACTCAAACAATGGCTTCAGTTTGCTTGTACCAAATACTGAAAGTCTGACTTCCTTAAGGAAAATAAATCTAGACCTAAAGTTTTTATGAGGGTACCCTATTGTCTCATTGACTTTTCAAGTATGATCACTTTGGAGTCACATTGCAGGGGATGGCCAATAGACTGGGTGCCAGGTGCTGGCTCCATCTGTAACCTGGGATCACTTCCCATTTTCTGGGTCTCTTTACTCATCTGCCAAATGCTCAGCAACTCTGAACTTCACCCCCATGAAGGGCCACTTCTATTATGTTTCCCATTTTATCGCCCAACATAGTATATATTTTGAATTTTTTAATTTATTTTTAATTTTTATTATTATTTTTGAGACAGGGTCTCGCTGTGTCACCCAGGCTCAATTGCAGTGGTGCGATCATAGCTCACTGCAGCCTCAAACTCCTAGGCTCAAGTGATCCTCCTGCCTCAGCCTCCTGAGTAGCTGGGACTATAGTTGCGTGCCACTACAACTGGCTAATTTTTGTATTTTTTGTAGAGACAGAGTTTCACCATGTTGCCCAGGCTGGTCTCAAACTCCTGGGCTCAAGCGATCTGCCCACCTTGGCCTCCCAAAGTGCTGGGATTACGGGTGTGAGCCACATACCCGGCCTAATTAAAAAAAAATAAAAATCTGTAGAGACAAGGGTCTCACTATGTTGCCCAGGCTGGTCTTAAACTCCTGAGTTCAAGTGATTCTCCTGCCTGGGCCTCCCAAAGTGCCGGGATTATAGGTATGAGACTCAGGCATAGTATTAAATAAAATGTTTCTCCATGTTTAGCAGTGACTGTAATCAACAACCAGGGCTACTGAACACTGACAGAAGAGCAGCCACAGTAAGTCACTCACTTTCCACATAGAGGGCACAGACCCCTCTATGTTATTTGGCTTGTGTGTCAGTATCATCCAGTATCATGGTAAATGTAGAGTTTCCATTAGGTTTTTTAAAAGAAATTGACAATACTCCCCCCATGACTACCTTGCAGGCCCTGCAGGGCTCTGAGTCTCCTAGATGCCCCCCAAAGCCCCTTCAGAACTTAGGAAACTGGACTTGCCTTCCTGGCTTTTCTCTGAACCAGCCTTCGCCCTCTTGGGACCCAGGTTTCCTGAATATAAAATGAAGGTGCTGAACTTGGGGATCTGTTAGGGTCCTCAAAGCTCCATGACTCCGGCTTGGTAAATACAGCTGTCAATGGCAGAACTGTGACACACACTCATAGTAAATGTAGATGCCTTCCCAAGACAGCTCCACAGATGGCGCATGGAGGCACTGGGTATGTTGCTATGGCTGGCCCACCTCTCTGAATACAGTGCCTGTTTTCCACAGGGCAGTGGGCTGAGACCATCCATCCACTACTGTCACTGGAACTACTGAATTTCAATAGAGCTCTGACCTTGAACCCTTCCCTAAACTCCAAAGGTCTGATAATTAAGTCAGGCCCAAAAGAACAAACTGCCTCTCCATCTGAGTCTCTTACACCCTGGGTCTCAGGAAGATTATTCTTACTGGGAGGCCCAGGAGTGAAGGGGCTGAAAGACAAGACTGTAATTAGCTTTCTAGAAACTAAAATGTGTTTTGGGGAAGATCTTGGAGACCATCTAGTCTAAGCATCACACTATACACATGAGAAACGCGACAGCAAGGCAGAGCAGGACTGGAACCAGGCCTCCCAAGGTTCTTCCTACTTGGCCACGCACAGCTTCTCAATTTGCTCCAACTAATAAATGAAAGCTTTCTTTTGAAGTGTCACCCACTCAGAGCCAAACTGATTACTTTCACACCCATTATATCAGGTAAACAACTCGCCTAGTATCACAGGCTGAAATTCGACACCTTTTGCATTCTGCAGTTAGGCAGGAGCCTACTGGCCAATGAGGACCATTCTCAACTGTGGCAGATGGACAGGCACTGGCTCCACCTCCCTAGCACTGGCATCTTTGAAGAGCTGTAATTTAAGTGACAACGTGAAAATTTTATTGAATCCTGTATTTTTTGTTTTATAAAAATTGGTGGAGGCCAGGCACAGTGGCTCACGCCTATAATCCCGGCACTTTGGGAGGCCGAGGCAGGCAGATCACTTGAGCTCACAAGTTTAAGACCAGCCTGGACAATATGGTAAAACCCCATCTTTACTAAAAATATAAAAATTAGCCGGGTGTGGTGGTGTGTGCCTGTAGTCCCAGCTATGGGAGACTGAGGTGGGAGGACGGCTTGAGCCTGGGGGGCAGAGGTTGCAGTGAGCCGAGATTGCACCACTACACTCCAGCCTGGGTGACAGAGTCAAACCTCATCCAGAAGAAAAAAAAACGGTGGAAAATGCTAACACTAAAGTTCTGATGCTATTGACTTTAGTCTCATCCATGGGACTCAGTGTGACCATCTCGAGGCTTCATTCATTCATGCTATGCTCAATTGTGAAGGAAAAAACCTACAAGTTTAAAAAGTATGAATGCGCTGAGTGTGAGTGCAGTAGCTCACACCTGTCATTCCAGTACTTTGAGAGGCTGAGGTGCAAGGATCACTTGAGCCCAGGAATTCAAGACCAGCCTAGGCAACATGGCAAAACCCTGTCTCTACAAAAAATACAAAAATTAGTCGGGCATGGTGGTGCACACCTGTAGTCCCAGCTACTTGGGAGGCTGAGGCAGGAGGATCGCTGGAGCCCAGGAGGTCAAGGCTGCAGTGAGCCGAGATCACATCACTGCACAAAGTGAGACCTTTTTTCAAAAATAAAAATAAAACAAAGTATGAATAAAATGCTGGAATATGATACTAAAAACTGCTATAAGGCGAAGAAACTCTTGGCATTTCATGACAGCTTTAATTCTCCAGGATTGGCACTTATTTCCTTACATGAGATTCTACTGCTTGACATTTGTACATCTGAACTGTATATCCATAATTTTTTTAAAAAGGTAACATATACTAGCTGGGGACTGCCTTTGGAGCAAAAAAGGCTAGCTTGAGACAATCTGTAAAAACCTAATATACGGCTGGGCATGGTGGCTCATGCCTGTAATCCTAGCACTTTGGGAGACCCAGGCGGGCAGACTGCTTGAGCCCAGGAGTTGGAGACCCGCCTGGGCAACATAGCGGGTCTCTATAAAAAACAAAAAACAAGAACCTAATAGACTTGGAACAAACACCCATTCAAAGGCCAGTAGGGTTTTCCTGAAGTCAGTCATCCAGTTGATGCAACAAAATGCAGCCACTCTAGTTAAGGGTTAAACATCCTTAGGCTCTTTCCCCTGTAATAATTCAGAATCAGTTCACAGATATGGAAAGTGTCAATTGCTTCAGAATTGCTTAAAGATCTAGCTTAGGCATGGGGCCCTTATTCACCCAAAAGCAAACATCTTCCTCCAATCTGTTTCTTCACTGGTAAACAAAGGTCAAAAGACCTCCACTGCCCACCTAAGAGGCAACAAACACAATGGGGATGAGCCCTCACTAAGTCCAGGGTTTCCAGCCTGCCATTTCAGGTTCCCACAAGTAGCAATACGGGGACGGGTGCACGTGAAATTTACGACAGCTAAAAACGGTCAAAGGCAGCAGTGCGGTCCCCCAAGCGTCGCAGGGGCTAACTAAATATCCCGTTTCTTTGCGTCTGGCTGAAAACCAACCCAGCTCGGAACCACTGGGGCTCCTCATGGCGCCAAAATCCTGGCAGCACTGAAGACGGCGGACCTCGGCGAATGAGTAAGGAAATCCCAGGTCGATGAGGGGGCGGGGGCCACACCCGACACGCCCACTAGGCCACGGCCCACAGCCCCGAGCGCGCGCGCGCGCCCGCCCGCCCCGATGAATGGAGACGCGCGCTCTCGGCGCATGGGCCCGCCCCGGGGCTCCCGCGGGGCCGAGCCCGGGGAGGGCGAGGACGCGCCGCGGGCTACCTCGGAGCCGATCATGTAGAACTCGCCGTCGTCCTCCAGCTGGAACTTCACGGGCTTCTGCCCGAAGGTCTTGCTCAGCGCCATCATCATCATTGCGGCGGCAGAGGCGGGCGGCCGGAGCCGGGCTGCGAGGGATCAGGAGGGCTGGGGCGGGGCCGGGGCGTGCTGCGCCGAGGGAAACCGAAGCCGGAAGGCGAAACGCGGACCGGGCCCGGTACTGGCGCCTCAGCCGGGCTCCTCAGCCGCCGCCGCCGCCGCAGACGACGACCAGGCCGCCCTCAGTGCGCAGGCGCTGGCGTTGACGCTGACGCGCGCGCCGCCGCTCAAACAAAAGGCCGGGCGCGCCTCCGCGGACCCCTTAAAGGAGCCACGACTAATTTCTCTTTCTCCCAGGCTGCCTCCCAAATCGTGGTGTAGAGGACTTCTCACGGACAAAAATAGCCACTGAGGTCCTGACTCAAGCAGTGGCTTTCCCAGTCTTACAGCCAGGACTGGAACTGAGCCCAGGGGAAAAGAAACGAAGTGAGGCCTGAAGGAGGAGGACCTAGTATCTGGAAGCCTGAGTGGTCTGGGCATGCTTTGGGACCCCAAGCTCGTGCCCTAGCTTCCCCACCCCTAAAACGCAGTGCAGCTGAGCAGATAGGCAGGCCCCTAGGAAGAGATATCCCAGTACCAGGCCTACGGCTGTCCCTGCAGCTGTGGAGGTGGACAAAATGACAACAGCGGATGAGGCTTGGCAATGTTCAAAGGCCCAGGTGGTATTTGGTTTGGCTGGTGCATCAGATGAGCGTTGGAAGGGAGGGACACCTTCCACCTTCTCCATTCCTCTCTTAGCTCTACACTCGCTTAACCGAGCCCTGCAGTGGGGAGCGAAACCAGGCAGCCCAGCCCTGTGGCTCTGCCTCTTGGTTCTTACAGCGCGAAGCTAATGAAACTGATGAAAGTCTCAAAGCAATTATGTATCTGATTGAATAATGCAGGGAGTAAAACAGTGGCCCACTACTGATGATTTCACACGGTTCAGTCTAATGAAATTGCAGCTGTGGCTGGGCTCAGCGGCTCATGCCTGTAATCCTAACTCTTTTTTTTTTTTTTTTGAGACAGAGTCTTGCTCTGTCGCCCAGGCTGGAGTCTCCTGCCTCAGCCTCCCAAGTAGCTGGGACTACAGGTGCCCGCCACTACGCCTGGCTAATTTTTTGTATTTTTAGTAGAGACGGGGTTTCACCGTGTTAGCCAGGATGGTCTCGATCTCCTGACCTAGTGATCCGCCCGCCTCGGCCTCCCAAAGTGCTGGGATTACAGGCATGAGCCACTGCGCCCAGCCTTGTAATCCCAACTCTTTAGGAGGCCAAGGCAGGGAGGATCACTTGAAGCCAGGAGTTTGAGACCAGACTGGACAAGACAGCAAGACCCTGTCTCTACAAAAATTTTAAAATAAATAAGCTTGGTTTGGCTTGGTGGTGTGCACCTGTAGCCCCAGCTACTTGGGAAGTGGAGAGGGGAAGATCCCTTGAGCCCAGGCGTTCAAGGTTATAGTGAGCTGATTGCACCACTGCACTGCAGGCTGGGCAACAAAGGGAGACCCTGCCTCTCTTAAAAAAAAAATGCAACTATGCTATTATGAAGACACACATGGGGCTGGAAGGTAGGGCAAGGAGACACTGGAGAGTTGGGAAGGGCAGTGACTGAAGTTGCTTTGCTCTGTATCCTCACAGTGGTGGGAAACCAAAGTACAGTCATCCCTCAGTATCCATGGGAATTGGTTCCAGGACCCCCTGCAGATAATAAAGTCCACAGATGCTCAAGTCCATTATATAAAATGGTGTCATACTTGTATATAACCTACACACATTTTCCTGTATACCTTAAATCATCTCTAGATTCCTTATACTACCTAATACAATGCAAATGTTATATAAATAGTTGTTATACTATTGTTTAGGGAACAATGACAAGGAAAAAAGTCTGTACATGTTCAGTACAGAGGTAACCATCATTTATTTATTTATTTATTTATTTTATTGAGACAGAGTCTTGCTCTGTCTCCCAGGCTGGAGTGCAGTGGCACGATCTTGGCTCACTGCAAGCACCGCCTCCTGGGTTCACACCATTCTCCTGCCTTAGCCTCCCGAGTAGCTGGGACTACAGGCACCCGCCACCACGCCTGGCTAATTTTTTGTATTTTTAGTAGAGACGGGGTTTCACCGTGTTAGCCAGGATGGTCTCGATCTCCCGACCTTGTGATCTGCTCGCCTCAGCCTCCCAAAGTGCTGGGATTACAGGCATGAGCCACCGCGCCTGGCCTATTTATTTATTTTATTAATTATTTTTTGAGACGGAGTTTTGCTCTTGTCACCCAGGCTGGAGTGCAATGGCACTATCTCGGCTCACTGTAACCTCCGCCTCCAGGTTCAAGCAATTCTCCTGCCTCAGCCTCCCAAGTAGCTGGGATTACAGGCTCCTGCCACCACACCCAGCTAATTTTTGTATTTTTAGTAGAGATGGCGTTTCACCATGTTGGCCAGACTGGTCTTGAACTCCTGACCTCAGGTGATCCACACACCTCGGCCTCCCAAAGAACTGGGATTACAGGCACGAGCCACTGCGCCCGGCCACATCCTTTTTTTAAACATTTTTTTTTCTGCCCGAGGTTAGTTGAGCCTATGATGCAGAAACCACAGCTATGTATGGAAGGCTGGGCTGTGGCATGAGCAGATAAACCACCACTCTGGAGGATGAACAGAGGGGACAAGTAGGAAAGTGCGGAGCCAGTTAAGAAGCCACTGTAACAAAATGTGATGTAGAAATGGAGCAGAAAGAGCCCTGAGCACTGTGTCCAGCCCCAAGGGCCAGAGGCTTGGGGGTGGTGGACTTAGACCCTAGCTCCCAGGATTGGGCTGGACAGTGGCCAGGCCTCCCAATCCTGGCTGAGCATTCACAAAAGGAGAATAAGCAGGCAGGTAGAAAACAACTGTGTTTAATGACAATCCTCAGTTTAAAAAAAAAAAAAGAAGCTTTATACACACTGTACACACATTTACAATGGCTTTGGAGGATAGCAGTGCTGCGAAAAGGGCTTCAGGAGGATCTGGCCTGGGACAGGATTGAGGTATGTTGCAGCCTCCAGGGCCCGGGGTCTCCTGCATGAAGAATCCCCCTCCCCATTTGACTGTGAACTTTTTGGCCTGGATTCTAGAGAACAGATTTCTAGGATTGTCAGCCAGAAGGTAGACAGATGCAGGCACCTACCAAGACCTGACCTCAGGAAGTGGCCCTGCCCTACGGCCCAGTTGCTCAGCCAGGGCTGAAGGCCACAGGGCCCCAGCACCCTTGCTTCAGTGCCAGCCCCTGGAAGGAACCTCACAACAGGGATAGAGCAAGGACATTCCAGTTCCCCCAGTCCTGCCATGGTGCTACCCTGAGGGACAGGGATGGAGACAGGGCAGCCAGGTTTGCCAGGACCTGCATAGCTGGCCCAAGACTGCCCTTCCTCTTAAGTCATGCCAAAGCCTCCCTGCCCAGTCTGAGACAGTCACTGGCAGGTGACCACGACCTGCGTGGCCCTCCCTGCAGTTGTCATGGTGGTTGTACCCTACCCCATCCCCCTGAGGAGACATGGGCTCAGTCCCATGCCTGGTGCCCACAGCCACAAAGATGGCCATGGGTCTCTAGCCTGATATCCGTGGCCTGGCAGGGGTCAGCACCCCTGAGGGCATCCAAGCCATGGTCAGAGGAAAGCGTTGGCAGGCTCGGCACAGCTGAAGAAGTCGGGACCCACGAGACGGGGGAAGCCTTCCAGAACCTTCACCTTCACAGGGTCAAACTTCCAGTAGAGGCGGCCGCGCAGGAAGTAGGCATAGCCTGAGAAGAGAAGGTGGTCAAGCCTGGGCGAGAGGACACTGGGCCCTACTCCTGCCTGTCAGGCTGTGCCCAGGGATGGGCACTAAGGGACGGCTTGGTGGGCAGCCCTTGGCCACTGCTGAGTTCCTCGAGGTTCCTGCAGGATCCAGGGCCAGCCTTTCAGAACCTCTCTTCCCTCTAGGGAGCCCTTCTGGCTGCCCTGGAATCTGGGCTGGGCTAATACCCAGCCTGAGAGGTACCCAAAGCCTCAGAGGCCTGAGTCCCACCTCTCAGGAAAGCAAGTCCCGTTGCTCCCAACACCCTCCACATCAGTCTCTCCCGCACCCATTAGCCAGGCTATTGACAGGCGTCCTGGAGTCCTGGAGCTGGAGGCTACCCTAGGATAGCTCTCCCAGTGGGTCCTGATGTGAGAGAAAGAGCACAGAAGAGGAGCCCAGGAGGGGAGGGATCACTGGACTGGCTCTAGCCCTCTGTGGTTGTGGGAGGCTGGGTGGGTCAGTGGTTAGGAGCAGGGACCACCAGGGTAGAAGTCCAGGTTAGGGCCTCATTGCCTGAGCCTCCGTTTGCTCCTCTGGAAACTGGGTTCACAACAGGTGTTACATCAGAGGGCTGTTCTGAGAACTGGATGAGACCAGTAAGGAGCTTAGAGCATTGTTGGCCCTCAGTGTACAGCAGTTTATTGTTCTACTGGCTGTGGCTGAGGCACCAGGGTAAGACCTTGCACTTCTCTGACCCTCAGTCTCCTCATCTGCAACATGGAATGTAGCACTAGCCGGCCACCGAGAGGAGGGCAGATGGCGCTGGACAAAGGACCTGTGATGAAGAGCCAGGCTTCCTGTGGCAGGCATATGGGAGGCCCAGCCACCACCAGGTGGGAGAAGCGGCTGCTGTGCCCACCTCCCACCAGCTGCCTCACCCCCAACGCACCATCAGCATCCTGGAAGGCAGCGTCGATCTCAGAGGGCACCCCTCGCCAGTCAGTGGTCCTGCGGGGCACGGGACTGTCTACACGCTGGGTGCTGGGGTGGAAACGCCAGTAGTCCCTGCCTCGGAAGAAGTAGATCTTGTTCTTCTCGGGACCCCAGACCAAGGCGGCATGGACCGGGAACCTCACCAGGCCCAGCTCGGTGAGGGGTGCGGGGCCCAGAACTGGCTTTTCACCGTCGTACACCCAGTACTGAGCACCTGCCGGAGAGGGAAGGCTGCAAGGACCTGCCTAGCCACCACTGCCATGCCCCGCCACTGTGGACCTGCTTGACCCCCACCACAGACTCTCCCAGCCTCAGTTTCCTCATTAGTAAAACATGCAGGCCAATAATGCCTGCTCAGCACCCCACCCGCAGAGGGAAGTGGGAGGCCTGGGATAAGCTGGGGCAGTGAATGCGCTGTAAACTAGCACACAGGTAAGGTTACTCTCATCAGTGGAGGGCTGCCTGGGCGCCTGCTCCTTCCACTGGCATTTGGCCATGACGAATGCCTGCTGACCACTCCCTGGGCCCCTGCAGGCTGGGCCGCCCTGGAACCCACACAGGTTTCCCATGCGGTGCCTTCATTGGTGAAGTCCCTGGCATCTGCAACGCTCCAGGCTCTCATCTCTGCCAGTTGAAGATGGAAATCCCAGCTCTAGGATGACAGACCTGGATCAATTCCCTGCCCTGCCTCTTCCCAGCTGCATTCTCGGTGAGTCACTTCACTGCCTCGGAGCCCCAGAGGCCTCATCTCTAGAACCCCGCCCCATGGGGTGGCTTTGAGGGTTGAATGCACCAACACGTGGCCCCACTGTGCAATCCCTTCCACGCTGCTCCTATCTCAAGAGCCACCTCCGGGAGCCTCCTATCTGTGCCTGAGGAGCAAACCACACTCTCTCTCCCTTGGCCCCCAGGCTTTGGGGCAGCGCTCCCTATCCACTGTGCCCCTGAGGATCTGTCTGTCTGTTCCTGCCCTTGGCCATAACATTCCTGGCTCTGGGAAGTCTCTCGAGCAGATCCCCAACCCCCACTCACCTTGGAAAAACCAAATGTGGCCCTGGGCATCCTCAAAGGCAGCGTCCACAGGGCTGGGCAGTCCCTGCCAGTGGCGAGAGGCCAATGCTGGGTAGCCGGGCTGCAGCTGGCCCCCGCGCAGGCGCCACACAAAACCCGCTTTGAAGAAAAAGAGCTCGCCTCGGATGGTGGAGACCGCGTCAAAGGAGGCCTCACAGGCATCTGGTGGGGCGTCCGGCTGTGGTGGGAGAGAGGGACACGTGCTGAGGGCATATGCTGCAGTCACAGCGGGCAGCAGAGGAGTTGGGGGACTGGCGGGCAGGGCCTCACCTCTGGCGGTGCAATCTCATTGGTGTCTATCCCAGCCTGGGGGCCCAGGGCTGGGGTCCTGGAGGTGACAGTGGGCCAGGGCTGGCCATACAGGTGTTGAATGCCCCTGCGGTCATCTGGGCTGAGACTCAGTGGGTAGCGAAAGGTGTAGAAGGCAGACATCAGGGCCTTGGCTGCTGTTGTGTGCTGCAGCCCCAGCACGTGGCCAAATTCATGGGCTGCCACCTGCAGCAGGTCTGTGCCTGGAAAAGGGAGGTGGCTCAGCAACCCCCAAACCTCCTGCCCAGGACATCCAGCTCCAGACCCCAGCTCAGTGACCTTGGCGAGTCCCCATTCTTTATGATCTTCAGTTGCCCCATCTGGAAAATGGGTCCCCAGCCCATACCCTGGTCATCCCCGATAGTCCAGGTCTCATCATAGTCGAAGTGGACATCCCCTTCTCGGTGAGTCTTAGGGAAGAAGGCATGGGCCAGGATGCCCCCAGGCCCATCAAACGGCAGGTCGTCCCCATGCCAGTACCTACAGATGGGTGGGGGCGGGGTCAGTGGCTGCTGGCAGGTGAGGCTGTTCCTGGAGGGGTCCCAGGCCGCCCATTCACCTGGCGAAGTCGATCATGATGTCAGCACGGCCCTCGTGCACCTCAATGAAGGTGAGTGGCGTCACATCGCTCCATACCTTTAGGGCCTCTGCCATCGTCTGCTGCACCTGCTCCTGCACCAGCTGCCATGGGAACCGAAGGATCCTGGAGGGAGATGGAGGGGTCTGGGCCTCAGGGAAGGGACAGCCCCCGATGGCTGAGGCACCAGGAGTTGCCCCTGGATGCTTGGTGGGTGTGTGAACGCTCAGGACACAGGCCAGGTGTGCTCCTGGGCCTCAGCTTCAGCACACTGGTCTCCCTGGCCACAGGGGCACATGTGTATGTGGTTTGCTCATACTTAGGCAAATACAAGTGTCTGCATTCCGTGGAAAGAACCAGGACCAGGGGTCCCGAGACCCCCATCCTAGACCTGACAGTGCCACTCACTGTGGGGAGACCTTGGTTCTTTGAGCTCCTGTTGGTTCCCAGGCCCCCACCTAGGAAATTCTGAAGACCCCAGTCTCAGCTCCAATACTGTGTGACACCAGCCCATTCTTCATTCCCAGGCTGGGTCCCCACCCGCAGGATGTGTGAGCCCCAGTTTCCCCACCATCTGCCCAGGGTCCTCCCAGGTCACCCAGTGAGATGCCCACTATTGCCTCTCCCCACTTACCACTGTCTCCACCTGCTTGAAGCCCAAGTTGTGATAGCAGAGTTGGACAATGACATGGCTGACACCCACCTCAGACTGACACAGAGGATGGGGCTGTGTCTGCCTCATTCACCGTGGAGTCTCAGAGCCTGGTCCTCACAGGTCTCTAGTAAAGGCTGCCTGAGTGACTGAACACCCGTCCGCAGGCATGTGCTGGGACTCTTTGCATGATGACAGAGGCTCTGCCCCTCTGCTGAGGGAGGGTCTCCTTAGGTGTGTCTAAGTTGGGGTTTCAGGGTGTTTGCCAATAGATGGCCTCCCTGGGGTTCAGTGGACACACAGGCCTGTTAGACACGAAGATCTACCCCAGCCTGTGTCTCAAGCAGCAGCTGTGAGGGCAGCTGGCTCACCCATGGACACACAGGTGGCATCCTAGTGTCCTGCTCCCAGGCCCCTACCTGTAGGTGAGGTCCGTCTTCTCCCAGCGCCCGCCAGAAAGCACGAACCTCTTCTGTCGGTTGCGGGCACTCAGCCCATCAGGTGGGTCAGGCACGCCACAGCGGGGAGGCCTGAGGCTGCTGGCAGGCCGGGGGGCGTCCTGCGTGGCAGGGGCAGGCGCCGGGCTACTAGGCAGGGCTGCATGCCAGGGCTGTGGCCCCCTCCTCTCGGCATGGAGGTGGTGGGCGTCCTAGGCAGGAGAGATGACATGAGGGTCTGGTCAGGCCTAAGGTCCACATGGCCCACAGTTAAGAGGTGTGGCCTGTCAGCAGACCCACGTGCAACCCCAGCCCACTGTGTGGCTGGGCAAATGGAGAGGGAAATGGCATCGGCACATGGCAAGGCCCTTTGGCATCTGGCTGGCTCTCTGGTTTCTTGGCACCTTATTCCAAGGCATCGTGGAGGGCCCTGGGCTGCCTGTCACCTACTCCAGCTACTTAGGCCAATGAGGTCTGGGGGTGGAGGCCACACTGGGACTAGCTATGAGCCATACATTCCAGGAATGGACCCCAAAAAGCTTCCTCTGAGGGAACACCAGGCAACCTCCTCCTGCTCCCCACAGAAACTCGCTTCCAACTCCCTTTCTTCCTGTGTCCACTAAGTTCAGACACACCTGGGTCACCCCCCATGCTGCTGTCCCTGTCATGTGAGCAGGCTCTGCCCTCTCTCCTGCCCAGGATTTCCCCCACCTCCTCCCCAGTGTGGAGCGGCTGTAGCCCTGCAATGTGGCCTCAGTCAGTGTAACCTGACTGCTAGGGGTGACACTGATTTGTGGACTGGACAAGGTGAGGTATATACAGCACGTAGCACAGGCCCAGCACCCAGGAAGGCACCTGGCCACTGAGGCCTGGCTTCTAGCAGAGGTGGTTTTGGTCACACCTCACCAGGGCTAGGAGTACAGTGGGAGCTGATCTGTGGTCTGCCTGCCTTCTTCAAGCCGGGAGGGTGGGGACAGTTAATTGCCAGGTGCCCAGCCCCACTCGCCAAAGCCCCAGGACCACAGATGGAGATTCAGACCTGAGCTACATCCTGCTACCTGTCTATAAGTCTCCAGGGCAGAAGTTACAGTTCTTGTGCATGAGAAAAGCAGAAGCTCAGAGAGGTTGGAGACCCTGCAAAGTCACCCAGCAAGGGCGTGGCAAGGCCAGACCAGGACCCTGGCAGCCCAGGCCTAAGGCTAAGGCCTGGCTCTGGACACCGCACAGAAGCCAAGTCTCCTTCCTGCACTGAAGGAGAGGGATGGAGCTGTGCTGCTTGCTGAGAGACTCAGCACCTGTCTGGTCTGGGCAACTGCAGCCTCCTCACAGCCATATTTGGGGCAGGAGCTCAGCCGCTCAGGCCCCACCTCACCCTCAGCCTTTGGCAGCTCTCCCAGGCTCCAGACACCCCAGGGATCTGATCAGCGTCCCAACGCTCCCTGCTCCTGATCCCAGAGCTGAGGCGTCAAGAACACCCCACCATGAAGGGGGGCCTTCTGAACACAGAGGCTGTGGAACTACTAAGGGCGTGAGGCCCTAAAGCAGCTTCCCCCTGTTTCTGAGCTTGCTTATTGCATGGTTACCTGGCACAGCGCAGTCTCACTGGGTTGTGGGTTCTGGCCGATTCTGGGCTTATTGGTTTTTTGTTTTGTTTTGTCTCTTTTTTTTTTTTTTGAGATGGAGTCTCGCTCTGTTGCCCAGGCTGGAGTGCAGTGGCGCGATCTCAGCTCACTACAACCTCCACCTCCCAGGTTCAAGCAATTCTCTGCCTCAGCCTTCCGAGTAGCTGGGGTTACAGGTGCCCCCCACCATGCCTGGTTAATTTTTTTTTTTTTTTTGAGACGGAGTCTCGCTCTGTCGCCCAGGCTGGAGTGCAGTGGCGTGATCTGGGCTCACTACAACCTCTGCCTTCCGGGTTCATGCCATGCTCCTGACTCAGCCTCCCAAGTAGCTGGGACTACAGGCACACACTGCCATGCCCGGCTAACTTTTTTCTATTTTTAGTAAAGACGGGGTTTCACCGTGTTATCCAGGATGGTCTCGATCTCCTGACCTTGTGATCCGCCCGCCTCAGCCTCCCAAAGTGCTGGGATTACAGGTGTAAGCCACCGTGCCCAGCCTCATGCCTGGCTAATTTTTGTATTTTTAGTAGAGATGAGGGTTCTCTATCTTGGCCAGGCTGGTCTTGAACTTCTGACCTCATGATCCACCTGCCTCGGCCTCCCAAAGTACTGGGATTACAGGCATGAGCCACCGCACCCAGCCTGGGCTTATTGTTAATAAGTATTTATCACTGGTTACAGGCTAGGACCTTGGCAACAGCTCCACGGACTTGCTTTTAGCCCCTGATGGAACCTTTCACCAACTCCACCATCATCACCCTCATTTCCAGGATGAGGAAATGGGCCCCAGAGGAGTTAAGCAGCTTGATCGGATACCAGGTGGCAGGCAGCAGACTGTCTGTGCTCACAGCCCACCCAGCTCCCTGCTACCTCTGCTCTGCTCTGCAGGGGTTGAGTCACCCTTCCCCTGAAGGAGGGACCCAGGCTGGCCTCACCTTGGTGACAGAAGAGAAGGAACTGCAAATTATTCAGCACCTGCTATTTCCCGGGCATTTTGCAGGCAGGTTCGTTGGGCTTCCAATATCCACCAGGAAGGTGGAGATGCTACATATCCAAATTCTCCCATGGAGGATATGGGCTGCCAGAGGGGCCTGCCTCCTTCTCCTCGCCACACTGCCCCCTTGACCTACAGGAGAAACAGATTCCTTTCCCCAGCCTGGCAGGGGTATGAAGACCCTCCCTGGAGAGGGCAGAGCTGTGCTGTCCCCTGGGAGCTTCAAACAACCCAGAGCCCAGCCTGCCAGGCCTGTCTATGCCCATGGCTAGAAATCTCTTCTCTCCTCTGCCCTCCAGTGAGTCCTGGTGCAGACAGTCATGGAGGGAGAGCCACAGGCATGCCCCACCCCTTCCACTGTCTGTTCCTGTCCTTCCCTCATGAGGCACCCAGTCCATGCCCAAACCCCTGGATCATGACAGTCTTAGTGTCGCAAAAAGAGCCAACCACTGAGATTCAGAAGGCCTAGTTCTATGACATGGAGACTCTAGACAAGTCACCTTCCTCTCTTAGCCTCAACTTTCCTATCTGTCAAATGGGAATGATGCCACAGCAATGGGCTACATGAAATCCTTCTGTAATGCCTGCTGTAGCCTCTGGCACAGAGAAGCATCTCTTACCTGGTCCTCTTCCTTGTCCCTGTAGGCCCTCCCCTCCCACGCTTGGGGATCTGCCCTTGCCAGTCCCTACAGTTCCCATCACCCACCTCCCCTCTAGTTCCCCAACAAAATCTCCAGGCTTTAAATGGTAAAACAGAAGTCGCAGCTAGAAGGGAGCTTTCAGGCCTAGAAAAGAGAAGCGCCTTGTGCAGTGTCCCAGCATATCAAGGTCTCTTCTCTCTGTCCATGTCTCGTTCATTAAATTCTTAGAAACTGAGTGAGCAGGAGATGCTAGAAATGAGGCCTCTAGCTAGTGAGGTTGTTTTTAGAGCCCATGATTTTTTTAGAGCCCATGAGCTCTTGGCCTCAGTTTCCCCATGGCTGGGATAGGACACACTGCCTCACTGTCCTCCCACACTTCATCTTTCCAAGTCCTTTCAGGCCTGGGGCCAGATGCCCTAACTACGAGGCATGGCATGAAGCAGCTTGCTACTTGTGAGACAGGTGGGCTTGGCCTTCCCAGGACTCTTGGGATTCAGTGAGGTGAGGTGGTAGACACAGGCCACTACTGGCCTCATCTACACCCCTGGGGAGTTTGAGGAACAAGCAGCTCCCTCATTTCCCAAAGGATGAGACAGAGCCCAGAGAGCTCAAGGACTTTGCCTGGGGTCACACAGCAAGTCATGCAAGAGCTGGGCCTAGACCTGGGGCTCACGCCTCCCACCTCCAGGGCTTCCCCCTGTCTCCCCAGCTCTTGGCTTTTCTCCAAAACCCACTTTCCCAAGAATCATCTCTGCTTCCAGTGCATTCCCTCTGTCTTGGCCAGTAACCTCCCTTGGCCTGCCCTGTGGTGGGTTCTTAGCTCACTCAGCCCCACCCTCCTCTGGCAGACACCAAACCTCAGCTGCAGACACATTCAAGGAATTTCTCAGCTGACCCAGTGTCCTGGCAGAGCTTAGAGACTCGGAGTCAACCCCGTCCCGGGGTCAACTTGCAATCCAGAAAATGGGAGGCACCAGATAGAGGGGAGATAAGGGAGGACCCCAGGGTGCCAGGAAACACTGAGAAAGGCCGGGCTCATTGTGCCCCTTTCTGGGCCTCAGTTTGCAGTCGGTCTAGTGGGTATAATTAATCATAGCTATGCCTTCTGATGTCAGTGGGAGGCGAGACTTCGAGGAGGGCACTTGTTAGGCTATGGAGGAAGACGGGAGCATCACCATGCAGGTATCATCACGCCCCTCTGAGGCTCAGAGAGGTCAAGCAACCTGCGCAACTCGCAAAGCCAGGTGGCAAGCAGGGATATCTTCTATCTCAAGCTTCCACCTAATCTTCCTATTCTCACCCCTCTGCTGCTGGCTCCAGGAGGGACGATAGCTTCATCCCATCCATCGGACTGCAGGGCTTCCATCAACCCTGAAAGCTGGGAACTGGGCTGGATAAATATTTACAGAGCTCTCCCAGCCTTGCTGAAGGCAGCCGAGGGATAAACACATCAGAGGTGACCCCAAATGCTCCCTGCATGTTTGCAGAGTGACAGACCACAGTCTAGCTCAGACCCCACCCCAAGCTGGCCCCCAGCTCCAGCACTGACCATGCACAAGCGTCAAAGTGGCAGCTACAGGTGACAGTGTTTCTAGTGAGCCTGGCATCACCTCATTGCTCAGCAGTGGGCACAGCAGTAGGCACCATTGCCCCCTCCCACCCACACCCCCATTAGAGATGGAGTGGGTGAGATTCTGGGGCATGGCAGGATTCACCCACGGTCGCATGGTTCAAACCCAGATCTCTCCAATTTCCAGACCTGTGGGTTCAATGTCTACCCACAGTGATTCCTGACTCTGTCCCAAGTCCTAGGGACCAAGAGGGGCCAGGAAAGAGGCAAGACTCCAGACTCAGATGCCCCCCATTCACTCTACCCCACCCATCCCATCCCTTTCTGCTCCCATAGCCAGCACAGGACAAGTTTGCCCAGGGCAGAGCCAGAGTGGCTGGACAGAGGGTCCCAGCCTGGCCAGGCCTCCCTCCTCACCAGACCAGTCCTGAGACTCCTGCCTGTCACCCCCTCCTGCTCCCTTCCCTGCCCGAGCTGTCTGGATGCCTCCACTGTAGAGTGGAGTGGCCCAGGCTCTGGCCCCAGGCCCTGTGACTGGTGCCTGGAAGCGCCCCAGGGAAGGGGCAGCTTTTGGGACACATGCAAGCTGTCACACACACTCCATGACAGTCCCTCCTCTCCTCACTCTGCTGTCCTCTCTTACCTGGGCTTTCTTCTCCTTTCCTGAGCACACATTTTCTCCCTTTCCTTTCTCTCTCCGCTTCTTTCTGACAACCACCGCTCAGTCACACACACACTGCACTCATACTATTTCATACTCATGTTCTCCTAGCTCCAAGCCTCCCAAAACTGCTGCCAGCAGGTGCCCGCGGGGGACATCTCCAGGCTCAGACCCCATTTCCCGCAGCACAGCGCTGCCCTCCCCAGCTCTCCCTTTATCCTCCATCCCACCGCACACCTGGAGGTGTACTAACTGCGGCCACACACCTGCAGGCTGACACCTGCCTGGGATCTGCTCGGCTTTGTCCCTGCGATGAATAGGGGGCCCTGTAACCACTCCCTCTGCTACTTCCTTCAACGCACACTCCAGCACCCGCGGCTGGAGTGCGAGAGGCAGGTCCCCACGCTGGGAGCAAGCGTTTGAGTCCAGCGTGGAGTCCCGTCCCACCAGCCCGAACGATGCCGGCGCCGGCTCCTCTTCACACCCCCAGGGACTGCAAGCTCGCTGTCTATCACGCCTGGAGGGAACCAGAAAGCGTTTCGGGTACCGGGCGCTGGAGGCCACCCGGGGCATCCCTTTGGGTCCGGATCTGCCGCTGGGCCCAGCCCGCGTGCCCGGCGCCCCATCGGCGAGGAGCGACCGGCGAGTGGCGGGCACTCACCGGCGGCAGAGCCCTGGCCAGCAGCGGCGGCGGCTGGAGCAGCAGCAGCAGCATCGGGAGCAGGAGGGCGCGCGGGGCCGCGCTGCGGAGCCAGGCGGCCGGAGCCATCCGCCCCGGGGCTGCTGGGTTGCTGGGCCGCGCCGGGCCGCCGCCCCTTATAGCTTCCGCCCCACCCCCGGCCCGCCCCGGCCCCGCCCCCCGCCCCGGCCCCGCCCCCCGCCGCCTTTTGTTCTGAACTCTCCTAGCCGCCGCGGCCTGGGTGGGGGAGGTGAGCGGAGAGGGGACGGCCCAGCGGGGTCGAGGGCCGGAGACAGGGTCCTGCCCCGGGGCTGGCAAAGTCCCTGTCTGGTGCTACGTGACCCTGGCCAACCCGTGCCGCTCTGGGTCTCAGTTTCTCCGCTGGGTGGTGGCCGTCCAAAGTCTTAGACTTGGCTAGAGTCTGATAGGAATCAAGTTTCATGGGTCCCATCCGTACCCCCACCTATGGAAGGCGCATCCCACTGGGTCTCCGTGGTGACCTGACCTCTGACCTCTGCTAACTTGTGACAGGTGGTCCTACCCACAAGCAAGTTCCCCCACCCCTCAGAGCCTCAACGGATCCTTCTAGAAGATGACACAATAGCCCCTGTGAGGAAAGGGATATTATTTTATTTATTATTATTATTTTTTTGAGAGACAGTCTCACTCTGTCTCCCAGGCAGGAGTGCAGTGGTGTGATCTCCACTCACTGCAACCTCCGCCTCCCAGGTTCAAACGATTCTCCTACCTCAGCCTCCCAAGTAGCTGGGACCACAGACGTGCGCCACCATGCCTGGCTAATTTTTGTATTTTTAGTAGAGACGGGGTTTCACCATGTTGGCCAGGCTGGTCTGGAACTCCTGACCTCAAGTGATCTGCCCACCTTGGCCTCCCAAAGTGCTGGGATTACATAGGGGAGCCATTGCACCTGGCCAGGAAAGGGATATTAAAATGTGTCCCACGGGAAAGTGAGGCATATGGCAGGGACTGGCCAGTCCTTCAGCTTGGGATAGACTGAAGTTTCAGATAGGGAAACTGAGGCTCCAAGAGGGAGGGGCCAGGCTTTTCCATACCAGCAGACAAGTGGAGGGGTCAGGAGGTCCTCTAGCTGGTCAGTTGTGGGGAGGGTGCTGTCAGAAGGCTGTGGGAGGTGTCTGAGTGGAGTACAGGGCCCCCAAGGTGTCCCCTCGTCAGGGCCCAACAAGCCCCTGGGGACCCCTCCAGGCTAGCCACCTCAGACTTGAAAGAAAGGAGGCGAGAGGCCGGGCGCAGTGGCTCATGCCTGTAATCCCAGCACTTTGGGAGGCCGAGGCAGGTGGATCATGAGGTCAGGAGTTGGAGACCAGCCTGACCAACATGGTGAAACCTTGTCTCTACTAAAATTGCAAAAATTAGCTAGGCGTGGTGGCACACACCTGTAAGCCCAGCTACTCAGGGAGCTGAGGCAGGAGAATCACTTGAACCCGGGAGGTGGAGGTTGCAGTGAGCCGAGATTGTGCCATTGCACTCCAGCCTGGGTGACAGAGAGAGACTCCATCTCAAAAAAAAAAAAAAAAAAGAAAGAAAGAAAGGAGGTGAGACTCAAAGGAGGGGGTGTGTCCACATTCTGGAAGGGATCCTCCAGTCTCATCCCTGATTTTTGGGGTCACCTAATCCTGCTGTACACCCCCTGAAATGATGAAGGGCCTCACCACCTCACCAGGCGACCTGTTCCATCATGGGTGGCCCTGTAGAGCCACGATCCAGGCAGTGGCTCCCATCCTGGCAGGCAGGGCTCTGAGCTGCTCAAAGGTGAAGCTGTGGTCAGGAAGCCTGGGCCAATAAAGGGAAGCGGGTGGGGAAACGTTTCACAGCTTATTCAAGAAGACTCCACAGAGACTCCTAGAGGGCAAGGAGAAGTAAGACAGCAGTGATTTTTACAACCTAGACTGTTCGTAATCTTTTTTTTTTTTTTTGAGACGGAGTCTCTGTCGCCCAGGCTGGAGTGCAGTGACGCGATCTTGGCTCACTGCAACCTCCGCCTCCTGGGTCCACGCCATTCTCCTGCCTCAGTCTCCCGAGTAGCTGGGACTACAGGTGCCCGCCACCACGCCTGGCTAATTTTTTATATTTTTAGTAGAGATGGGGTTTCACTGTGTTAGCCAGGCTGGTCTTGAACTCCTGACCTCAGGTGATCCACCCGCCTCGGCCTCCCAAAGTGCTAGGATTACAGGCATGAGTCACCGTGCCTGAAAGGCAATCTTTTCTTTAAAGTCGTTCACTTTTATTTATTTTTATTATTTTGAGACAGGGTCTTGTTCAATGGTGTGATCTTGGCTCACTGCAACCTCCGCCTTCCAGGCTCAAACGATCCTCCTGCCTCAGCCTCCCAAGTAGCTGGGTCTACAGGTGTGCATCACTGTGCCCTGCTAATTTTTGTATTTTTTATAGAGACAGAGTTTCACCGTGTTGGCCAGGCTGGTCTCGAACTCCTCCTGGACTCAAGCAATCTGCCTGCCTGGGCCTCACAAAGTTCTGGGATATAGACATGAGCCACTGTTACCCGCTAAATTGACTCATTTTTAAAAAGTAGGTATTTCAAGCCAGGCGTGGTGGCTCATGCCTGTAATCCCAGCACTTTGGGAGGCTGAGGCAAGCGGATCACGAGAGACCATCCTGGCCAACATGGTGAAACCCCGTCTCTACTAAAAATACAAAAAAAATTAACTGGGCATGGTGGCACGCACCTGTAGTCCCAGCTACTTGGGAAGCTGAAGCAGGAGAATCACTTGAACCCGGGAGGTGGAGGTTGCAGTGATCCGAGATCACACCACCCCGCACTCCAGCCTGGCAACAGAGTGAGACTCTTTAAAAAAACAAAAACAAACAAACAAAAAAAACAAAAAACAAAAAAATTAGCAGGGCATGGTGGTGTGCACCTCATGGCAAGAGAATCACTTGAATCCAGGAGGTGGAAGTTGCAGTGAGTGGAGATCATACCACTGCACTCCAGCCTGAGTGACAGAGCAAGACTCTGTCTCAAAAAAAAAAAAAAAAAAAAAAAAAAAAAAAAAAGTAGGCATTTCAATGCCTGCTTCAGTGTCATCCTTTCAGCCTCATTTTCATTTGTGTAACCCACTTAAGTGGTCTTGGGTGCCTCCGAGGTGCAAGGCCATGCCTTGTGGAACCTGCAGTCCATCAGCCATGGGAGCTGAAGTAACAGCTCTCTGCAGTTTAGGCCCGGGTACCACCATGAGAAGTGTTCAGTTTGTTTGGTTTGGCAAACAGGAACCTGGTGGCATGGACTGCATGCGCAAGGGAGTAGTGGCTGGACCAGGCCTGGTGAGTCTGCCAGGAAAGAATGGCCCACCCTTGGTGTGCTCACCTCACTGGGAGGCCACCCGCAAGGTGGGTGGTCACCCCCCTTCAGAGAGGAGAAACTGAAGACGGGGTGGGGAAGGGCCCTGTTCACAGGCTGGCTGAAAGGACTGCAGTGTGAGAGAACACAGGGCTGCACCTGACTTCCATGGAGAGCATGCATGGCTGGGGACAGCTGTGCACACATACAACTGAGCGTGCCAGGCAGGGCCAAACACCCCAGCCACTGCTCCCCTTGCCCCTTGACCTCATCCTTCCTTACAGAGGGGCCTCCTCTCTTACTCGGTGACCCACACCCCCACTTCTGGGTGCTTTTGTTCTCGGTGGTTGCACCCTGCCCACAGTCTGGGTGCCAGGAGTACTCTGCAGGCACAGCAAACAGTGATGAGGGACAGTCCCTGCCTTACCCCACCTAGAAGTAATAATACGACCACTGCAAAGTCACCCAGAAAAGACCATAAAAACCTCAAGCTCAGCCAGGCACGATGGCTCATGCCTGTAATCCCAGCACTTTGGGAGGCCGAGGTGGGAGGATCATGAGGTCAGGAGTTCGAGACCAGCTTGGCCAACATGGTGAAACCCCGTCTCTACTAAAAATACAAAAATTAGCCAGGTGTGGTGGCATGAGCCTGTAGTCCCAGCTATTCAGGAGGCTGAGGCAGGAGAATTGCTTGAATCCGGGAGGTGGAGGTTGCAGTGAGCCGAGATCGCCACTCCATTCCAACCTGGGCGACAGAGCAAGGCTCCGTGTCAAAAAAAATAAAAATAAAAATTAAAACCTCAAGTTCCCGAAGAGCAGGAAAGCGTTCTAAATCCGCGCTCCAGCTCACCTGGCCTGGAACCAAGCTGCTAAAATTGCGAGGCCGCAGGCTTCAAACTTGCACTAGATTTGACCGAGCCGGGCAAATGCTCCTAGGCCTTTGGGATAGACACGCTGCTTTGATGTCGCGTAAAGGCCGTTAGTGTCGGGGGTTGCACCCGCGGGGCCAGGGACTAGGTGGGGGGACCGGCCCAGGTAATCCGGTGGGGTTCAGGGCCGCGCAGGGGGCCTCATATCCCCCGTGGGCGCTGCGTAAGGCTGCCGGCGTTGGCAGCGCATTTTGGCCAAGACAGTCGAAGACGGGTTGGGACGCCCCCTCGTGGGAGTTCTGGGGATGGGTTGCTCCAGGCCTTCCCCAGGGCCGCGCTTCACTGCCCTAGGCCACCCGAGACTCCGAGGCCACGCGGTGGTCAGCAGACCCTGTCTGGAGGGAAGGGACAGACAGCCGAGTCCGGGAGGGGGCAGAGAGCGGAGTCCAGCCTGGAGCCTCGCGTCTCCTTCCCGGCTGGCCCCATCCCGTCGCCTCCCCGTCTCCTCTCCCCTCCAGGGCTCGCAACAACCCCCAACTCCGCTCCCTGCCCTCTGCGGTGGTCCTAACAGAAGGAACTGTCGCCGTCCTTAAGCCCTCGGCGCTTTGCGACACTGGCCTGTGTCCCCAGAACCTGCACAGCCTGCTAGGGGCAAGGGAGGGAGCAGGGTCCCATTTCCAGCCGAGACCCGGAGCTGCTGGAAGGGAGAGGTCCGGAGGACGGGAGAAGGGGGACAGGCTTGGGGGCAGTGCCGCCTCCCGCTGGGGGCGTATTCCTGAGGCCCCGCCCGGGGCCCCGCCTTTTTTGCGCCGGCTGTGACAAGCGCTGCGGCATTTGTCCCCGCGACAGCACCGCTGCCGCCGTCTCTAAGGTCGCCTGGGTCCCACCGCCGCCACCATGCCTCGGGGAAGCCGCAGCGTGGCCTCCCGGCAAGCCAGGTGTGAGGGGGACAAGGGCCCTGTGGGGAGGGGGTTAGGGAAGCGTGGGCACTCCCCCAAGGGCGTCCGCAGAGTGACCTTGGCTGCTGCTGCGCCATCTTGGCGGGGGGAAGGGTGGGGGTGCAGCACCCACGTGTGGAGACAGGGGTCGTCCATCTCTCCGGGGGTCGTTTCCAGGAGCTGCAGCCCCCCCAGCCTGGGATCTGGCCAGGATTAACCCTGCTTCCTCCCACCCCCGCAGCCGCCCCGCCGCGCCCTCTGCCCACCCCCCCGCGCACCCACCGCCCTCGGCAGCCGTCCCAGCCCCCGCCCCTTCGGGCCAGCCGGGGCTCATGGCTCAGATGGCGACCACGGCCGCAGGGGTAGCCGTGGGCTCGGCTGTGGGACACGTCATGGGCAGCGCCCTGACCGGAGCCTTCAGCGGGGGGAGCTCGGAGCCTTCCCAGCCTGCTGCGCAGCAGGTGAGCAGCGGGTCCAAGACAAACTGAGGCAGGATTATCTCGAGGCCACACAGGGAGCTGCCCAAGCGTCCAGTGGGAAGTGTCTGCGTGTATTCACCATTGCTTCAGCCCAGGACTCTTTGCCCAGGAAGGGTCCTAGTGCACTGGTCTTGAGTTCACTGTCACTTAGAGGCAGGCTTCCCAGCCCCTCCCTTGAGGCCAGGGTCCCTAAGCTCCCAGGGAGAGATACCAACCAGCCCTTTAAAGATGGGAAACCCAGGCCCTGAGGGCTCAGAGACTCGCCCAAGGTCACCTCACCTTAGCAGAGGGGAGGGGTGTTGGATTTCCTGAGCCCCTGTTCTCCCCACACCCAGGTCTGGGCACTGTGGCCGCAGGGCCCAAGGGCGAAGGGGAGCCACTTCGCTGATGACCTTTCACCTGCTAGGGACCCCACCTGCCCTAAGCCAAATGTGGCTTTGTTGCTAGGTCAGGGGTCATGAGGATTAATGTAGGTGAGCCAGGAAGGTGCTAGAACTTGTGGGGGTGGGGCTCATACTCTGAGAGTACAGGCAGAGTACTGGGCTATCCTAGAGCCTTCTCCTCCCTCCCCTGCACCCGCCCAAAGTGCCCATTAGAAGGCAGCAGAGGCCAGGCGCAGTGGCTCATGCCTGTAATCCCAGCACTTTGGGAGGCCAAGGCGGGTGGATCATGAGTTCAGGAGTTCGATACCGGCCTGGCCAACATAGTGAAACCCCGTCTTTACTAAAAATACAAAAATTTGTTGGGCATGGTGGCAGGCGCCTGTAGCCCCAGCTACTTGGGAGGCTGAGGCAGGACAACCACTTGAACCCGGGAGGTGGAGGTTGCAGTGAGCCGAGACTGCGCTGCTGCACTCCACTCTAGGTGACAGAGCAAGACTCTGTCTCAAAAAAAAAAGGCAGCAGAAACATGCTATCTGTAGCCATCTCTGCTGCTGGATCACTCAGCCTGCCTAGGACCCTTGGGACACCCAGGCTGGGGATGTGGGGAGGGGCAGGTGGCTCCAGCTTTGAAATGCACCTCCAGGTGCCAACTCCAAGCTGATCCTGCAGACTCTTGCACTGTACCCCCAGGCCCCCACCCCCGCTGCCCCCCAGCCCCTGCAGATGGGGCCCTGTGCCTACGAGATCAGGCAGTTCCTGGACTGTTCGGCCACTCAGAGTGACCTGTCCCTGTGTGAGGGCTTCAGCGAGGCTCTGAAGCAGTGCAAGTACAACCATGGTGAGTGAGTGGACCCCGACCCAGGCGGGGAGCGGGAGAGGCCGACCCTCCTCTTGCACCTGCAGGCTGACCACCAGCTTGTGCTGCCCCTCCCTTCCCAGGTCTGAGCTCCCTGCCCTGAAGAGGTCAGTGCAGACTCGGGGGCCAGTCCTGCACCCACCTCTACCCCTCGCCGACAGCCAGACCACAACAACAGATTGTACCCGGATAGCTGGGATTGGAAGTGAGGAGGTTTCTCACCCCACAGATAACCCAAGACACAAATGTGCAATTAAAAGTTTATTTTAGACCACAGCCTGTTGTGTGCCTCTCTTGATGGCCTGTCTTCCGGGAGCTCCCTGGCTGATGAGATGCGGTCAGGATGGATGTCTCACTACAGTGTGCAATCCATCCCCTTAATCAGGGCCCTGGGTGGGGAGGAGGAGCCCTGTTGCAATCTGCACTGTGGGTAGCACAGGACAGATGCCTTGGGCAGTCCAGAGTGTGGTGGAGAGGCATTAGTAGGTGATCCCAAGGGCATCTGACTCTGAGGGTGGAATCCCAGGATGAACCCATGGACTCCCCCTTATCAGGGATATCTGCCTTCTCTACCCTTCTTGTCTCTGCCTCTGCATCCCATTCTCTGCGCCCACAGCTTAGGTGCCCCCAGCGGCCTCAAATCCTGTCTGACCTTGCCCCTCTTGCTGATGCAACTTCTCAGCAATTCCAGATTCTGCCGGAGGAGTCCTGCTGGGTTGTTATCTGTTTGCACCTGATCACACAAGGCAGAGGTCCTGGCTAACCCCCTTGGGTCTGAGTCCAACTTGGCTAGTTGGCAGTAGTGTGTCAGGTCCCTGGGCCAGCCAGAATGGAAGAACAAGCCCTTCAAACCCAGTGTGGGCCGTGCCATCACACACCATGCTGCCGCCTTCGTTGAGTTCATCCAGCAATTGTGCACTGAGCTCCTACTGTGTGCCAGCCCCTATGCCACATCTGTGAAGCCTGACGACATTCCGGCCCTTAGTGCGCTGGCACTCCAGTGGGGTGGTGGGGACCTGTCTCAGGGTACAGTGTGTTCCATCTGGGGGTATATGTGTGTGGAGTTGGTGTTGAGGGTCTGCCTCTCATCACATGTGTCTGCCCTGCAGGAAGGGGTCCCACTCTGGGTGTCTCTCTGGATGTCCAAATCTCCTCTGTACCTGGCTCCCGGTCCCAGCTAGCAACTCCTGGGTGGCAGGGAGCTCACCTTTGTGGGCCTTGAAGTGGGGCTTTGCTCATGGTGGCCACACCGAGTGCCCATGCCCTTCCTCCAGTTGTGGCCTGCGGAGGAGACGCCTGACAGCCTGCGCAGTTTCTCTGGAAGGCCCGGGAAGTCCTGTTGGTAGGGGTTAGGGAGAAGGTGTGCCCTCCCCCTGGGCTGTACCCTGACACTTACCTGCCAGCTCTGGGTAACGGTCATCCAGATTCTCCAGTAGGGACTCATAACGGGTGGAGGCCATGTCCTCTCCCTCTGGCATGTGGAGAGAGGATGAAGGATACCTGACTGGCCTAATGGTCCCTACTCTGCCTCTCACTCTGGAACTGTTTGCTAGTCCAGGCTGGGGGCAGAGCATTGGGTAGGGATGGATTGGGGCTAGGTCCCCAGCCGAGGTGGGAGGCTGGACAGGGCCTTGGGTGGTCTATGGTCTGCTATGCCCCCCTCTTACATTCTACCATAGCTGCAGGGGAGAGAACCTTACTGATGATCCGAATAAGGACATATGTGGTTCGCTCCTTCAGCAAGGAGTTGCCCATGGTTTGGGCCCGGGAAGCCCCTTCCTTCAGGTCTTCCTCCAGGCTCACTAGGTTGCCGTCCTCAGCCAGGAGAGCAATGGTCGCTGGGAGGACATGGAGAGAGGATGGGCAGGGCTGGCACCCCTGCCTGGGACCCCTCAGCCCCTCCTTCTCCTCCCTGTCTCCTCACCATCTCGGGGCAACCCTGCTTTCTGCCTCAGGTGGGCGGTGAGGTTCACCAGCCTGCAAGAGGTGTTCACCAGCACCGAGCAGCCGGCTGTGGAGGAGGGGCAAAGGTGAGCATGTGGGATCTCTTACCTTTCTCCAACTCTGGGGTCCTCTGTCTCTCCCTCCCATCTCTCCCTTTCCCAGAGCTGCGACTGGGCCTATGGGGCTAGGACTGTGCCCCAGGCATAACAGCTCCGACATCTGTTGCTTAAACTGCCCTGGAGAACCCTCCATCCATCTCCCATGTGTGGTGACTTTTCTCCCATGTGTGGTGACTCCCAAGTGTTGGTCTCTTGAGTCCTGCAAAGCATGAAGTGCGCGCCAGCCCAGCCTCCTCCCGGGCCCCGCCCCCACGGGACCCAGCCAGTCCCGGCCCTCCGCACCCATCGGCTCCCCTCTTCCCTTCCGCTACCGCACAGTGCCGACCCGCCTCCAGTCAGAGGGACGGGGAACCTGCAACTGTGGCTAGAGTTTCAGGTGTCTGATGCACGCTGAAGCTTGAGGATCACGGATTGAATGAAGAAGAGATTGTGCGGTTTAAAAACCTACTCCAGGGTAATGCAGCGGTCTCTCGCCAAGAGGAGCCCTCGTGAATGAGCAGGACTCAGCTCGGGTTTTCCCTTAAAGGGTCTCGTTCCAGGTGCTGGCTTTGCTTCCTCACAGAGCCGCTTCCCCGACCCCCGCCATCTGCACCACTCCCCTCTTCCTCGCCATTGCCTCCCCACCCTCCGCAAGAGCGGAAGGAAGCACGCCTCTGAGTGTGCTCATCCCCCTATCCGCCTGCCACGACAGGGGACCCCACTTACCCCCAAACATCACCTTGATAAACATAGCTGCAGCGAGGGAGGGAGATGTGGGGGGGCTTTGATCCCCCAACTCTCGATTCCCCAACTAAGGAAAGGCCTCGAGCAGAGACCTGCTCCGGGGGGGGCTCTGGAGGGAGAAGTGGATGTGTGAGTGTGGATGGCTGGGTCCCAGGGCCAGGCCCCTGCTCAGCCACCTCTGTGGTTCTGCTGCTTCAGCCTAGCTCAAACCCTGCAGCTAGTCCAAGACTCCTGGCCTCCTCTGCCTTCCCACTGAGCCCTGGGCCACAGCAGCTCCCCTAAGCTTCCAAGCTGGTCTCCATGGCAGTGGGGGCGGAGACATCTAGGCAGGAAATGCCTTCCTACCTGTATCCGTTAACGGGGCCCATGGGGGAGGGGTGGCAGAAGAAGTGGGGGCTGGCATTCCCTGAGGTGGGGAATGCCATCATTGGGATTTATTTTTTTTTTAGAGAGAGTCTCCCTATGTTGCCGAGGCTGGTCTCGAACTTGGCTCAAGCAATTCTCCTGCCCCAGCCTCCCACAAGTGCTGGGATTGCAGTTGTGAACCACCTGTACAGTAAAGTTCTCCCTTTCTGGTGTTTTAAAGTTTTGCCAACTCTCATATAACCACCACCACAGTCAAGATACAGAACATTTCTGGCCGGGCGCGGTGGCTCACGCTTGTAATCCCAGCACTTTGGGAGGCCGAGGCGGGCGGATCACGAGGTCAGGAGATCGAGACCACGGTGAAACCCCATCTCTACTAAAAATACAAAAAATTAGCCGGGCGTGGTGGCGGGCGCCTGTAGTCCCAGCTACTCGGAGAGGCTGAGGCAGGAGAATGGCGTGAACCCGGGAGGCGGAGTTTGCAGTGAGCCGAGATTGTGCCACTGCACTCCAGCCTGGGTGACAGAGCGAGACTCCGTCTCAAAAGAAAAAAAAAAAAAAAAAAAAGATACAGAACATTTCCATCACCCCAAATTCCTTTGCCCCCTTTGTACTCAGCCCTAGTAGCTTCCAGGTCCATAGCAGGTCACAAGCACCTCCTTGTAAGCACTCGCCACTAGCTAGTCCCTCACACCAGTTCTAACCGTCATTTCCTGTCGTTTATTTATTTATTATGTTTATTAATAATAATAATTATTATTTATTATTATTATTTTTTGAGATGGAGGCTCCCTCTGTCACCCAGGCTAGAATGCAGTGGTACGATCTCAGCTCACTGCAATCTCCGCCTCTCAAGTTCAAGCAATTCTCCTGTCTCAGCCTCCTGAGTAACTGGGACTACAGGTGTGCACCACTACACCTGGCTAGATTTTTTTTTTTTTTTGAGACACAGTCTCGCTCTCTTGCCCAGCCTGGAGTGCAGTGGTGTGATCTTGGCTCACTGCAAGCTCCATCTCCCGGGTTCACACCATTCTCCTGCCTCAGCCTTCTGAGTAGCTGGGACTACAGTTGCCCGCCACCACGCCCAGCTAATTTTTTTGTATTTTTAGTAGAGACGGGGTTTCACCGTGTTAGCCAGGATGGTCTCGATCCCCTGACCTCGTGATCCACCCGCCTCAGCCTCCCAAAGTGCTGGGATTACAGGATTACAGGCGTGAGCCACTGCGCCCAGCCTTTTTTTGTATTTTTAATAGAGATGGAGTTTCACCATGTTGGTCAGTTTGGTCTTGAACTCCTGACCTCAAATGATCCGCCCACCTTGGCCTCCCAAAGTGCTGAGCCACCAAGCCTGACCTATTTATTTATTTATTTATTTGAGAATGAGTCTCGCTCGTCAGCCATGCTGGAGTGCAGTGGCGCAATCTCAGCTCACTGCAACCTCCACCTCTCGCGTTCAAGCGATTCTCCTGTCTCAGCCTCCGGAGTAGCTGGTATTACAGGCGCCAGCCACCACCCCTGGCTAATTTTTTTGTATTTTTAGTAGATATGAGGAAGGCCAGGCTGGTCTCGAACTCCTGACCTCAGGTGATCCACCTGCCTCGGCCTCTCAAAGTGCTGGGATTATAGGAATGAGCCACCGTGCCCGGCCATTTTGTGTCTTTTGTATTTGTCTGCTTCTCCCAGTCTCTCCCCTTCTTGTTCCCCTCCTCTCTGTCTTCCTTTTCTTTCTGTCTAGGTTTCACATTCTCTCTCCCCTCCTCTCCTCTCCCCTCCCCTCCCCTTTCCCTTTTTTCCTTTCTCTTCCTCCCTCCCTCTCTCCCTCCCTCCCTTCCTTCCTTCCTTTCTTTTTTGGACACAGTTTTGCTCTTGTTGCCCAGGCTGGAGTACAATGGTGCAATCTTGGCTCGCCACAATCTCCGCCTCCCGGGTTCAAGCGATTCTCCTGCCCCAGCCTCCCAAGTAGCTGGGATTACAGGCATATGCCACCACACCTGGCTAATTTTGTGTTTTTAGTAGAGACAGGGTTTCTCCATGTTGGCCAGGCTGGTCTCGAACTCCCGACCTCAGGAGATCCGCCCCACTCGGCCTCCCAAAGTGCTGGGATTACAAGTGTGAGCCACTGCGCCCAGCTGGCTGGCTTGCTTTCTCGCTCTTTTGCTCTTTCGCCCGCCCTTCCTTCCTTCCTTCCTTCCTTCCTTCCTTCCTTCCTTCCTTCCTTCCTTCTTTCCTTTCTTTCTCTTTCTTTCTCTCTTTTTCTTTCTTTTCCCTCCTTCCTTTCTTCTTTTCTTTCTTTTCTTTTGTCTTTTTTTTTTTGAGACAGGGTCTTACTCTGTTGCCCAGGCTGCAGTGCAGTGGCACAATCACAGCTGACTGCAGCTTCGGCCTCCCAGGCTCAAGCAATCCTCCCACTTCAGCCTCCTGAGTAGCTGGGACTACAGGTGCATGCCACCATGCCTATTGAAATTTTTTTCTTTTTAATTTTGTAGAGATGGAGTCTCACTATGTTGCCTAGACTGGTCTTGAACTCCTGGGGTCAAGCAATCCTCTTACCTTGGCCTCCCAAAGTGCTGGGATTACAGGTGCAAGCCACTGGTCCCGGCCTCACATTGTTTTTTTGCCTCTCCATGTTCACTCTTTCTTTGACTTTTTTTCTCCATGTCTCTTTTCATTATCCTTCCTCTTTCCTTCCTGTTTACTGCCTCCCCTCTGTCTCTGTCTCTCCACTTCTGTCTCCTGCCCTTACCCCATCACCCCCACCAGACCTCTCCAGCCAGGGCACCAGGTGGATGCCTGGAGCAACACCTCCCTTTCCCCAGCTCCCTTACCCCCAAGGTTTTAGAAGTGTTCCCAGCCCCCATGATTCAGCTGTGTCCTGCCTTTTGCAGGCAGAGTTGTGGACAGTGAGGGTGGAGGAAAACTGAGTCTTCCATGAAGCCCGCCATTGTCAGACTCTGGCTCTGGATAAGCACTTTCCTTTGGACTGCCTTGGTGTTTCCATCTGTAAAAGGAGGGTATCGCCGGGCGCGGTGGCTCACGCTTGTAATCCCAGCACTTTGGGAGGCCGAGGCGGGCGGATCACGAGGTCAGGAGATCGAGACCACGGTGAAACCCCGTCTCTACTAAAAATACAAAAAATTAGCCGGGCGCGGTGGCGGGTGCCTGTAGTCCCAGCTACTCGGAGAGGCTGAGGCAGGAGAATGGCGTGAACCCGGGAGGCGGAGCTTGCAGTGAGCCGAGATTGCGCCACTGCACTCCAGCCTGGGCGACAGAGCGAGACTCCGTCTCAAAAAAAAAAAAAAAAAAAAAAAGGAGGGTATGACCCATGACTTAGCAGGGCTGTGGTGATGATTAAGTGTGATAAATTTTAAAGAGCTGTCTCTGTGCTCAGCACCATGATGTAGCAAGCACTCCAATCAGTATTGCAGAAACAGGCAGCACTTCCCCAAGCTTATTTAAACATGGGATGGCCAGGCACAGTGGCTCATGCCTGTAATCCCAACACTTTGGGAGGCCGAGGGAGGCAGATCACTGGAAGTCGGGATCTGCCCAGCCTGGGCAACATAGCAAGGCCTCATCTCTGTAAAAATAAAAACATTAGCTGGGCGTGGTGGCTCACACCTGTAGTCCCAGCTCCTCGGGAAGCTGAGGCGGGAAGATCACTTGAGCCCAGTTCAAGGCAGAAATTAATTAAAATCACACAACTACACTTCAGCCTGGGTGACACGGTGAGACGACTAAAAAAAAGACAAACAACAGTGCCTTTTTTTTAACTCACAGCCTCCAGAATTCCCTTGGGGAGGCTATATAGCCCCTTCCCAGGTCCCACTCCTTTCTTGACACCTCCTCAGGGTATCTCCATGACAGTCAAGATAGAGTCTCTTGATTCCCTCCTTGGTGGCACTGAAAAGGAGATCCTTGGATGGCAGATGGTGACTACAAGAGCTGAGGCTCCAGGCCTGGAGTGGCCTTTCCTTCCAGATTCTGGCTTCAGGCACTGGAGGCTCCACACTTACAGTCTCCTGAGCTGTGTTCTGTGGGATGTGGGTCCTCAGATATGGCTCTGTCCCGGGAAGAAGTGCTCCATGTTTTTTTTTTTCCTTTTTTGAGACAGAGTCTCATTCTTGCCCAGGCTGGAGTGCAATGGCACGATCTTGGCTCACTGCAACCTCCACCTCCCAGGTTCAAGTGATTCTCCTGCCTCAGCCTCCTGAGTAGCCGGGATTACAGGCGCCCGCTGCCACGCCCAGCTAATTTTGTTTGTATTTTTAGTAGAGACAGGGTTTCCACCATATTGGCCAGGCTGGTCTCAAACTCCTGACCTTGTGATCTGCTCACCTCAGCCTCCCAAAGTGCTGGGATTACAGGCATGGACCACCTAGCCCTGCCCATGTTTTTTGTTTGTTTTTGTTTTGTTTTGTTTTGTTTTGAGACGGAGTTTCACTCTGTCGCCCAGGTTGTAGTGCAGTGGCACGATCTCAGCTCACTGCAGCCTCCCAGGTTTAAGCAATTCTTTCGCCTCAGCCTCCATAGTAGCTGTGATTAGAGGCGCACACCACCACGCCTGGCTAATTTTTTGTATTTTTCGTAGAGACAGGGTATCACCCTGTTGATCAGGCTGGTCTCAAATTCCTGAGCTCAAGTGATCCCCCCGCCTCCGCCTCCCAAAGCGCTGAGATTATAGGCATGAGCCACTGCGCCCAGCCTTATTATTATTTTTTGAGACAGAGTCTCACTCTGTCATCCAAGTTGGAGTGCAGTGGCACAAACATGGCTCACTGCAGCCTCAAACTCCTGTGCTCAAGTGATCCTCCCACCTCAGGCTCCCGAGTAGCTAAAACTACAGATGTGAGCCACCACGCCTGGCCAATTAAAAAAAAATTTTTGTAGAGACAGGGTCTTGCTCCGTTGTTCAGGCTGGTCTCAGACTGCTGGCCTCAAATGATTTTCCTGCCTTGGCCTCTCAAAGTGCTAGGATAACAGGCGTGAGACACCATGCTCAGTGTCACAATTATTTTCTGATGTTAGCCTTACCTTACCTGAATAATAATAAAACCGATTAAAATGGTGCACTCTTGTGAGGCACAGTGGCTTTTACCTGTTATCCTAGCACTTTGGGAGGCTGAAGCAGGAGGATCGTTTGAGGCTGGGAATTCAAGACCAGCCTGGGCAACATAGTAAGACCCTGTCTCTACAAAAATAAATAAATAAATAAATAAAGAATTAGCTGGGCGTGGTGGCTCACACCTGTAGTCCTAGCTTCTTGAGAGCCTGAGGTGGGACGATCAGTTGAGCACAGAAACTGGAGGCTGCAAATGAGCTATGATCACACAACTCTACTCCAGCCTGGATAGTAGAGCAAGACTCTGTCTCAAAATAAGTACATCAATTAAACAAAAACAAAAGAATTGGCCAGGCATAGTGGCATGCACCTGTAGTCCTAGCTATTTGGGAGGCTAAGGCAGGAGGACTGCTTGAGCCCAGGAGTTCATGGCTGCAGTGAACTATGATCAGGCTGCTGTACTTCAGCTTGGGTGACAGAATGAGACCTTGTCTCAAAGAAAAAAGAAAAAGCGAGACTCTGTCTCAAAAAAAAAGAAAAAAGAAAAAGAAGGCTGGTCACGGTGGCTCACGCCTGTAATCCCAGCACTTTGGGAGACCAAGGCAGGCAGATCACGAGGTTAACATAGTGAAACTCTGTCTCTACTAAAAATACAAAAATTAGCTGGGCGTGGCAATGCATGCCTGTAGTCCCAGGTACGCGGGGGGCTGAAGCAGGAGAATCGTTTGAACCCAGGAGGTTGTGAGCCGAGCATCGCGCCACTGCACTCCAGCCTGGGCGACAGAGCGAGACTCCGTCTCAAAAAAAAAAAAAAGAGTTATTTACTATCTATAGGGACTGGGTAACCCTGGGAGGGTTAGTCCCTCAGTGGTCAACAAGGCCCCAGATTACACAGTATTGGAATACAGAAAATAAATGACATGGTTAATCCACCCATTGTGGCCAGCACTGAGCAAATAGGTCCCATCTTTGCATTTTCACAATCCTCAGGCTGGCATTATGCTTAACTTCATGTTGCAGATGAGAAAACTGAGGCACAGTGGGGGTAAGTAACTTGGCTGAAGTCATGCAGTTAAGAAAAGCAGGAGCTGGGATTCAAACCCAAGTTCTAAACCACCTCAGCTACTTGGAATCCTGGCAAATTAAAGGTTGTGATAATGTCAAGTGCTGGCGAGGATGCGAAGTCACTGTAAACTCTCTTACTCTGCTGGTGGAAGACCAGATTGTTACAAACAGATGGGGAACCCTGGCAGACCTAGTAAAGCTAAATGTATTCTTTTCTTGCTGTCTGGCAGCTCCATTTCTGGGTGTCTCTCCAGCACAAATGAGTGCACCAATACGCCAAAAGACATTGACAGGGACATTCACAGAAGTTTTATTTGTAATGGCCAAAGACTGGAGAGCATCCAAATGTCTAACAATAGGAGAATGGAAAAACTGATTACGGTGCATTCACACAATGGATTACACACAGCTGTGGGCATGAATGAAATATTACTGCACACACATGGATCACTCCCATCATGTTCAACAAAAGAAGCAGGCACAAAAGAGGGCACACTATCATTCCACTTATAGTTGAAGTTCTAGAGCAGGCAAAAACTAATCTAAGGTGATAGAAGTCAGAATGATGATTCCCTTGAGGGTGCAGGTCATTATTAACTGAGGGGCCCTCAGGGGAGATGGAAATGTTCTTTTTTTTTTTTTTTTGAGATGGAGTCTCACTCTGTCGCCCAGGCTGAAGTGCAGTGGTGCGATCTTGGCTTACTGCAACCTCCGCCTCCTGGGTTCAAGCGATTTTCCTGCCTCAGCCTCTCCAGTAGTTGGGACTACAGGCGTGCACCACCACGCCCAGCTAATTTTTGTATTTTTAGTACGAAAAAGATGGGGTTTCACCATGTTGGCCAAGCTGGTCTCGAACTCCTGACCTCAAGTGATCTACCTGCCTCGGCTTCCCAAAGTGCTGGGATTATAGGCGTAAGCCACCGCCCTCAGCCGAGATTTTCTAAATCCTGATCTGGGTGGAGGTTGCAGGGGTCTGTGTGTGTGTGCGTGTGTGTGTGTGTGTGTGTGCGCGCGCGCACGCGCATGCGTGGGGGCATACATACAGATACATAAAATCATCAAGCTATACACTTAAGATTTATGCACTTTACTGTATGCTAGTTGTACCTCAATAAAAAAGTAGATTTCTACCTGCTATAACTGCACATGAGGACTTCTGGGCTCCTGTTCTTGGAAGGCCTTGTGGTGCCAGGACCCTGACATTTGGGAAGAAAAGGCTTGGCCATTGGGCCCGTCACCGCCCCTCCTTCCGCAGTCAAAAGGCTGATTTGCATGCTCTGTTGTGGTCCGGTGGCCTTCCCAGCCCTGTGCCCCAAAGCACCTGGAGCATATAGCCTTGCAGAACTTCTCCTTGACTGCCTGCCTGCCTCTGGCCATGGCCTGCCAGTGCCTCAGCTTCCTTCTGATGGGGACCTTCCTGTCAGGTGAATCTTCCCTGGGCCTCACTCACCTGGGTATGGGGTGGGGAATAGTACTGGCCCCAGAAGGCCCCTGCAAGGAGGCAAATCGATGGGGACAGTAGGGCAGTCCTGGGAGGGGTATTTTTTTTTTTTTTTTTTGAGACGGAGTTTTGCTCTTGTTGCCCAGGCTGGAGTGCAACGGCATAATCTCGGCTCACTGCACCTCTGCCTCCCAGGTTCAAGCGATTCTCCTGCTCCAGCGTCCTGAGTAGCTGGGATTACAGGCATGCGCCACCATGCCCAGCTAATTTTGTATTTTTAGTAGAGACGGGGTTTCTCCATGTTGGTCAGGCTGGTCTCAAACTCCTGACCTCAGGTGATCCGCCCACCTCAGCCTCCCAAAGTGCTAGGATTACAGGCTTGAGCCACCGCACCTGGCTGGGAGGGGTATTGAGGTAGAGGGGTGACCTGGCTTCAGGCAGCTCTGCCCTTGGCCTGGGGCAAATCACTTCCCTGTGTGGGCCTTGGTTTTCTCATTCGTGAATGACCAGATCACTAGAGCCCCGGACTCTGACTTTGGGTCTCCTTCTTAGTTTTTCACAGGGGAAGCTATTGTGGGCTGGTCCCTACCCCACAGGGCCTGAGGCAATCTAACCTCCCTGAGAGGGTCCCTGCAGCCAGTTGCCTGAGGCTGAGTTGATGTGTGGGACAGCCCAGGAGGTTCCTGGTGGTGGTTAGTCTGTATTCAGGGTTTGGAAGAGCTGAAGTGAAGTGGGCGGGGAAGTGGGGGAGGGGGGTGCAGTTCTGCAGAGAAACATGGGTGGGTAGCAGAGGGACCTAGAGGCTGCTAGTCCAACCTCCTGAGCTCTGGGCCTTTAACTGAACAGGGATCCTTGAGGATATGGCACTAATGGGGACTTGGGGGCTATCTCCAAACCCCTCACTCACAAAGGGAGATGGAGGTCCAGATAGGGCACCCTAAGTCACACAGAACCAGGCCTCCTGCACCCCGTTCATTGCTAATCCCATAGCACTGGGCAATGAGCCCTTCGGGACTGGGAGTCTCCATGGAGTCCAACCAAGCCTTCATAGGGCAGGGGTGGGAGGGAAGGGGCTCAGGCTGAGTGGGTTTGTGTCTCTCAGTCTCCCAGACAGTCCTGGCCCAGCTGGATGCACTGCTGGTCTTCCCAGGCCAAGTGGCTCAACTCTCCTGCACGCTCAGCCCCCAGCACGTCACCATCAGGGACTACGGTGTGTCCTGGTACCAGCAGCGGGCAGGCAGTGCCCCTCGATATCTCCTCTACTACCACTCAGAGGAGGATCACCACCGGCCCACTGACATCCCTGATCGATTCTCGGCAGCCAAGGATGAGGCCCACAATGCCTGTGTCCTCACCATTAGTCCCGTGCAGCCTGAAGATGACGCGGATTACTACTGCTCTGTTGGCTACGGCTTTGGTCCCTAGGGGTGGGGTGTGAGATGAGTGCCTCCCCTCTGCCTCCCATTTCTGCCTGACCTTGGGTCCCTTTTAAACTTTCTCTGAGCCTTGCTTCCCCTCTGTAAAATGGGTTAATAATATTCAACATGTCAACAATAGCTATTGTGAGGGTCATGAGATCCTGGCTGAAAAAAGTGACTGTGGTGGGTCTGGGAGTCGAAGACCCACTCCTGGGGTGGGGTGCAGTGTGCGGGGGAATGGGGATTCTGGGGACTGTTGTCAAAGAGGAAGCACCTGAGACTTGGGGCATGGCCCAGACTCCCCCCCTGGCCCCCTGGGGGCTCAAACTGGTAGCCCGACCTTCCTGTGACCTGAGGAGCTGGAGGGAGAAAAAGGAACCAGCCCTTGCCGCCCCCAACTCTGCATGGCTGGTTATGGTCCAAGGGTTATGGCTCTAGGGTGGCTGGTCCCCATGGAGCTCAGGCTGTTGGCTTGGGGAGGGGCAGCCACTGCCTACTGCTTGGAGTCTGTGCCCAAGGCCCGACAGAGCATTAATGGGGCAGGAAGGCAGGTGTGTGTGGGTAGCATGGGGGGCACTCGAGCGCCACAGCTGAGGGTGCTGAAGGCAGGTGGGCAGATGGCTGGAGCAGAGTCCCTTTTCCCAGGGACGGTGTGTTCTCCTGATGTCCTGTGATTGGGCCGAGGTCTGCGGAGGGAAGCTCTCCCACAAGCTGGGCAGCTGCACCTGAGCTGGGGGTGGGGGAGGTCATGGGCAGAACACTTGGGTGGAGAGGCCAGTCTTGCCATTAGCAGAAAGGAGGGAGCGGAGATTTCTTTTCTTTTCTTTTTTTTTTTTTTGAGATGGAGTCTCTCTCTGTCGCCCAGGCTGGAGTGCAATGGCACTATCTTGGCTCACTGCAACCTCCGCCTCTCAGGGTCAAACGATTCTCCTGCCTCAGTAGCTGGGATTACAGGCGTGTGTCACCACTCCCAGATAATTTTTAGTAGAAACAGGGTTTCACCATGTTGGTCAGGCTGAGTCTCGAACTCCTGACCTCGTGATCCACCCGACTTGGCCTCCCAAAATGCTAGGATTAAAGGCGTGAGTCACTGCGCCCGGCCAGGGGGGCGGCGATTTCAAGAACACATTCCTCTTCCCTCTTGGTGCGCCTGAGAGGAGGCGCTTCATGTCGAAGTCAGCCCTGGGATGCAGAGAGTTGGGGGGCTCAGGGTCCTGGGATGGTCTCGCAGACACTCCTAGTTCTTCGCCTGCCCCTTCTCATCTCTATTTCTGTGGGGGCGGGGAGGGCAGGCAGGAACGGGGCTAGCCTTGAAGCAGGTTGGGGGAGGGGGATCCTAACAGGACCCCGGTGCCTCTGTAGAGTGACAGGGTCGACAGCTCTGGGGCTCCACTCTCCTTTCCCTGAAGACCCCAGCTGCCTCAGTGGCTTCTGGCTTGCACCCAGCACCAGCGCAGATGCCCCGAGTGCTGGCGGCTCGAGGTCCGCCCGCCCGTCCCGACCTGTTTCCTCCTCTGCTCTCCTGCCAACGCCTGCCCATCTCTGTTTCCCCCACGTCCAGCACGCGCTTCGGGGACGGCCAGAGCCACTAAGCCGACTGGAGAGACTCTCCTGATTCGGGTCCTTGTGTCCCGGGGCCCGGGCGGCTACCCGCGGCGACAACCGGCTCGGTGGGACCACCGAGACGCCGGGACCTCCGCGCGGCCTAGAGTGGTCCCGGAAGTGCCCGGGGGCCGGGGGCGGGGCTCTGGGTGCTCGGGCGGCAGCGGGCTCCGCGTCAGCAGCTGCTGCGGTGCGAGGCAGCGTCGGCTGCGTCGGCCGCGGGTTGGAGCAGCTCAGGTGCGGCCCCGCCCCGCCCGCCTGCGGCCCCGCCCCGGCCCAGGTGAGCTGCCCCGCCCCGGCCCAGGTGAGTGGCCCCGCGTCCGCCGGTGTGACCCGAGTCCGCCTGACCACCTGTCCCTCCGGTGGCCCTGGGTGTGCGTGTCCCCAATCGCGGCGAAGCCTGTAGGGGCGCCACGTCGCCGCCTGGGCAGCGTGTGCGGGTCCGCGGCCACTCTTGGGCCCCCAGCCAGGAAACCTTGACTGCACTAAGGGTTTGCAGGGTGCCCAGGCCCTAGGGACTCTCTGGACGATGGGATGACAGATGCAGGAGGACCCGGAGAAGGCCCCGACGGAGGTGGGAAGCATGGAGTTCCAGACCTTTGCGTTTTCGGTCCAAAAACACTTATCATGTTGTGGGAGACAGATAAAGGGTTGCCAACTTTTTATCCTGAGTGGAGACTTCAGCGTGTAGGGGCTATGTAGTGGGAATGGAAAACCTCTACGGAGGGAAGTTTGAGAACACCAGGACTTAACGGGTGGGCGGAGGAAGAGTTGCAATCTAAAGATATCAAGAAAGAGAACTTGGAAGGCATGAACATTGGGAAGAAAGCGAGGGTAGGGATGGGGTTGGGGGGTAGCTCAAAGCTTTCATGCACCCAGGTAGGCAATGTGGGCGGGTGACGGGATATCGTCACATCTTCGTTTTTCAAGAGAAAGCCAGAAACCTACTGAGTTTTAAATATTGGCAACTAAGGAAAATGAACAGGAAAAGCCAAACTCTTCGAGAGCCAAACATAGCAGGATCTTCAGGCTGCCAATTTGCAACCTCTGAAATGAAGGGTTTTGAGAAGGAGGTACTGGAGAGCAGTGCCAGATGGGGTGGGAAGGTGAGGACTGAGAAGAGAGGGACTTGGCAATAAGGAGGTCATAGGATGCCAGAGCTGAGGTCCCAGCTGAAATCGGAAACTCGAAATTTGTCGTTGTGCCATACATAGTTGTATGATTTTTCTTGGCAACATTTAACAACTTAGGAGGAACTGGCCAAGAAGACTGGGACTTAGCGGCTAACTGCAGCCTGACGAGGAGGTGAGGAGCATGGTGCTGGAGCGTGAGAGTTGAAGTGATACGCATAGTATAGAGTCTAAGCTGGATGGAGAAGGGGTGGAACTGGAAAAGGAGAACTAGAGTAAAAATGGCTTGGATTTCGTGAGGTCGAAAAGCACAAATTGAGTGAGAGAGCTGGAAAGGTTGGAGATTATGGGTTGCTGAAGAGGAGGGGGAGGGTGAGAGGAGTTGAAGTGATCAAAGAATTTTTGAAAATACTTTAGGGCTGGGCGAGAGGGCTCATGCCTATAATACCAGCACTTTCAGAGGCCAAAATGGATGGATCGCATGAGCTCAGAAATTCGAGACCGGCCTGCACAACATGGCAAAAACCCGTCTCTACAAAAAAATACAAAAATTAGCCAGGTGTGGCACGTGCCTGTAGTGCCTGTAGTCCCAGCTACTTTTTTTTTTTTTTTTTTTTTTTTTTTGAGACGGAATCTCGTCCTGTCGCCCAGGCTGGAGTGCAGTGGCGCGATCTCGGCTCACTGCAAGCTCCGCCTCCTGGGTTCATGCCATTCTCCTGCCTCAGCCTCCCAAGTAGCTGGGACTATAGGTACCCGCCACCACAGCCGGCTAATTTTTTTGTATTTTTAATAGAGACAGAGTTTCACCATGTTAGCCAGGATGGTGTCCTAGCTACTTAAGAGGCTGAGATAGGAGAATCACTTGAGCCCAGGAGCCAGAGGTTCCAGTGAGCTGTAATCACACCCCTGCACTCCATTCTGGAAAAAGAAAATACTTTAGTTCAGTGCTCTTTTTTTTTTATATCCAGTCTTTCTATTGGCTGAAAAATCATTTTAAAAAATCATTTCTGGGCTGGGCGTGGTGGCTCACGCCTGTAATCCCAGCACTTTGGGATGCCGAGGCGGGCGGATCACCTGAGGTCAGGAGTTCGAGACTAGCCTGGCCAACATGGTGAAACCCCATCTCTACTAAAAATACAAAAATTATCCAGGCCTGGTGGTGGGTGCCTGTAATCCTGGCTATTCAGGAGGCTGAGGCAGGAGAATTGCTTGAACCCAGGAGACAGAGGTTGCAGTGAGTCGAGATTGCGCCATTGCACTCCAGGCTGGGCAACAAGAGTTAGACTCCACCTCAAAAAAAAAAAAAAAAAAATCATTTCTGCTGGGCATGGTGGCTCATGCCTGTAGTCCAGCACTTTGGGAGGCAGAGGTAGGAGGATTGCTTGAACCCAGGAGTTCAAGACCAGCCTGGGCTACATAATATTATCTCATCTCTACAGAAAAATTTAAAAATTAGCTGGATGTGTTGATATGCCCCTGTAGACCCAGCTACTTGAGAGGCTGAGGTTGAGGATCAGTTGAGCCGGGGAGGTCAAGGCTACAGTGAGCCGTGATTGTACTCCTGCACTCCAGCCTGGGTGACAGAGTGAGACCCTGTCTCAAAAAAAATTTTTTTTTCCAAGTAGAAATGAGTTCTGTTATGACTATTCTGATTAATTTAGTATTTTTTTTTTGAGGCAGTTACTCTGTAGATTCAGTATAAGGATAATCGTGCCCTTGTATAGAGTTGTGAAGATTAAATGAGGTGCCTTGAAGGACCTATTAGTGCCTAGCACAGAGTAGGTGCTCAGTGAATATGAGCTGTTGCTATCATTATTGTGTCACCTGAAGACTTTGCCTTTATCTAGCACAGAAGTTTCTGAATAGGGCTCTTTGGGGCTTCCTCAGGGGCCACATCTGGGAGGGGGAGTGCTGAGTGGGCTGTTCTAGCTTCCTTCCTTGTCCCTGCTAACGTGCCCTCCTTCAACTGGAGCAGCTCTGCTTTTGTCTGTTTTATTTTGTTTTTATTTTTATTTATTTATTTATTTATTTGAGACGGAGTCTTGCTCTGTCGCCCAGGCTGGAGTACAGTGGCGTGATCTCGCAAGCTCCGCCTCTTGAGTTCACGCCATTCTCCTGCCTCAGCCTCCGAGTAGCTGGGACTACAGGCGCCCGCCACCACGCCCGGCTAATTTTTTTGTATTTCTAGTAGAGATGGGGTTTCACCATGTTAGCCAGGATGGTCTCAATCTCCTAACCTCATGATCCGCCTGCCTCGGCCTCCCAAAGTGCTGGGATTACAGGTGTGAGCCACCGTGCCCGGCCTTGTCTGTTTTATTTATTTATATCTCCTAGACCAGTGATCCCCAACCTTTTTGGCATCAGGGACCAGTTTTGCGGAAGACAATTTTTCCATGAATGGGTGGGGGACATGGGGGATGGTTTTGAGATGAAACTGTTCCACCTCAGATCATCAGGTGTTAGATTCTCATAAGGAGTGCACAACCAGATCCCTAGTATGCACAGTTTGCAATAGGGTTCCAGTTCCTATGAGAATCTAATGCCACTGCTCATCTGACAGGAGGCAGAGCTCAGGCTGTAATGCTCGTTCACCTTCTGCTCACCTCCTGCTATGCGGCCTGGTTCCTAACAGGACACAGACTGGTGCCTGTCCCCCACCCTGGGGTTTGGGGACCCCTGTCCTAGACAGTTGACTTATTTGACTAAAGTGTTCTTTGACCAAAAAAAATGACAGTTCTAGCACAAAAACAAATGGCTTTTCCTCCATTTGATAATTTATTCAACAACTGTGTACATTGAGATTGTGCTTTTGTGCTGGGGGCTGGAGATTCTGAAATGAAGGAACACAGTATTTGCCCTTAGGGAATTTTCAAGCTAACGGTGGGGGCCTGAGATGGTCAAGAACCTGAGGGTGCAGAGAAAAGGGGACATTTGGACGAGTCCTGAAGGATGAGCAAGTGGCAGTCTGAGAATGGTCCTTACCTGTTAGGACCAGACAACAGCAGTGCAAATTAGTCATCGAGCTGGAAAATTAGAAGTGTTGGGGGGACCAGCCTGGGCAATACAGTGTGACCTCATCTCTACAAAAAGAAAGAATTAAAAAAATTAGCAGAGTGTGGTGGTGTACACCTGCAGTCCCAGGAGGCTGAAGTGGGAGGATCACTTGAGCCTGGGAGGCAGAGGTTGCAGTGAGCCAAGATCACACCACTATATTCCAGCCTGGGCAACAGGGCAAGAGCCTATCTCAAATAAAAAAGAAGAGGTGTATGGGGCAGACAGGCAGGAGGTGGATTGGAAAGGCCAGGTGTGAAGGAGTTGGGCTGTCACAAGACCCTAAGAAGGGAACCACCGGGCCGGGCGTGGTGGCTCACGCCTGTAATCCCAGCACTTTGGGAGGCCAAGGCAAGCAGATCACTTGAGGTCAGAAGTTCGAGACCAGCCTGGCCAACATGGTGAAACCCAGTCTCTACTAAAAATACAAAAATTAGCCAGGCATGGTGGCGGGCGCCTGTAATCCCAGCTACTCGGGAGGCCGAGGCAGGAGAATCACTTGAAGTTGGAAGGCAGAGGTTGCAGTGAGCCAAGATCGTGCCACTGGACTCTAGCCTGGGTGAAAGAGCGAAACTCCATCTCAAAAAAAAAAAAAAAAGAAGGGAACCACCATAATCAGTCTTTTTTTTTTGAGACGGAGTCTCACTCTGTTGCCCAGGCTGGAGTGCAATGGCGCGATCTCAGCTCACTGCAAGCTCCGCCTCCCAGGTTCACGCCATTCTCCTGCCTCAGCCTCCAGAGTAGCTAGGACTACAGGCGCCTGCCATGGCGCCCGGCTAATTTTTTTTTTTTTTTTTTGTATTTTTAGTAGAAACGGGGTTTCACCGTGTTAGCCAGGATAGTCTTGACCTCCTGACCTCGTGATCCGCCCGCCTTGGCCTCCCAAAGTGCTGGGATTACAGGCGTGAGCCACTGCTCCCGGCCCATAATCAGTCTTATGTTTTGGATATTTGACTCTATTGTTAGTGTGGGGCATGCACCAGAGGGAGAGGAGGAAGCCAGAGGTCAGCAGCTAGTTTGGAGGCCAGCACTGAAAAGATCCCAGGAGGTAGCACTGAAGCCTGAGCTGCAGAGTGGCAGTGAGGACTGAGAGACAGAGAAGCTGCCCATGCAGCCTCAGGAAGTAGATAAGAGGGGACCGGTCGGGTGAGAATAAGAGCGGTTATGCTGACTCCCAGGTTGGGGCACCTGGCTGGAGGGAGTGCGGCTGACCTAGGGTAGAGGGAAGAGCTCTCTTTCTCTTTCCCAGCAAAACCTGCCCCCAATGTCACCCAGTAGCTGGAGTCTTGCTCCTTTTCTGCAGTGGCCCCACTTCCTGGTTGTTGTTGCTGTTGTTGTTGTTTGAGACAGAGTCTCGCTTTGTTGCCCACGTTGGAGTGCAGTGGGGTGATCTCTGCTCACTGCAATCTCTGCCTCCCAGGTTCAAGCGAGTCTCCTGCCTCAGCCTCCCTAGTAGCTGGGATTACAGGCACCCACCACCACACTCGGCTAATTGTTTTGTATTTTTAGTGGAGACGGGGTTTCACCATGTGGCCAGGCTGGTTTTGAACTCCTGACCTCAAGTGATCTGCCTGCCTCGGCCTCCCAAAGTGCTAGGATTATAGGTGTGAGCCACCACACCCAGCCCCCACTTCCTGTTTTAGCTCACCTTTCTGAACACTTTCAGCCCGTAGAGTCTAGATACCATGATGTGGCACTTGATTGTGTCTGTCTGTCTGCCTTCAATTGTCTCTGGTAAGCAAAACTTGCCTCTAACTCATTTGGGATCATCTTAAGGGCAAGATTGTGTCTTACGCATATTTCGTTGTTTCTACCATAGATTCTAGGACAGGAAGCAGGCACATATAAGCTGCTTGACTTGCTGACTTGACAGAGTTCCCTGTTTTCTTTTCAGATTGTGAGAACAGTAAGTGTGGCCCAAAGAAGAACATTTTTAAAGAAATATAACCATTGGGGATGATAGCAGATTCACAATGGAGGTTCCCCCAGCAACCAAGTTTGATGAGACCTTTGCATTTGAGAACAGGTTAGAGTCACAACAAGGACTTTTCCCAGGGGAGGATCTGGGGGACCCTTTTCTTCAGGAAAGAGGTTTGGAGCAAATGGCTGTGATCTACAAGGAGATCCCTCTTGGTGAGCAGGACGAAGAACATGATGATTACGAGGGGAATTTCAGTTTGTGCTCAAGCCCTGTTCAGCATCAAAGTATCCCCCCAGGAACCAGACCCCAGGATGATGAGCTCTTCGGACAAACCTTCCTCCAGAAATCCGACCTCAGCATGTGTCAGATAATCCACAGTGAAGAACCGAGTCCATGCAATTGTGCAGAAACAGACGGAGGGGACTCAGGACCTAACGCACCTCACAGAACCCCACAACCAGCCAAGCCCTACGCGTGTCGAGAGTGTGGGAAGGCCTTCAGCCAGAGCTCACACCTGCTCCGACACCTGGTGATCCACACTGGGGAGAAGCCCTATGAGTGCTGTGAGTGCGGGAAGGCCTTCAGCCAGAGCTCCCACCTGCTCAGGCACCAGATCATCCACACCGGGGAGAAGCCCTACGAGTGCCGGGAGTGTGGGAAGGCCTTCCGCCAGAGCTCAGCCCTCACTCAACACCAAAAGATCCACACTGGAAAGAGGCCCTACGAGTGCAGGGAATGCGGGAAAGATTTCAGCCGGAGCTCCAGCCTCAGAAAACACGAGAGGATTCATACAGGAGAGAGACCTTATCAGTGTAAGGAATGTGGGAAATCCTTCAACCAGAGCTCAGGCCTGAGCCAGCATCGGAAGATCCATACCCTAAAGAAACCTCACGAGTGCGATCTCTGTGGGAAAGCCTTTTGTCACAGGTCACACCTCATCCGACACCAGCGGATCCACACTGGGAAGAAACCATACAAATGCGATGAGTGTGGGAAGGCCTTCAGCCAGAGCTCCAACCTCATTGAGCACCGCAAGACCCACACCGGCGAGAAGCCCTACAAATGCCAGAAGTGCGGGAAGGCCTTCAGCCAGAGCTCCTCCCTCATCGAGCACCAGCGCATCCACACCGGTGAGAAGCCCTACGAGTGCTGTCAGTGTGGCAAGGCCTTTTGCCACAGCTCTGCGCTGATCCAGCACCAGAGAATCCACACCGGCAAGAAGCCCTACACCTGCGAGTGTGGCAAAGCCTTCCGGCACCGGTCAGCCCTCATCGAGCACTATAAAACCCACACCAGAGAGAAGCCCTACGTGTGCAATCTGTGCGGCAAGTCCTTCCGGGGGAGCTCACACCTGATTCGCCATCAGAAGATTCATTCTGGGGAGAAACTATAGAAAGAGGAGCCCACACAAAGCTTGAAAGCCTGTGCTAGATGGAGCCCTTATTCCACATTGCGTGGTCTCCAAGACCCCACCTACCTCCCTGATGCTGAATGGAAACCTTCCCACCTAAGCGCTCTTGAACATCCCACTAGCAGGAAGGCCCCGCGTGGCCCCCGGCCAAGCACGCCAGCTCTCAGCAGGTTTTCTGCATGGAAGGGAAGGTGGAGTGATAGGGAGGGCAGCCGGAAAAGACAGCTGGCCTTCAGTTTCTCCTTCTTGCATTTGACTCCCAAGCCTACAGGATTTCATTTTGCCCTGTCTTCACTTTTCCCAGAATCCAGAAGAATAAATGCCAAGAGGTAGAAAGTTGAATTAAACCCAGGAAAATAGCAGATGAACTCTTTAAATCAGGCTGCAGTCTGGCACTTTTAGAAGACAGAAACCACACTCACAGTCCAAAGCAGCAGGAAAAAAATGAATTCAAAAGTAGATGTGTCAGCAGCAAAGTGGAATTTTCTCACTGGGTTGGGCATGGGTGGGGACAACCAAAACAGGTCTGCAGAGCAAAGGCAGGTCTGGAGGGTGGGTCTTGAGATTGGGGGTGAGGGTGGTGAGCCCCTGGGTGTGGCCTCTTAACCCTCCCCTTAGCCCTAGGGCAGTTTCCCTCAGACAGCTCTGTTACAGGACGATAGAGATTTGATCCTGTTGGCCAGAGGATGTTTGACACCCGGCTGTGACTCAGCCTGGACACTGGACATGACTGCCCTCCAGGAATAACCCCTCCCTGAGACATAGTGTCCCCAAGACCACAGTGTGCCTTGGACATCAGCAGGGCCTGGGTCTGGTCTGGTCTGGCAATGACGCAGCCCTCCTGCCCCAGTGTCAGGGGGCCTGGGTCTGGTCTGGTCTGGCAATGACGCAGCCCTCCTGCCCCAGTGTCAGGGGACCTGGGAAGCTGGGTGGCTTGTTGGAGGAGGCCGTGTTCTAATCAGAAGGCCTGGGTTCAAGTCCTAGTTCCACCCCCTCCTACCTGTGTGAGCTTGAACAAGTCCTGTAACCTCCCCAGGCTCCATTTCCCCATCCACGAGTTGGGGTAATGGGAACTGGCCACGTGCCTCTAAGGGTTGGTGCCAGGCTGTCATTCAGCGCACAGCCACTGTGAAAGTGCTTTGGCAACTATGAGCAGTCATGGTGACTGAGGACAGAGACCCAGATTGACCCCTGCCCCACCCCTGTGCATTTCCGCAGACTGGAGAGATGTTCCCATCTGGTTTCTGAGCAGTGGGACCTCTCATTGAACAGGGCTTTCCCTCCCTCCGCCCCTTGCAGGCTGGGCTGTAAATGCCTGCGGATGCAGTGTCCCACACAAGGACACTTCCTCTTGGACACCATCCTGAGCCTCCTGTAGCAGCAGTGTCATTCCGCGCTTCCACATTCTGTCTGTCTTCCCCACCTGCCAGCTAGGAGTTCAGGTGGGCCTTGTTTAAACAGTACCATTGCCTGTGTCCCACCGGACCAGTTTAGTCAGCCCCAATGGTGGCATGATTTAAAGCTCCCCAGGTGATTATAACTTCCTAGTGTGCAGCTAGGCTGTGGGCCCTGTGCTGGGCTTTTTTTTTTTTTCTTGGAGATGGAGTTTTGCTGTGTCGCCAGGCTGGAATGCCGTGGCGTGATCTCAGCTCACTGCAAGCTCCGCCTCCCGGGTTCAAGCAATTCCCCTGCCTCAGCCTCCTGAGTAGCTGGGACTACAGGTGTGTGCCACCATGCCTGGCTAATTTTTTGTATTTTTAGTACAGACAGGGTTTCACCATGTTGACCAGGATGGTCTCGATCTCCTGACCTCGTGATCTACCCGCCTTGGCCTCCCAAAGTGCTGGGATTACAGGCGTGAGACTCTGCGCCTGGCCCGTGCTGGGTTTTTGTGCGTGCCTCGACAGCTTCCAATGTCAGCCTGCTTGCTTTGGCTGAGCAGAGCTTGAAGGCCATTCTGTCTCAGTGCCCTCACTCCCCGCTCCCCACACCCGCCTCAGGGATGGGCTCAGGCTGATGGTCAGCTGGGTGCTTGGAAAGTGTTTGGGGCCTCAGGGATCTCTTTAGTCCTAGCTTCCCTCGGGCTCCTCAGAGCTAGTGGGGAAGGAGGCAGTCTAGGCTGTTTTGAAGTTTCCTAAACATTTATGACTGGGCTAACATGAACTCATCATGGTAACACTGGCTGTTTCAGCTGATCAGAAGCTCAGCATGGCCATTATGCCTAGTTTTGATGAATAAACATGGGAAAGCCATAATTGTTACTAAGTGGGTCTTGACAGGCCAGAGATTTCCAAATGACAGATATGATGGGCTGGAGAGGTCATGGTGGGAGTTCCGGCCATGCCTCTGTCCAGCCCCTGTCTTTGCTATGTGAAACATTTAACATTTAACCAGCACTCCATTGTCCACCAGAACCCTCTGTGTGACCAGTTGGACTGACTGGGTGGTGCCCTGGGCATTGCCTGCAAGTGGCCTGTCATTTCAGGCCTGTCTCTATCAAGAGTGAAGAGAGAATGCTAGGATGCAGTTGGGACAGCAGGTGGCATCAAGCAGGGGCCCCTGAAAGATCTACCTCCTCTTTACACCTGCCCCTCTCCCCACCGTTATCATCTGGCAAATGTCCATTACCTACCTTTGGTCTTTCCCTCCCCATCCTTCCTGCACACCCCAGCCAAATTGATATTTAAAGCATCATTTTGCACAAGTCACCACTCTCCTTAAAACCAACTTTCAGAAGCTTTTCTGCACATAAACCCTCGTTTCAGCCAACCTGGTTTACCCACTCTGAGCAAGCCACATGGAGATCAGGCCGCCCCTGCTCACTCCAGCATCACTCCCAGCTCATAATTCTGTGCTGTTCTTGCATTTTGAAATGTGCACTTACTCCTCCTCTCCCTCCCTCTGTTTTTCTAATTTTTGTGTAACATGGAGATGAAGATCCCCCTCTTTCTCCTAAGGATTAACAGATAAACATGGTAAGACCAGGAACTTTTCTTTTTTGGAAGTATGACCAGAGCGCCTCATTCCCTCTGTTCAAATTCTTTCCTTGTTTTATTAGTTTTTTTTTTTTTTGAGACAGAGTCTCACTGTCACCCAGGCTGGAGTGAAGTGGTGTGATCTCGGCTCACTGCAACCTCTGCCTCCGGGGTTCAAGTGATTCTCCTGCCTCAGCCCCCTGAGTAGCTGGGATTACGGGCATGCGCCAGCCCGCTTGGCTAACTTTTGTATTTTTAGTAGAGATGGGGTTTCACCATGTTCGTCAGGCTGGTCTCGAACTCCTGACCTCCTGATCTGCCTGCCTTGGCCTCCTAAAGTGTTGGGATTACAGGCGTGAGCCATGTGCCCGGCCAGTTTATTAGATTTTTTTTTTTTAAACTCTCTCATTCTATTTAGATTCTCAAACAGTGTAAAGTTATAAAATATCATTCCTGGCAATATTTTAATCAGCTATCTTTTAATTTAGTTGTTCTTTGTTTTTGTTGTCCTACCTTTTTTTTTCTTTTTTCTTTTTTTTTTTTTTTTGAGATGGAGTCTTGCTCTGTTGCCCAGACTGGAGTGCAGTGGGGCGATCTCGGCTTACTGCAAGCTCTGCCTCCCAGGTTCATGCCATTCTCCTGCCTCAGCCTCCCGAGTAGCTGGGACTACAGGCACCCACCACCACGCCTGGCTAATTTTTTGTATTTTTAGTAGAGACGGGGTTTCACCGTGTTAGCCAGGATGGTCTCCATCTCCTGACCTCGTGATCCGCCCGCCTCGGCCTCCCAAAGTGCTGGGATTACAGGCCTGAGCCACCGCACCCAGCCTTTTTTTTTCTTCTTCTTCTTCTTCTTAGAGTTACAGCTCTGTCTGCACTCCGTAAGTTTTGACATGTGGTGTTTTTTGTTAGAGTATTAAGAATTTCCTTTTGCCCAAGTGTTATTATTTAAAAATATTTCTAAGTGGGCTGGGCGTGGTGACTCACACCTGTAATCCCAGCACTTTGGGAGGCTGAGGTGGGTGGATCAGGAGTTTAAGAGCAGCCTGGCCAATATGGTGAAACCCCGTCTCTACTAAAAATACAAAAATTAGCTGGGCGCAGTGGTGGGCGCCTGTAATCCCAGCTACTCAGGAGGCTGAGGCAGGAGAATCGCTTGAACCCAGGAGGTGGAGGTTGCAGTGAGCCAAGATTGTGCCACCTGCCCTTCAGCTTGGGTGACAGAGCAAGACTCTGTCTCGGGGAAAACGACAACAACAACAACAACAACAAGAAATAGCCAGGCGTGGTGGCTCACGCCTGTAACCCCAGCACTTTGGGAGGCCTAGGGGGGCAGATCACGAGGTCAGGAGATCGAAACCATCCTGGCTAACATGGTGAAATCCTATCGCTACAAAAAATACAAAAAATTAGCTGGGCGTGGTGGCAGGCCCCTGTAGTCCCAGCTACTCGGGAGGCTGAGGCAGGAGAATGGTGTGAACCTGGGGGCAGAGTTTGGAGTGAGTCAAGATGGCACCACTGCACTCCAGCCTGGGCAAAAGAGCTAGACTCTGTCTCAAAAAAAAAAAAAAAAAAAATTTCTAAGTGATGAATGCTTAGGGTATTACTGCTTATTTCTTATTGTATTGTGGTGTCAACATTTAGAAGTGTCCATAGGACTTCTTTGGGCCTGAATATATTATCAATTTTTATAAAAGCATTTGTGTAATCTCAAAATGTGTTTTTATTCTACCAGTTCTATTTGTTAACTCAATTTTTTCATTATTTTATTCAAATCCATACTTTCTCTGACTTTTATTTACTTTAGAGTTCTTAATCCGGGGTCCAGGCTTGCCTAGGAGTCTTTAGCATGTAGGGGTTTAGGAGTTGCAGACCCCTAGGGATCGAACAAAGCTGAGTATGTGCATGAAGGAATTTTGCTGGGACAAGGATCTGTAGTATTTACTATATTTTTAAATGCCTCTGTGACACCAAAGCAGTTCAGAACACTCATTTACCTGATCTAATCATAGTTTGATTTTTGTGTGTTATATCTTTATGTATTCCTGTTTCACTTTTAATTTCTGTATGTGTATTGTCACTATGTTGTGCAGTTTTTCTCAAGTCATTTTTGAGAAATAGGCAGGGTATGAATTTTCAATAAATAAGTATCATGTTTGGGGCATATATATTTAATAGTGATATATTGAAAAACTTGGCTGGGCATAGTGGCTCATGCCTGTAATCCTGGCACTTTGGGAGGCCAAGGTGGGCAGATCACTTGAGGTCAGGAGTTTGAAACGAGCTTGGCCATAATGGTGAAACCCCATCTCTACTAAAAATACAAAAAATTAGCTGGGCATGGTGGTGTGTGCCTGTAATCCCAGCTACTTGGGAGGCTGGGGCAGAAGAATCACTTGAACCCAGGAGGCAGAGTTGCAGTGAGCAGAGATTGTGCCACCACACTCCAGCCTGGGTGACAGAGCAAGACTCAAAAAAAACAAGAAAAACTATGCTAAGTACCCTCTTTGTCTCTTTTAATATTTCTAGCTTAAACTTGTCTTTTCCAAATATTATAATTGAAGCCCCCTGCTTTTCTTGAATTTGCATGGTAGAGTTTAGCTCAGCATTATATTTTTTAAATTTGTGTATATATTTTGCTATACATCTGTACATAAACAACAAATTGTTAGAGTTTGTTTTCTGGTTCTTTCTGTAATTTATTTTTGTACAAGAAGTTCTATCAATACTATTGAGCAAGGCATAATTTATTTTCATTTTAATATTTTAATATATATTAACTAAGTTAACCTCAAAAAGCCATGCTCACCCCTCACTCCCATCTCTAGGAGTTATTAACCATATGTGGAGTGTCATTTCTGGATAGACTAGAGGTCTGCCATTGGGCCCACCTGTCTCTTCTTGCCACATTTGGGTTCTGTGCCAGGATCTGCCCTGAGCCCATTCCTCAAGTTACAGCCTCTGACTTCAGAGTCCTCAGCTATAACATGGGGGAATGATGACACTCACAGCCTTGGGGGCCTCAGCGGTATAAGGAATGCAAACATGCTTAGCAAACTATGAGGTGCAGTTGATTATTACACTATTAGTGTTTTGAAGTTTTTTTTTTTTTTTTTTTTTTTTTTTTTTTTTTTTTTTTTTTTTTTTGAGATGAAGTCTCGCTCTGTAGCCCAGGCTGGAGTGCAGTGGTGCAATCTCGGCTCACTGCAACCAGGATCAAGCGATTCTCCTGCCTCAGCCTCCCGAGTAGCTGAGATTACAGGCACATGCCATTGCACCTGGCTAATTTTTTTTTTGGAACGGAGTCTCACTCTGTTGCCAGGCTAGAGTGCGGTGGCGCGATCTCGGCTCACTGCAACCTCCACCTCCCAGGTTCAAGCGATTCTCTTGCCTCGGCCTCCCAAGTAGCTGGGATAACAGGCATGCGCCACCATGCCCAGCTAATTTTGTATTTTAAGTAGAGGCATGGTTTCCCCATGTTCGCCAGGCCAGTCTCAATCTCCTGACCTCAGGTGATCCACCAGCCTCAGCCTCCCAAAGTGCTGGGATTACAGGCATGAGCCACTGCGCCCGGGCGTCCTATGAGTCTTTAATGCCAAGGATGCTTCCTCAAGATAAAGGCTCATGTCCATTTCAGTGTCAACTGTCAGGAACTCAGCTGTAGACTCTTTTGACTCGTCTGCTTTTTGTTTGCTTTTTAATTTTTTTGCAAGCCTTTATGCTGCTTTCCTGTCTTTCTCCTCTTTCTGAGTTCCCTTCCCCATACGTACAGCGTGGCCTCCGCACATACCAAGCTTGCAAGCTTGCTGTTTGCTGCAAAGAAAGCTGGACTGACAATCTCTCTTCTGTCATCTGGCCAGCCAGACTGAGTGTCCCCTTCTACCTGGGTGCCTGTGTGCATGTCCTCTAACCCCTAACCCTTTGCAGCTTCTGTTTTGTTTTGTTTTTTTCTTTTTTTCTTTCTTTTTTTTTTTTTTTTTAGAGACAGAGTTGGCTGGAGTGCAATGGCAAGATCTTGGCTCACCACAACCTCTGCCTCCCGTGTTCAAGTGATTCTCTTGCCTCAGCCTCCCGAGTAGCTGGGGTTATAGGCATGCGCCATCATGCCCGGCTTATTTTGTATTTTTATTAGAGACGGGGTTTCTCCGTGTTGGTCAGGCTGGTCTCAAACTCCCTACCTCAGGTGATCCACCTGCCTCGGCCTCCCAAAGTTCTGGGATTACAGGCGTGAGTCACCATGCCCAGCCAGCTTCTGTTTCTTTATTTATAAACAGTACTGTCATGAAGACGCAATGGATGAATTTTAGCTCAGAGCCTGCCACCTGGTGACTTACCCATGTTAGGTATTGTGATTACAGCCCTGCTGTCAAACCACTTCTCCAACTCTCTTTCTAGCCTCAATTCATTTGTCAGAGCATTTGGCCCCAGTATTTTGCGGCATATTCAGAAGTACGACCTCACATCTGCAGAATGCCACTGGCTTTCACACGAGGCCTCCCAGAAAGGGATGCCAGGCCTCAGACACTAGCTGGTGGCTCTCAGGACTTGCCACTCCATTTTCGCATTTTTCAGGACCACATGGCATACAGTTGGTCTCACAGTCCTTCCTGTCTTCCCAGTGGTCAGCTGCAGCCCAGTTCTAGGGCTTCTGTGGGGGAAGACAGGAGAGGGCTGGGAGTCAGGGCACTAAAATGTGTCAGACGAAGCTTTGCTTGTAAGGAGCTTACCACTTGGGTGGTGGAGAAGGCCCAGAAGGCACTACTACAGTGCTCCCAAATCAGGAACAGATTGCTAAATGCCCGTACTACTCAGAATCACATGGGAGCCCAGAGTTGACACCTGGATCAACCGGGAGTCCACCTGACATTGATGATGTTTGGCTAGAATACTGATGAATGAATGGGAGGTAGCAAGACCGACACTGAGGCAAGGGCATCCCAGGCACAGGGAAGAGCATTTAGGAAGTCTTGAAACAGTTGGATGCATTCTGGGAACTCCAAGTAATTCCACTCTTAAGTTGAGCCAGGGCTAAAAATCTTCAAACCGCAACACATTCCAGCTGTTGGTTTCTTTTTCTCCCTCTGTTCCATCCCATATAGTTCAATACTATAGCTAGATTTATCTTTCTTCTTTCCTTTCTTTCTTTTTAAAGATGGGGTTTTGGCTGGGAGCAGTGGTTCACACCTGTAATTCCAGCACTTTAGGAGGCCGAGGGGGGTGGATCACCTGAGGTCAGGAGTTCAAGACCAGCCTGACCAACATTGAGAAACCCCATCTCTACTAAAAATACAAAATTAGCCGGGCGTGGTGGCGCATGCCTGTAATCCCAGATACTTGGGGGGCTGAGGCAGGAGAATTGCTTGAACCTGGGAGGCAGAGGTTGCGGTGAGCCTGGACCATGCCATTGCACTCCAGCCTGGGCAACAAGAGCGAAACTCCATCTCAAAATAAATAAATAAATACAAATAAAATAAAATAAAATAAATTTGGCTCCTCTGATTTTAAAATCGACTGGGGCTCTCTATGACCTAAAGGACCAAGATCAAACTCCCTCTCTTGACATTCAAAGCTCTTCACAGCCTTCCCCCAAACTCTTTCCATGTCTCCTCCCTGCCTTTTGTTATAGCCACTTGGATGACTTCCTGTTCTCCAAGCAGGCCAGTCACCCTTTTTGTCCAGATTTCTCCCTCTGCCTGGAATGTTCTTCTCCCCTTCTTCCTTGGGCAAATTCCCCCTATCTTCCAAGACCCAATGCAGAGGACAGGTTTACTAGAGGCCCCTTCAGGGTACTCCCAGTGCCTAGAATCCAGCCTGTCATTTTGGTTGAATAATTAATCAGATCAAGAACATCTTCCCTGAGTACCCAACAGAGACGCCCCCCCACACGCCCTTGTGCTCCCTGCACTCCTCCTCCATGCTATGTTGGAACTTCTTTGAAGTCAGGTTTCATTTCTTTTCTCCCTTCCTTCCTTCCTTCCTTCCTTCCTTCCTTCCTTCCTTCCTTCCTTCCTCCCTCCCTCCCTTCCTTCCTTTCTCTTTTTTTTTTTTTTTTTTGAAACAGAGTCTCACTCTGTCGCCCAGGCTGGAGTGCAGTGGCGCGATCTCGGCTCACTGCAACCTCCGCCTCCCAGGTTCAAGCGATTCTCCTGCCTCAGCCTCCTGAGTAGCTGGGACTACAGGCGCCCGCCACCACACCCAGCAGTGGGAGGCTGCAGTGAGCTGTGATGGCACCGCTGCACTCCAGCCTGGGTAACGGAGCAAGACCCTGTCCCTAAAAGAACAAAGAAATGTTTGAAACTTACATTTTATTAACAACAAAGATAAAGAAGCTCAACTCAAGGAAGAATGAGTAACCCCTACCAAGTGATTTGGGAGCAATGACAGATTTTGTTAACTAAAGAAGTAAACTCCAGCAGTGAGGATGTGACACATCAAATCCTCAAAAGGGTCAAAGCTCTGGGTCACAGATAAAATCTTCCAGGGCAGTCATTCTCAGGCTGTCATTCTTGGGCATTAAAATCTTCCAGAGCAGTCATTCTCAGGCTGTCATTATCGCCCAGGAACTTGCTAGAAATGCAAACTTTTGGCCGGTCGCGGTGGCTGACACCTGTAATCCTAGCACTTTGTGACGCCGAGGCAGGCGGATCACCTGAGATCGGGAGTTCGAGACCAGCCTGAACAACATGCAGAAACCCCGTCTCTAATAAAAATACAAAAAAATTAGTTGGGCGTGGTGGCGGACACCTGTAGTCCCAGCTACTGAGGAGGCTGAGGCAGAAGAATTGCTTGAACCCGGGAGGTGGAGGTTGCAGTGAGCCAAGATCGCGCCACTGTGCTCCAGCCTAGTGACAATGAGACTTCGTATCCAAAAAAAGAAAAGCAAACTTTCAGGACCCACCGGCTTACCACATAAGCTACTGAGCAGGGCCCAGCCTAGTGCCATTACTTTTAATGGCAAAACCCACAATTACTTTTGCACTGATACAATAGTAACATCAAGGATCACCGGTTATAGATCAGCATGACAGATATTATCACAATAATAATAGGCCGAGCGCGCTGACTCATGCCTGTAATCCCAGCACTTTGGGAGGCCAAGGTGGGTGGATCACCTGAGGTTAGGAGTTTGAGACCAGCCTGACCAATGTTGTGATACCCTGTCTCTACTAAAAATGCAAAAAAATTAGCCAAGTGTGGTGGCGGGTCTCTGTAATACCAGCTACTTGGAAGGCTGAGGCAAGAGAATCACTTGAATCCAGGATGCGGAGGTTGCCGTGAGCCAAGGTTGCACCGTTGCACTCCAGCCTGGGCAACAAGAGCGAAACTACATCTCAACGAAAAAAAAAAGACCCCCAAAAGGTCTAGCCAAGATCAAAATAACTGAAACCTTTTTGTGGACCAGAAATAAGCAAAACTGTTGATGGGGGAGGACACCCGGACCTGCATGGGGCCAAGGGAGGCCCTGGTTACTGGATGCTTCTCTATTGTGAGGCAGCTGGAGGTAAAAGCCCCGGTGTGGACAACCTCCTTGGAGACGAACAGACCCTGCAACCCAGCAGCTCCAACCGTAAGACACACCTGGAGAAATCTCACACACGAGCCACTACCACAGTGTACTGCTGGAGTGTACATGGCTGCATTGATTGAACAAGTGAAAAATGAAAACAGCCTAAATGCTCAACAAGAAAAGGATAGTGGTGAATCCACACCATGGAACATACTCCAGCAGTTAATATGGATGAGCTGGAACTTCAGGTATCGGCTGGGCACCAGTTGCTCACACCTGTAATCCCAGCACTTTGGGAGGCTGAGGTGGGAGGATTGCTTGAGCCCAGGAGTTTGGTACCAGCCTGGCCAACATGGTGAAACCTTGTCTCTACTGAAAATACAAAAATTAGCTGAGCATGGTGGTGCACGCCTGTAGTCCCAGCTACTCGGGAGGCAAAGGCAGCAGAATTGCAGACCACAGGCATTCAGAGAAATAAAGTAATTTGTTTCTTTTTTCTTTTTATTTTGAGAGACAGTCTCACTCTGGTGCCCAGGCTGGAGTGAAGTGGTGCGATCATAGCTCTCTGCAGCCTCAAACACCTGGGGTCAAATGATCCTCCTACCTCAGCCTCCCAGGTGGCTGGGACTATGTGCACATGCCCCCCGGCTGATTTTTTTTTTTTTTTTTTTTTTTTTTTTGAGACGGAGTCTCGCTCTCTCGCCCAGGCTGGAGTGCAGTGGCGCGATCTCGGCTCACTGCAAGCTCCGCCTCCCGGGTTCACGCCATTCTCCTGCCTCGGCCTCTCCGAGTAGCTGGGACTACAGGCGCCCGCCACCATGCCCGGTTAATTTTTTGTATTTTTAGTAGAGACAGGGTTTCACCGTGGTCTCGATGTCCTGACCTCATGATCCGCCCGCCTCGGCCTCCCAAAGTGCTGGGATTACAAGCGTGAGCCACCGCGCCCGGCCTACCCGGCTGATTTTAACAACTTTTTTTTTTTTGAGACGCAGTCTCACTCTGTTGCCAGGCTGGAGTGCAGTGGTGCGATCTCAGCTTACTGCAACCTCTGCCTCCTGGGTTCAAGCAATTCCCCCCCTCAGCCTCCCCAGTAGCTGGGATTACAGGCGTGCACCACAACGCCCGGCTAATTTTTTGTATTTTAGTAGGGACGGGGTTTCACCATGTTGCCCAAGATGGTCTCGATCTCCTGACTTCATGATCTGCCTGCCTCGGCCTCCCAAAATGTTGGGATTACAGGCATAAGCCACTGCGCCTGACCTTTAACAACATTTTTATTATAGATGGGGCCCCACTGTGTTGCCCAGGCTTCTCTCAAACTCCTAGGCTTAGGTGATCCTCCAGACTTGGCCTCCCAAAGTGCTGGGATTACAGGCGTGAGCCACCATATCTGCTCAATGGTAATTTCAGATTATGCTAAATTTCAAAGATTAATCAGGGAGATATGAGACGGTGAGTGGAACATGTGCTAATTTATTTATTTAGAGACAGGGTCTCACTCTGTCACCCAGGCTGGAGTGCAGTGGTGTGATCTCAGCTTACTGCAGCCTCAATCTGGGCTCAAGATCCTTGTGCCTCAACCTGTTAAGTAGCTGGGACCACAGCTGTGCACCAGCACTCCTGGCTAGTTTTTGTATTTTTTTGTAGAGATGGGATCTTGCTATGCTGCCCAGGCTATGGATACAAATTTATATCAGGTGGAACCGAGAAACACATTATGTGCCCCTCATTCCTCCTGTTTAAAATTCCCTTCTTGCCTTTTCCCTTTTCATATGTTAGGGTTTGAGCTCCTTAGCCTTCTTTTTTTTTTTTTTTTTTTTTTTTTTTTTGCAGCTTATGGAAAACTGATATTGAGCTTGAGAATGAGAATGTTGTGAGAGAAAAGCAATTTCAGGGAGACAAGAAAGACAGCCTAGGCGCAGTGGCTCTCGCCTGTAATCCCAGCACTTTGGGAGGCCAAGGAGTGTGGATCACCTGAGGTCAGGAGTTCAAGAACAGCCTGTCAACATGGTGAAACCCCGTCTCTACTAAAAGTGCAAAAATTATCTGGGCGTGGTGGTGCACGCCTGTAATCCCAGCTACTCAGGAGGCTGTGGCAGGAGAATCGCTTGAATCTGGGAATCCAGGAGGTGGAGGTTGTGGTGAGCCGAGATCATCCCCTTGCACTCTAGCCTGGGCAACAAGAGTGAAACTCCGTCTCCCCCCCAAAAAAAAGAAAGAAAGAAAGAAAGAAAGAAAGAGGATGTGTCTCTTTCCAGCAGCTGCAAAGTGGTAGACACCATTTCATGTCATAAAACTGATTCAAAGAATCTTGCCTGAATAAGGTGTGTAATTGATATACTCATGAAATTTGTTCTGTTTTTTGTTGCTAAAAGTGATACTTGGGAACAAGATACTAAAACATGCAGAAAATGGATGAATCTCAAAAACATGCTGTGTGGAAGAAGCCAGATCTAAAAGAGCACCCTGTATAATTCTGTTGATATGAAATTCTGGAAACACCAAATCGAATCCATAGTGACACAGAGCAGATCAGTGGTTGCTTGGGTCAAGGCTGGAAGGTGGATTGACTGGGAGGGGTCAGAGGGAACTCCCTGGAGTAATGAGAAAGTTCTTTTTTTTTTGAGACAGGATCTCACTTTATCACCCAGGCTGGAGTGCAGTGGCTCGATCTCGGCTCACTGCAACCTCTGCCTCCCAGGTTCAAGCAATTCTCCTGCCTCAGCCTCCTGAGTAGCTGGGATTACAGGCATGCACCATGATACCCAACTGATTTTTATATTTTAAGTAGAGACAGGGTTTCACCGTGTAGTCCAGGCTGGTCTTGAGCTCCTGACCTCAGATGATCAGCCTGCCTTGGCCTCCCAAAGTGCTGGGATTACAGGTATGAGCCACCGCACTGGCCTAGGGAAATTTTTTTTTTGTTGATTTGTTTTTGTTTTTATTTTGAGACAGGGTCTCATTGTGTTGCTCAGGCTGGAGTGCAGTGGCACTGCCTCAATTCACAACAGCCTTCCTGACCTGGGCCTAGGTGATCCTTCCACCTCAGCCTCCCAGGTAGCTGGGACCACAGGCCTTTGCCAACACGCTTGGCTAAATGTTTAAATATTCTTTGTAGAGATGATATAGCACTATATTGCCCAGGCTGGTCTGGAACTCCTGGGGTCAAACAATGCTTCCACCTTGGCTTCTCAAAGTGTTGGGAATACAAGTGTGAGCCATCGCACCTGGCTTAAAATTTTTTTTTCTTTCTTTTTTCTTTTTTTTTTTTTTTGTGACAGCATTTTGCTCTGTCACCCAGGCTGGAGTGCAGTATTGTGGTCATAGCTCACTGCTGCCTCCAACTCCTGGCTCAAGTGATCCTCCTGCCTCAGCCTCCTGAGAAGCTGGGACCACAGGTGCATGCCACCATGCCTGGCTAATTAAAAAAAAAAAATTGTAGCCAGGTATCTCCTATGTTGCCCAGGCTATCCTGGAAGTCCTGGCCTCAAGCAATCATCCTGATTTGGCCTCCCAAAGTTGGGATTACAGGCATGAGCCACTGCATCCAGCAGAAAGTTCTATATCTTGATAGTGGCAGTGGGTATTCAGATATATCCATTTGCAAAGCCTCATTGAACTGTACAGTTAAAGTGAGACCCTGTCTCAAAAAAACCTATATACTTAAAATAAGTGCATTGTATTGTATGTAAACTAGACTTCAATGAAGTTTATTTTAAGTAATAAAACAACTGTCCCTGGCAGTATTTATACAAAGGGGAGGGGTCTTTGAAGACAGTCAGAATTCAGACATTATTTTTAGGTCTTGCCAAAAATAAAAACCCAAAACCAAAAACCTTTAACCTCAAAAATCGCACAAGAGGCGGCTGAGGTGGGAGATCAGAAATGCGTATTATTCTAATTGGATGTTGTGTTTGATAATTGTTGTCATGATATTGCTATTAGAATATTAAAGTAACAATTAAAATATCAAATGACATCTCTGTAGACATAAAGATATAAACACTTGTATTTATTTACATGTGGGCCGAGCATTGTTGCGAGAAGTCAGGGACCCCAGAGGGACTGGCTGAAGCCATGGCAGAAGAATGTGGATTGTGAAGATTTCATGGACATTTATTAGTTCCCCAAATTAATACTTTTATAATTTCTTATGCCTGTCTTTACTGCAATCTCTAAACATAAATTGTAAAGATTTCATGGACACTTATCACTTCCCCAATCAATACCCTTGTGATTTCCTATGCCTGTCTTTAATCTTTTTTTTTTGAGACGGAGTCTTGCTCTGTTGCCTAGGCTGGAGTGCAGTGGCGCAATCTCGGCTCACTGCAAGCTCCGCCTCCCGGGTTCACACCATTCTCCTTCCTCAGCCTCTCTGCGTAGCTGGGACTACAGGCGCCCGCCACCACGCCTGGCTAATTTTTTGTATTTTTTAGTAGAGACGGGGTTTCACCGTGGTCTCGATCTCCTGACCTCGTGATCCGCCCGCCTCGGCCTCCCAAAGTGCTGGGATTACAAGCTTGAGCCACCACGCCCGGCCGTTTGTCTTTAATCTCTTAATACTGTCAGCTGAGTAGGATGTATATCGCCTCAGGACCCTGTAATAATTGCATTAACTGCACAAATTGTATAGCATGTGTGTTTGAGCAATATGAAATGTGGACACCTTGAAAAAAGAACAGGATAACAGCAATTGTTCAGGGAATAAGAGAGATAACCTTAAACTCTGACCACCAGTGAGCCAGGTGGAACAGAGCCATATTTCTCTTCTTTCAAGAGCAAATGGGAGAAATATCACTGAATTCTTTTTCTCAGCATGGAACATCCCTGGGAAAGAGAATACGTGCCTGGAGGTATAGGCTTATAAACAGTGCCCCCCCCACCCCCAGGTGCACCTGCCTCTTATGGATGAGGCTGCAGGGGTGAAATAGACCCTAGTCTCCCATAGCGCTCCCAGGCTTATTAAGAAGAGGAAATTCCCACCTAATAAGTTTTGGTCAGACCAGTTGATCTGAAAAACCCTGTCTCCTAATAAGATGTTATCAATGACAATGGTGCTCGAAACTTCATTAGCAATTTTAATTTCACCTCGGTCCTGTGGTCCTGTTATCTTGCCCCGCCTCCATTTGCCTTGTGATATTCTATTACCTTGTAAAGTTCTTGGTGTCTGTGACTCACACCTATTCACACACTCCCTCCTGTTTTGAAACTCCCTAATAAAAACTTGCTGGTTTTTGCAGCTTGTGGGGCATCATGGAACCTACCAACATGTGATGTCTCCCCTGGATGCCTGGCTTTAAAATTTCTCTCTTTTGTACTCTGTGCCTTTATTTCTCAAGCCGGCCGATGCTTAGGACAAATAGAAAAGAACCTATGTGAATATCGGGGCAGATTCCCTGATAGAGCATGGTGGCTCACACCTGTCATCTTAGCACTTTGAGAGGCAGAGACGGGAGGATCACTTGAGGCCAGGAGTTTGAGACAAGCCTGGTCAATATAGCAACACCCCATCTCTATTAAAAAAAATCTGGCTGGGCGCAGTGGCTCACACCTGTAATCCCAGCACTTTGGAAGGCCAGCGAGGGTGGATCATGAGGTCTGGAGATTGAGACCACCCAGGCTAACACAGTGAAACCCTGTCTCTACCAAAAATACAAAAAATTAGCCAGTTGTGGTGGCACATGGCTGTAGTCCCAGCTACTCAGGAGGCTGAGGCAGGAGAATCGCTTCAACCCAGGAGGCAGAGGTTGCAGTGAGCCGAGATGACACCATTGCACTTCGGCCTTGGTGACAGAGCGAGACTCCATCTCAACAATAAAATAAAATAAAAATAAAGTAAATAAAATAAAAACTATACATTTTATTCATATATACCCAGAGTATGAAAATTGGCAGTTCTCTTTTCTCGCAATATATGAGTGTATAATAAAACCCATGACTCTTCAAACATAAATTTGAAAGTCTTTGAGGCCGGGCATGGTGGCTCATGCCTATAATCTCAACACTTTGGGAGGCTGAGCTGGGAGGATTGCTTGAGGCCAGCAGTTCAAGGCCAGCCTAGGCAACATAGTGAGAGCCTGACTACAAAATGCTTGCTTTCCTTCTTTTTCTTTTCTTTTCTTTTTTTTTTTTTTTTTTTTTTTTTTGAGACGAAGTTTTGCTCTTATTGCACAGGCTGCACTGCAATGATGCGATCTCAGCTCACCACAACCTCCACCTCTGGGGTTCAAGCGATTCTCCTGCCTCAGCCGCCCAAGTAGCTGGAATTACAGGCACCCACCACCACACCCAGCTAATTTTTGTATTTTTAGTAGAGAGAGGGTTTCACCATGTTGATCAGTCTAGTCTTTAACTCCTGACCTCAGGTGATCCACCTGCTTCAGCCTCCCAAAGTGCTGAAATTACAGGCATGAGCCACTGCGCCCAGCTTTTTCAAAATTTTTTGAGACAGAGTCTGGCTCTGTGGCCCAGGCTTGAGTGCAGTGGTGCGATCTCAGCTCACTGCAACCTCCACCTCCCGGGTTCAAGCAATTCTGCCTCAGTCTCCCAAGTAGCTGGGATTATAGGCACCTGCCATCACGCCTGGCTGATTTTTGTATTTTTAGTAGAGATGGAGTTTTGCCATGTTGGCCAGGCTGATCTCGAACTCCTGACCTCAAGTGATCCCCCTGACTCGGCCTCCCAAAGTGCTGGGATTACAGATGTGAGTCACCACACTTGGCCAATTGTCACTCTTAGTTACCTAACAACTGGTTGTTGGAAGAGCTTGGCACCTCTGCTCTCTCGCTTCCTCCTTTGCCATGTGATCTGCACACAGCTCTCCTTTGCCTCTGCCATGAGTGGAAGCTTCCAAGCCTGCAGCAGAAGCAGATGCTGGGGCCATGCTTCTAGTATAGCCTGCAGAACCATGAGCCAAACAAGTCTCTTTTTGACAAAAAAGACAAATGGTCCAGCCTCAACCTCAGCTATTCCTTTATAAGCAGACAAGCTACTTTATTCGGATGTTGTGAGAAGTAGATGAGATAATATGGGTAGAGCCCCCAGATGAGGGTCTGGCACATAGTGTATCAGCCAAGACAGGCTAATTAAGCTGCAGTAAGAAACAACTCCAAAACCTCAGTCTTTTGACTCAATAAAGGTTTATTTCTCATTCATCCTACACATCCATCACCGGTTGGAAAGGGGACTTTGATTTCCATAAGCTGCTCAGGGATCCTGGCTGAGAGGTGCTCAGTTTCAACACATGCTTCCCTGATCACCAAGACAGGAAAAAGGGATGTAGAAAATCAGGCATTGGCTCTTAAAAATGTTGCTGCTTGCTGGACGCGGTGGCTCACTTCTGTAATCTCAGCACTTTTGAGAGGCCGAGATGGGTGGATCACCTGAGGTCAGGAATTCAAGATCAGCTTGGCCAATGTGGTGAAACCCCATCTCTGCTAAAAATAAAAAAATTAGCTGGATGTGGTGGCATACACCTGTAGTCCCAGCTACTTGGGAGACTGAGGCAGGAGAATTGCTTGAACCTGGGAGGCAGAGGTTGCAGTGAGCCGAGATCATACTATTGCACTCCAGTCTGGGTGACAGACTGAGATTCCGCCTCAAAATTTTTTGTTTTTTTGGTGTTTAAGGCTGGGTGTGGTGGCTCACACCTGTAATCCAGGCACTTTGGGAGGCCCAGGTGGTCAGATCACTTGAGCTCAGGAGTTCAAGAGCAGCCTAGCCAACATGGCAAAAACCCGTATCTACAAAAAATACAAAAAATTGCCCCGGTGCAGTGGCATTCGCCTGTAGTCTTAGCTATTTGGGAGGCTGAGTTGGGAGGATTACTTGAGCCTGGGAGGCAGAGGTTGCAGTGAGCCGAGACCGTGCCACTGCACTCCAGCCTGGGTGACAGAGTGAGACCCTCTCTCTCTCTCAAAAAAAGAAAAAATTGCTCTTTACATTTTATGGACCAAAAAAGTCACATGGTCACCCCTCACATGACAAGGTCAAAGACATGCAATTCCACTTCATGTCTAAAAAGAGGGAGAAAGAAATATTTGCTGAACTTCCATGGTTAGTTATCACAATTTAAAAAGTGGGCAGATGGGAGTTCACTGAGGATGCGACATTTGAGTTGAGGCTTCAATGATAAAGAAGCAGAAATTGTAGGAGCTACAGGTGCGAAGTCTCTAAGGCAGGAACAGGCTTTTGAGGAACAGAAAGTGGCTTGAATGTTTGGAGAACGGTGAATGAGAGTAAGAATTGAGCAGGGGCTGGGTCACACAAAGCCTTGTTGGCCACTGTGAGGAGTTTAAAATTACATTTCAAGTGCACCAGGAGACCGGGCATGGTGGCTCAAGCCTTTAATTCCAGCACTTTGGGAGGCCGAGGCGGGAGTATCATGTGAGCCAAAGAGTTTGAGACCAGCCTGAACAACACAGTGAGAGCCCAAAATGTCACCAAAAATTTTAAAAATTAGCAGAGCATGGTGGTACATGCTTGTGGTCCCAGCTACCTGGGAGGCTGAGATGGGAGGATCACTTGAGCCTAGAAGGTCGAGGCTGCAGGGAGACGTGATGGTGCCACTGTACTCCAGCCTGGGAAACAGAATGAGATCCTGTCTCCAAAAAAAAAAAAATAATAATAATAACAAAAATAGGTCGGGTGCAGTGGCCCACACCTGTAATCCCAGCACTTTGGGAGGCTGAAGTGGGTGGATCACTTGAGGTCAGGAGTTCGAGACCAGCCTGGCCAACATGGTGAAACCCCGTCTCTACTAAAAATTGAAAAATTAGCTAGGCATGATGGTGTGCACTTGTGGTCCCAGCTGCTCTGGTGGCTGCTGCAGGAGAGTCACTTGAGCCCAGGAGGTCAAGGCTGCAGTGAGCTATGATGGTACCATTGCACTCCAGCCTGGGCAGCAGAGTGAGACCCTGTCTCAAAAAGCTGCTACATTGGTACTAAACTACATAATTATGTAGTCAAATTATTCTTTCTCAACACACATTGATATATTGATGAATATATGTGGGAGATTTATTACTGAAGCATTTCTTTAGTCTATTTGCTGTAGAACCACATAGCCTTCCTGGTGTGCTAAGATGTGAACTGAAGGCTGGGCACAGTGGCTTATGCCTGTAATCCCGGCACTTTGGGAGGCTGAGGCAGGCAGATCACTGGAGGTCAGGAGTTCGAGACCAGCCTGGCCAACATGGTGAAACACGGTCTCTACTAAAAATACAAAAATTAGCTGTGTGTGGTGTCATGTGCCTGTAATCCCAGCTACTTGGGAGGCTGAGACAGGAGAATCACTTGAATCGAAGAGGCGGAGGTTGCAGTAAGCTGAGATTGCACCATTGTGCTCCAGCCTGGGAGACAAAGTGGGACTCCGTCTCAAAAAAAAAAAAAAAAAAAGAAGTGAACTGATACATTGGGCTGTGACTTCATGAAAATATATTATTATTGTTTATAGTACTGGTACAGGTTTGTACCCTACAAACACAAAAATTGTAATAATTTCTACTGCACAAAATTCTCATAAAAATTCAAACTCTATGTTAAAAAAGTTACCCGGGTGTGGTAGTCCATGCCTGTGTCCAGCTTCTCAGGAGGCTGTGACAGGAGGGTTGCTTGAGCCCAGGAGTTGGCGGCTGCAGTGACCTATGATTGTGCTACTGCACTCCAGCCTGGGTGCCAGAGCACATCCCTGTCTCTAAAACAAGCAAACAAAACAAAACAAAACTCTATGTGGGAGATTGCATATACCAAATGATTGAGGCCATTCTGTTAGGATGGATGAGACATTATGACTAGGTATCAACAAGAATGGAATTATGGAATTATATGCTTACAATTGTACTTCTCTGATGACTGGAAATACTTTATACACGTTAGCTTCTGGGTCCATATGTATCCAGCATTATTTCTTTTTTTCTCTTTTTCTTTTCTTTTCTTTTCTTTCTTTCTTTTCTTTTCTTTCTTTTTTTTTTTTTTTTTGAGACAGAGTCTTGCTCGGTCATTCAGGCTAGAGTGCAGTGGTGCAATCTCAGTTCACTGCCACCTCGGCCTGTGGGGTTCAAGCGATTTCCCTGCCTCAGCCTCCTGAGTAGCTGGGATTACAGGTACGTGCTGCCATGCCTGACTAATTTTCCGTATTTTTAGTAGAGCTGGGGTTTCGCCATGTTGGCCAGGCTAGTCTTGAACTCCTGACCTCAGGTAATCCTCCCGCCTCAGCCTCCCAAAATGCTGGGATTACAGGCATGAGCCACCACGCCCAGCCTTCAAACATTGTTTCTCCTCTACTACCCACTTTTTTTTTTTTTTTGAGACAGGGTCTTGCTCTGTCCCCCAGGCTGGAGTGCAGTGGTACAATGACAGCTCACTGCAGCCTCAACCTCTCATGCTCAAGTGATCCTCCCACGTCAGCCCACTGAGCAGCTGGGACTACAGGTATGTGCCACCTGCCTGGCTAATTTTTGTATTTTTTGTAGAGATGTGGTTTTACTATGTTGCCTAGACTGGTTTCGAACTTCTGAGGTCAAGCAGTCCGCCCACCTCAGCCTCCCAAAGTGAGATTTCAGGCGTGAGCCACTACGCCCAGCCAAAAAAAAAAAAGATAATTAAAAAAAGAAAAGAAAGTATTCTGCTTACCCTGATCCTGGGAACTGGGATGTCTAAGTCCATCAGACCCTAATGTTATAAAGACGGGAAACACATTACAAAACCTGGCATGATGACTCACTGCAACCTCCACCTCCCAGGTTCAAGCGATTCTCCTTTCTCAGCCTCCCTAATAGCTGGGATTACAGGCACACACCACCACATCTGGCTAATTTTTGTTTTTGTAGTAGAGACGGGGTCTCACCAGGTTGGCCAGCCTTGCCTGGAACTTCTGACTTCAAGCGATCCGCCCACCTTAGCCTCTCAAAGTGCTGGGATTACAGGCGTGAGCCACCACACCTGGCATATGTAGCTTTTTAAAAAAAAATCTTTGTAGCTATCTTATTTAGGAATAAAATATGAGGCAGCTTTGATAACCGGTGGAAGGTATCAGTGTTCCAGGCAATGAATCTGTATGGGTCTGCAGTGACCTCAATTTTTGCCTCCTCAGGAAAGAATTCAACTGAGGTGCGTAAGGCAGAAAAAGAGACCGAGGTAAGTTTCAGAGCAGGAATGGAAGTTAGCTTGTTTGCTTATATATTTAAAAAATTTTAGGCTGGGCACGGTGGCTCACGCCTGTAATCTCAGCACTTTGGGAGGCCGAGGCAGGAGGATCACGAGGTCAGGAAATCGAGATCATCCTGGCTAACACGGTGAAACCCCGTCTCTACTAAAAATACAAAAAAAAAAAAAATTAGCCGGGCATGGTGGCAGGCGCCTGTAGTCCCAGCCACTCAGGAGGCTGAGGCAGGAGAATGGCGTGAACCTGGGAGGTGGAGCTTGCAGTGAGCCGAGATTGTGCCACTGCACTCCAGCCTGGGGACAGAGCGAGACTCCATCTCAAAAAAAAAAAAAAAAAAAAAAAATTTTGTTGCCTAGGCTGGAGTGCAGTGGCACTGTCTCAGCTCACTGTAACCTCCACCCACTGGGTTCAAGTGATTCTACTACCTCAGTCTCCCTAGTAGTTGGAACTATAAACATGTGCCACCAGATCTGGCTAATTTTTGTATTTTTATTTTTTTTTATTTTATTTTTTTTGAGACGGAGTTCACTCTTGTTGCCCAGGCTGGAGTGCAATGGCACGATCTCGGCTCACTGCAACCTCCACCTCCCGGGTTCAAGCGCTTCTCCTGCCTCAGCCTCTCAAGCAGCTGGGATTACAGGCATGCGCCACCATGCCTGGTTAATTTTGTATTTTTAGTAGAGACAGGGTTTCTCCATATTGGTCACGCTGGTCTCAAACTCCCGACCTCAGGTGATCCGCCCGCCTCGTCCTCCCAAAGTGCTGGGATTACAGGCGTGAGCCACCGCGCCCTGCCTAATTTTTGTATTTTTAGTAGAGACAATGTTTTGCCATGTTGCCCAGGCTGGTCTTGAATTCCTGACCTTAAGTGATCCACCTGCCTTGGCTTCTCAAAGTGCTGGGATTACAGGCATGAGCCACCATGCTCGGCCCTGGAGTGGAAGTTTATTTAAAAGGCTTTAGAATAGGAAAGAAAGGAGAGGAAAGTACGCTTGGAAGAGATCCAAGAGGGCACCAAGGTTAAGTGCGGTGTTTAACCTTGACCCTAGGACTTTATAGGCTGGCCTCTTTCCCATGTTCCTTCCTTTAGGGTGGGCTGCCACAGCGGGCAGGTGAGCACCCACCATGTGTTTACAAACTTGTGTGCACACCCATCTGAGGCTTTCTTCCCTTTTCTGGTGGAGTGCCCCCGGAAGATCATACTCCCCATTTTGTCTCTTACTGCACATGCCTGGACTTACTCATCCAATACCTGACATTTTATCGGAAGCCCCTTTTTGCCTCTCCCAGGTGCCTGCATTCAATTCACACTTTAATGCAACAGGTGTGGACCAGCAGGCAATGGCCTTTTCCTGGTGCCAGCTGCCAATTTGTCACTTTTTTTTTTTTCGAGACAGAATCTGGCTCTGTCACCCAGGTCTAGCGGTCCGGCCGCAGGGGTTATTCAGGGATGCACCGAGAAGTAGTGAGAAGAATGGTGAAAGAAAGACACAGAAAAGCGGGATTAGGAGGGACGGTTCCCTCATAGGGAAACGCCAACAGCTCTGGTTTATTCAGTGTTTTTATACATGCCAGGGGTCAAAAGTTTACACAATAACTATTTTTGTCTTCCTTTGATGCGGCCTCCGCAGTCTGTCCTATGCTAACTATTAACTATGAAAAGCCATTCACAGCGCTTCACTGATCTGGTAAGAAGAGGAAGGTACCCATAACAGGATCTTCGGTGGGGTCCTTGCCATGCCACCTACTTCCCTGTCTGCAGGCCTTGCCAATGCATGGGAATGTGAATTTGGCTCCCCACACCGAGGCTTCAGTGCAGTGGCGCAATATCACTGTAACCTTCACCTACTGGGTTCAAGCAATTCTCCTGCCTCAGCTTCCTGAGCAACTAGGACTAAAAGCACGCACCACGATGCCCAGCTAATATTTTTGTATTTTTAGTGGAGACGGGGTTTCATCATGTTGGCGAGGCCGGTCTCGATTTCCTAACGTCAAGTGATCTGCCCACCTCGGCCTCACAAGGTGCTACACCCGGCCAATTTATCCCTTTTAGAGAGGCAATGTGATGATTGCCAAACCATCTGCTGACATTTCTAGTGGGCGGGGGGAGAGCCCTCTCTGCCCCCTTCATGCCTATCCTACCTTTGCCTGATGCAGCTCTCAGCTTGACTTTTCCCTTTGGCTTAGTGATTTGTCAAGATTTATTTTCCTTTCACAAAGGCAAAAGGGGATCCAGCATGTCACATGGCGAGAGAGGGAGTGAGAGAGAGAACGGGGAGGCGCTGCACTCTTATGAACAACCAGATCTCATGGGAACTACCTGAGTGGGAGCTCACTCATCACCAAGGGGATGTTGCTAAACTGTCCATGAGGGATCCCTCCCCATGATCCCATCACTTGCCACCAGGCCTCACCTCCAATACTGAGAATGACATCTTTTTTTTTTTTTTTTTTGAGACAGAGTCTTGCTCTGTCGCCTAGGCTGCAGTGCAGTGGTGCGATCTCATCTCACTGCAGCCTCTGCCTCCCAGCTTCAAGCAATTTTCCTACCTCAGCCTCCTGAGTAGCTAGGACTACAGATGCACACCACCACGCCCGGCTAATTTTTGTATTTTTTTTTTTTTTTTTGAGACAGAGTCTCGCTCTGTCACCTAGGCTGGAGTGCAGTGGCACGATCTCGGCTCACTGCAAGCTCCGCCTCCCGGATTCACGCCATTCTCCTGCCTCAGCCTCCTAAGTATCTGGGACTGCAGGCGCCTGCCACCACACCTGGCTAATTTTTTGTATTTTTGGTAGAGACAGAGTTTCACTGTGCTAGCCAGGATGATCTCGATCTCCTGACCTTGTGATCCACCCGCCTTGGCCTCCCAAAGTGCTGGGATTACAGGCATGAGCCACCACACCCGGCCTGTCTTTTTTTTTTTAGTAGAATTAAGGTTTCGCCATATTGGCCAGGCTAGTCTTGAACCCCTGACCTCAAGTGATCTGCCCACCTCAGCCTCCCAAAGTGCTGGGATTACAGGTGTGAGCCACTGCACCTGGCTGGAAATCACATCTCAACATGAGATTTGGAGGGCATATACCCAAACCACATTACCTTTTGAGGGAAATTCCGGGTACCTAGCTATCTTGAGAAGTAAATTAGCAACTTGATAAGAAGAAGGTAATAATTGGCTGGGTTCAGTGGCTCACACCTGTAATCCCAGCACTTTGGGAGGTTGAGACAGATAGATCAACTGAGGTCAGGAGTTCGAGATCAGCCTGGCTAACATGGTGAAACTCCATCTCTACTAAAAATACAAAAATTAGCTGGGTGTGGTGATGGATGCCTGTAATCCCAGCTACTTGGGAGGCTGAGGCAGGAGGATTGCTTGAACCCGGGAGGCGGAGGGTGTAGTGGGCTTAGATAGGGCCATTGCTCTCCAGCCTGGGCAACAGAGCAAGACTCCGTCTCAAAAACAAACAAACAAACAAAAACAAGAAAAAGGTAATAATAGCTCAGAACAACAGCTACCCAAGTCGGTTAGAGCCATAAGATATTTGATCCCCTATAGAAAGTAAAGATAACATCTTGACAAATGTCCCTAAGTTGTTTTTCAGAAGCGGAGACCTCCACCGGATGAAAAATTGCGACAGCTTTCACGTCGACCTCAGATAACGGTGAACTGGGGACTGAACTCTAACTGGAGTTCTTTGTTCTAAATTTCTTCCTGAGGGGCTTGGAGGGAATCACACTCACAGATGAAAACTTAACATCCCTTCTGCTGACCCCAAGGTTTTAGATAAAGCTTTGCTTTCTTAGCCAACTGTAAACGTAAAAAATATTTGAATTCACCAGGCGCGATGGCTCATGCCTGTAATCACAGCACTTTGGGAGGCCGAGGCAGGTGGATCACCTGAGGTCAGGAGTTCGAGGCCAGCCTGGTTAACATGGTGAAACCCTGTCTTTACTAAAAATACAAAAATTAGCCAGGCATGGTGTTGGGCGCCTGTAATCCCAGCTACTCGGGAGGCTGATGGAGGAGAACTGCTTGCACCAGGTGGTACACACCTATAGTCCAGGTACATGAGAGGCTGAGGCAGGAGGATTGATGAAGCTCGGGAAGCAGAGGTTGCAGTGAGCTGAGATCAGGCCATTGCACTCCAGCCTGGACAACAGAGCGCGACTCTCAAAAGAAAAAATCAAAATAAAATAAAAAAAGAAAGAAAGAAAGAAAAAGGAAAAGGAAGGCATCTTCTCTGGTACCCTTTAGTCTTTTTTTTTTTTTTTTTTTTTTTTGAGATGGAGTCTCTCTCTGTCACCTGGGCTGGAGTGCAGTGGCACAATCTCGGCTCACTACAACCTCTGCTTCCCGGGCTTCATCAATTCTCCTGCCTCAGCCTCTCATGTAGCTGGGACTATAGGTGTGTGCCACTCCACATAGCTATTTTTGTTTTGTTTTGTATTTTATGTAGAGACAGTGGTCTCGTTATATTGTCCAGGCTGGTCACAAACTCCTGGGCTCAAGTCATCATCCTGCCTCCACCCCCCAAAGTGCTGGGATTACAGGTGTGGCCACTAAGCCCATCCTGAATTACTGATTTTTACATACTGTATAAACTTTGCATCCTACTTTTTCTTACTTTTGTTAAATTTGGCCTAAAGCTGCCTCATAAACAGTGAACTGTATCCTAATTTAAGCATGTAAGCATTTCACTAAAGGAATATACAAGTAAAATTTTAAAGAAAGAAAATAAGAAAAAAAGCATAAACATTGGGGAAACAGCCTTTAGGCCTTGTCAGTTCCTAGAATGTATTTATTTTCACTGCGCTGGGGACTTCTTCCAGTATTAAGGTCCATTCTCAGAAGGTGGATGTGGCGAGCATGAAAAAAGGGGTGGGGGAGTAATCGTACAAACAACTGTGTCCAGTCCAGGTTCCTAGGACCAGAGAGACCCCTCTGTATGGCAGAGGCACCCGACAGCCGTAACTGATGTGTACCCTTGGAATGACTTTATGGTCAGCCGGGCACGGTGGCTCATGCCTGTAATCCTAGCACTTTGGGAGACCGAGGCGGGCGAATCATGAGGTCAGGAGATCGAGACCATCTTGGCTAACACGGTGAATCCCCGTCTCTACTAAAAATACAAAAAATTAGCCGGGCGCAGTTGCGGGCACCTGTAATCCCAGCTACTCAGGAGGCTGAGGCAGGAAAATGGCGTGAACCCGGGAGGCAGAGCTTGCAGTGAGCCCAGATAGTGCCACTGCAGTCCGGCCTGGGCGAAAGAGCAAGACTCCTTCTCAAAAAAATAAAATTAAAAAAAAAAAGAAGGACTTTATGGTCTAAGAAGAATGTGTCTTCGGAGCTCCAAGCTAAGGAATCAGGAGTGGCAAGATCCTGGAAGGATGCCAACCTATGAAACCCTGAGTCAAGAGGTCAAGCTGGGCACTTGGTTTCTCAGGTCGACCACTTGGCCCTCTTCCAAGTTGTACTTTCCTTCTTTCCTTTCCTCCTTTACTTGCTGTTCTAAAGTTTTATAATAAACTTTTTTTTTTTTTTTTTTTTAGATACTATCTCACTCTATAGCCCAGGCTGGAGTGCAGTAGCTCAATCTCAGCTCACTGCAACCTCCACCTCCCAGGTTCAAAAGATTCTCCTGGGGCCGGGCGCGGTGGCTCACGCTTGTAATCCCAGCACTTTGGGAGGCCGAGGCGGGCGGATCATGAGGTCAGGAGATCGAGACCACGGTGAAACCCCGTCTCTACTAAAAAATACAAAAAATTAGCCGGGCGCGGTGGCGGGCGCCTGTAGTCCCAGCTACTCGGAGGCTGAGGCAGGAGAATGGCGTGAACCCGGGAGGCGGAGCTTGCAGTGAGCCGAGATTGCGCCACTGCACTCCAGCCCGGGCGACAGAGCGAGACTCTGTCTCAAAAAAAAAAAAAAAAAAAAAAAAAAAAGATTCTCCTGCCTCAGCCTCCTGAGTAGCTGAGATTACAGGCGCTCACCATCACACCCAGCTAATTTTTGTATTTTTAGTAGAGACATGTGTTCACCATGTTGGCCAGGCTGATCTTGAACTCCTGATCTCAGATGATCCACCTGGCTCAGCCTCCCAAAGTGCTGGGATTACAGGCATGAGCCACCATGCCCGGCCCCGGCCTGCTTTTTAATAAACTTTTACTCCTACTCTGCAACTTGCCTCTGTCTGGTTTCTGCCTTATGACCCTCAGTCAAATTCTTTCTTCTGAGGAGGCAAGAATTGAGGTTGTTACAGATGTGTATGGATTCACCATCGGGAACTCAGATATCTTCCACCGGTAACTGGTCAGGGATGCTAGGTGAAAATTTATAGAAGCTGCATGCTTTTTACAAATGGTAGTGGTTCTCATGTCCAGCCACAGCCACTACACCTGTGTGAAAGTCCCCTCAATAAACCTATGTCTTTTTTACTGTCTCCAGATCTTCCTCTACCCTTCCACACACTGCCTTCCCTACTGGAGTAAAGTGGGGTCTTGCAGGGCACCCTCTCCCTGCAATTTATTTATTTATTTTTTTGAGATAGATTCTCTCTCTGTCGCCCAGACTGGAGTGCAGTGGTGTGACCTCGGCTCATTGCAACCTTCGCCTCCCGGGTTCAAGCAATTCTTCAGCCTCAGCCTGCGGAGTAGCTGGGATTACAGGTGCCTGCTACCACGCCGGCTCCTTTATTTATTATTTATTTATTTTTATTTTTAGTAGAGATGGGGTTTCGCCATGTTGGCCAGGCTGGTCTCGAACTCCTGGCCTCAAGTGATCCACCCACCTCAGCCTCCCAAAGTGCTGGGATTACAGATGTGAGCCACTGCACTTGGCCTGTCTTCCTGCATCTTCATGTGTCTTCAACGCCAAGAGGGAGCTTCTGGCCCCTTGGTTAGGGTCGAGGTTCCAGAGTCCCAGGGTCAAGGCTACGGCCGCCTCCCAAGGATGTGCATCCCTGCAAGAGGCTGCATCCAGCAGTCATGGAAGAGGCTCCGCTGGGGCCTGCTCCAATTCCTGCTGGGGAAAGCAAGTGGAGGTGTCCCCTTGAAGAAACGGGGATCCCACCAATCTCAGGGGTTCTGTCCTGGCCTGTGGCCCTGGATCGTCCAGCCTGTGCTGGGATGGGGAGCAGACGACGCCATTCTTGGCTGGCGCTGAGGGTGGGGGTCCCGCTTCCCGTAAGGCCTAGCCGGGGGTTCCAGCCAGAGGCCCCCACTGGGCAGCACCTGGCGCCGCCCCGCCCCTCCAGGCCTGGCACTCGCCCTCAACAAATATGGCGCGGACGACCTCACGCGCGTCACGCAACTCGACCGCAAGACTTCTCCCGCGCCGCTCTTTTCCCCGCAGACGGAGGCCGAGACGGGGAGCGGGAAGCGTGACCTGGGGGACGGCGGTGGCCTGCGCGGCTCTCGGGCCGCTGTTGTGTGCCTGCACACTGGCGCTGCCGGGCGGGATGCTGTACCCCCCGGGGAGCCCGTCGTGGGAGCGCAGGGAGCTGGACGGCCTCTGGAGCTTCCGCGCCGACTTCTCCGACAACCGACGCCGGGACTTGGAGCAGAGGTACCGGCGACCGTTGCGGGTGGCGCCCGGAAGCCCGGCGGTGGGAATGGGGTAAGCCCAGGCGCCCTGCAGCCTCCTTCACCTGAGCGCCCGGAGCCGGGGACCCGGAGGAGGTTAAAGGTCAGCGGGCTTGGGGGCGCGGGGTTGGAGGACTGGGGGACCCGGGAGGACCGGGGCGGAGGAGACAGGAGGAGGAGGAAGCGCTCCTGTCGAGCCCCGTCCGGAGGGGAAGGCTGAGTCCGGGCAGTGTCCTTCTTTTTAATGTTTATTTTTAATTTTTGAAACGTTTTTGAGACTCGGTTTGGCCCAGCCGCACAGGTTGGAGCGGAGTGGCGCAATCCTAACTTCTGAGCTTAAGCGATTCTCCCGCCCCAGCCTTGCAAGTTATCTGGGGTCACCACACCTAGCTAATTAAAAAAAAAAAAACAAAACAAAACTTGGTCGCGCTCGGTGGCTCATGCCTGTAATCCCAGCACTTTGGGAGACCGAGGCGGGCCAGTCACCTGAGGCCAGGAGTTCAAGACCAGCCTGGCCAACGTGGTGAAACCCCGTCTCTACTAAAAATACAAAAATTAGCAGGGCGTGGTGGTGAGCGCCTATAATCCCAGCTACGTGGGAGGCTGAGGCAGGAGAATTGCTTGAACCAGGGAGGCGGAGGTTGCAGTGAGCCGAGATCGCGCCACTGCACTCCAGCCTGGGAGAGAGAATCAGACTCCGTCTCAAAACAAAAACAAAATCAACTTTTTTTTTTTTAAGGTATTGGGTCTCACTATGTTACCCAGGCTGGTCTCGAACTCCTGTCCTCAAGCCGTCCTCCCACGTTGACCTCCCAAAGCACTAATTACAGGCATGAGCCACCCAGACACTTGTCAGGCCTGAGCGGCAGGCGCTACCCAGAGCTGGGCCTGGGGATCGGGAGGAGGGGACAGTTTAGACATTCTGAGGTCAGCTCTGCCGAGGTGGGAAGGTACCTTGGTTTTCACGGTTCAGATAGAGGACAGAATGTGACATCAGGCCAAGGACGCCACCCCTGTTCCCCTCCTGACTTGGATGTGGTCAGCAGAGAAGTGGCATCTGGTGAGGTCTCGGCCGCGTTTGCCTGGTCTACATCCTTTTTTCTTTTTCTTTTCTTTTTTTTTTTTTTTTGAGACAGAGTCTCCCTCTGTCACCCAGGCTGGAGTGCAATGGCATGATCTTGGTTCACTGCAGCCTCCACCTCCTGGGTTCAAGCGATTCTCCTGCTTCAGCCTCCCGAGTAGCTGGGACTACAGGCGCCTGCCACCACACCCAGCTAATTTTTGTATTTTTAGTAGAGATGGGGTTTCACCATATTGGCCAGGCTGGTCTCGAACTTCTGACCTTGTGATCTGCCTGCCTCCGCCTCCCAAAGTGCTGAGATGAAAGGTGTGAACCACCGCACCCAGCCTACGTCCTCTTTTTCTGACTTTACGGCATTCAGTACAGGAGAAAGAGAGGAGAGGGCTGGGTGCCAGCGTGTACCCCACTCACAGTGTCCTAAGCAAAGCCCCCCAACCCCCTAACCAGCTTTCCTCTCTGTGACAGGCAGTGGGTCATCTGCCTCTTAGTCACAGGTCTGAACCTTCTTGCCTCGTGCTGGGATGTGCCTCTGGGCTCACCCCTGTCTTGGGAGATACTGGGTCCCCTCCGCTTCGAGGAGGAACTCCTGGCCCCACTGGCCCAGGTGCACAAACTGCCCTGGCAGTTGACCTGTCATCAGCAAGTTATCTGTCTTTTCCGCCAGGAGTCCCTTCTGTGTATCAGGGCTTGCCCTAGGCCTGGGGGCGCGTCTGTGCAGTACACTGGTCCCGGATCCCTTTGGGGGCCTAGGAGCTGAGCCCGGCCCTTCTCTTCGCAGTTGGGCGCCACCTTGGACATGCTGGTTCCCTCCAGCTTCAACGACATCGGCCAGGGCTGGCGGCTGCGGCATTTTGTCAGCTGGGTGTGGTATGAATGGGAGGTGACCCTGCTGGAGCGATGGATCCAGGACCTGCGCACAGGAGTGGTGCTGAGGATTGGCAGTACCATCCTCCATGCCATCGTGGTCAGTGTGGCCAGGAGCAGGCAGGGCGGGTGGGTGGACACAGCTGCTGAACAGCATGGGACTCTCAGCTGCCACCCACAGCCTGTCTCCTGGGGTGGGACGGTGGGGGGCCTTACCCTGCCCTGGGGGCTGTGCCCTGTGTAGGGGGATAGGTGGCCTGAAGTACCCCATTGGGATGTCATTCTTCCCGTCTGGCTGGCAGGCCCCTGCTCCCCATGCTGCAGGTTATGTGAGGGAGTGCCTGATAGCAGAGCCCCTCCTCATGTCCCGACCTGCCACCCCCTCCCCATATCTCCCATGTCTGCAGTGGGTGAATGGGGTCAATGCGCTAGAGCATGAAGGGGGCTACCTCCCCTTTGAGGCTGACATCAGCAGCCTGTTTCAGGTGGGGCCCCTGCCCTCCCGCCCCTGCATCACTGTCGCCGTCAACAACACGCTCACCCCCCAGCCCTGTCACCAGGGACCATCCGTACATGACCGACACCTCCAAGTGGGGACCATCCTGCCTCCACTGCACGCAACCACCTTCCCGCCCCACCCTGTGGTCTTCCTGTTAGGGACAGGGTGGCCTTCGCAGAGAGGAGGCCCTGGATCTGGGGAGGCATGTGAGCTGAGGTCAAAAGACCCATGGCAAGGGCCCAGCAAACCACAGTCCTCCCGCCCTAGGTATCCCAAGGGTTACTTTGACTTCTTCAACTACGCGGAACTGCAGCGGTCTCTGCTTCTATACACGACACCCACCATCTATGTCGATGACATCACCGTCACCACCGGCATGGAGCGAGACAGAACCCTTCCTCACCGGGGCCCAGGGTGGCTCTGTTCGCTGTTTGGACAGCTCTCCCAGGAAAAAGGTTCTCCCAGCATCTCTAAACCCTTACAGGTTCCCATCCACCTACGAAGCTGAAATCCAGGCTGTGTGAGCGGGCACGGGCTCCCGAAATCACTCATGTGGTTGATCTTGCTTGGAGAAGAGGAGTCTGGCCTAATGTCACACAGCTCAGGGTGGCAATCCCGTCCCTTCCCCACGGTGCTGCTCTCACTCCATCTCCCCTTCCTAGACATCGTGCTCAAGGAACAGGCAGCTTCGAGGGGCCAGGCACGGTGGCTCACGCCTGTCATCCCAGCTCTTTGTAAGGAGGATTTGGTAGGAGGATCACTTCAGGCCAGGAGTTCAAGACCGGCCTGGGCAACATAGCGAGACCATCACCACAAAAAATTAAAAACTTCGCCAGGCATGGTGATGCGTGCCAGTAGTCCCAGCTGCTGAGGCAGGATAATCAGTTGAGCGTGGGAGTTCACGGGTGCGGTGAGCTGTGACCACGCCACTGCACTCTGGTCTGGGCAACAGAGGGAGACCTTGTCTTTTTTCTTTTCTTTTTTTTTTTTTTTTGAGCTGGAGTCTCACTCTGTATCCCAGACTGGAGGACACTACTGGTGCAATCTTGGGCTCACTGCAACCTCCGCTTCCCAAGTTCAAGTGATTCTCCTGCCTCAGCCTCCCGAGTAGCTGGGATTACAGGCACCTTCCACTGCATCCAGCTAATTTTTGTATTTTTTTTTTTTTTTTTTTGAGATGGAGTCTCACTCCGTTGCCCAGGCTGGAGTGCAGTGGTGCCATCTCAGCTTACTGCAAGCTCTGCCTCCCGGGTTCACGCCATTCTCCTGCCCCAGCCTCTCCGAGTAGCTGGGACTACAGGTGCCCGCCACCGCGCCCGACTGGTCTTGAACACCTGACCTCAGGTGATCTGCCCACCTCGGCCTCCCAAAGTGCTGGGATTTCAGGTGTGAGCCACCATGGCCCGGCAGTTCTCATGTTTTGTGTGGGTTTTTTTTTTTTTTGTATCTGTGTCTTATTGTAAAATTTAAAAATTAAGATTATTTCAAAACCAAATCCTCTAATTTTTTTTCCCAGGAAATCCTGCATGGGCATAAAACTGAAGTAAATGGATTGGATGGAATTGGAATCAAGAGTGACTCCTGGATTTACATAACAGGGTAAGGTGAGAATCACAGAAACATCACAAGGCCACATATAGCTTATAACAAATAACCAACAAACTCCTGCAATGTATCGCAAGGTTAGAGTGCTTTGTAAGATGATGAGGAATGGCTTTCCAAAGAAGGCAGGATAGGAGCCAAACCTTTTTGTTGTTGTTGAGATGAAGCCTCGATCTGTCATCCAGGCTGGAGTGCAGTGGCATGATCTCAGCTCACTGAAACCCCTGCCTCCCAGGTTCAAGGGATTCTCCCGCTTCAGCCTCCTGAGTAGCTGAGACTACAGGCACATGCCACCATAACCAGCTAATTTTTTTATTTTTGTAGAGAAGAAGTCTGACCATGTTTCTCAGGCTGGTCTGGAACTTCTGGGTTCAAGTGATCCTCCCACCTTGGCCTCCCAAAGTACTGGGATCACAGATGTGAGCCACCTCACCCAGCCTTAACCTTTTATAAGTGTACAGCCTAGTGATATTAAAGATATTTAAAATGTTGTAAACCATCACTACCATCTATCTCCATAACTCTTTTCATCTCATAAAACAAAAAATAGATACCTATTAAACAGTAACTTCCAATCCCCTCTCCACCCCTCCCCTGGAGACCACCATTTTACTTTCTGTCTCTATGGTTTTGACTATGCTAAGTACCTTGTGTAAGTGGAATCATACAGTATTTTTTGTGTGTAACTGGCTTATTACATCTAGCATAATATCCCTAAGGGTCATCCATATTGTAGTGTCTGAACTTTTTTTTTGCTTTTTAAGGCTGAATAGTATTCCATTGTATGTATATGCCACATTTGGCTTATCCATTTATTCATTGATGAACACTGATTGTTTCCTTATTGTGTGTGTGTGTGTGTATGTGTTTGGAGACAGATTCTCACTCTGTTGCCCCGGCTGGAGTGCAGTGGTGCGATCTCCGCTCACTGCAACCTCCACCTCCTGGGTGTAGGGTCCAGCCCCACAGGGTCGGTGGGTCTCTCCCCATGTGCAGAGACGAGAGTGTAGAAATAAAGACACAAGACAAAGAGATAAAAGAAAAGGCAGCTGGGCCCGGGGGACCACTGCCACCAAGTCGCAGAGACCAGTAGTGGCCCCGAATGCCAGGCTGCACTGATATTTATTGGATACAAGACAAAGGGGCAGGATAAGGAGAGTGAGCCATCTCCAATGATAGGTAAGGCCACGTGGGTCACGTGTCCACTGGACAGGGGGCCCTTCCTTGCCTGGCAGCCGAGGCAGAGAGAGAGAGGAGACAGAGAAAGAGACAGCTTATGCCATTATTTCTGCTTATTAGAGACTCTTAATACTTTCACTAATTTGCTACTGCTATCTAAAAGGCAGAGCCAGGTGTACAGGATGGAACATGAAGGCGGACTAGGAGCGTGACCACTGAAGCACAGCATCACAGGGAGACGGTTAGGCCTCCGGATAACTGCGGGCGAGCCTGACTAATGTCAGGCCCTCCACAAGAGGTGGAGGAGTAGAGTCTTCTCTAAACTCCCCTGGGGAAAGGGAGACTCCCTTTCCCAGTCGGCTAAGTAGCCGATGTTTTTACTTGACACTTAACGCTTACCGCTAGACCACAGTTCCCAGACACTGGCGTTACCGCTAGACCAAGGAGCCCTCTGGTGGCCGTGTCTGGGCATAACAGAAGGCTCGCACTCTTGTCTTCTGGTCGCTTCTCACTGTGTCCCCTCAGCTCCTATCTCTGTATGGCCTGGTTTTTCCTAGTTTATGATTATAGAGCAAGGATTATTATAATATTGGAATAAAGAGTAATTGCTACAAACTAATGATTAATGATATTCATATATAATCATATCTAGATCTAGTATAACTCTTGTTTTATATATTTTATTATACTGGAACAGCTCGTGCCCTTGGTCTCTTGCCTCGGCACCTGGATGGCTTGCCGCCCACCCTGGGTTCAAGCGATTCTCCTGCCTCAGCTTCCCGAGTAGCTGGGATTACAGGCATGCACCACCACGCTGGGCTAATTTTTGTTGATTTTTTTTTTTTTTTTTGGTAGAGACAGAGTTTCACCATGTTGGCCAGGCTGGTCTCGAATTCCTGACCTCAAGTGATCCACCCGCCTCAGCCTCCCAGAGTGCTGGGATGACTGGTGTGAGCCACTGTGCCCAGTCCGTTTCCATGTTTTTGCTACCGTGAATAAGACTGCTGTGAACATGGGTGTATAAATATCTTTTTAAGACCCTGCTTTCAGTTATTTTGTGTATACAGTCATCCCTCAGTATCCGCAGGGGATTGGTTCTAGGACACACTGAGGATACCATAATCCGCAAATATGCAAGTCCTTGATTTAAAATGAGGTGGTATTTACATATAATCTGTGCATATCCTCTTGTATACTTTAAATCATCTCTAGATTATTTATAATACCCAGTACAATGTAAATGCTGTGTAAATAGTTATTATACTGTATTGTTTATGGAATAATGATAGAAAAAAAAGTATGCACATGTTCAGAACAGACACAGTCATCATAGGCCTAACTACAATTTCCATGCGCAGTTGGTTGAATCAACAATGCAGAACCCATGGATACAGGCCGGGCACAGTGGCTCACGCCTGTAATCCCAGCACTTTGGGAGGCTGAGGTGGGCGGATCACCTGAGGTCAGGACAGCCTGTCCAACATGGTGAAACCCCATCTCTACTAAAAATACAAATTAGCCTGGCATGGTGGTGCACTTCTGTAATCCCAGCTATGCGGGAGGCTAAGGCACAAGGATTTCTTGAACCCGGGAGGCGGAGGTTGCAGTGAGCCGAGGTAGTGCAACTGCACTCTAGCCTGGGCAGAAAACAACAACAACAAAACCCTTGGATACAGAGGGCCAGCTATATACAAAGATATGGAATTGCTACGTTGTATCATAATTCTGTTTTTAATTTTTTGAGGAATTGCCACACTGTTCATAGTAGCTGCACCATTTTAAATTGCCAGCAGTATTGCACAAGGGTTCCAATTTCTCCATATCCTCTCCAGCACTTGTTATTTCTGGGATCTTAGTTTGTTTTTAATAGTAACCAAAGGATACCTTTTTACATGTATAGAATTTGCAGTTAACAGGTTTGTTTTTCTTCCCCCAGCATGCTAAATCTATCACCCCACTCCCTTCTGGAGTCCATAGTTTGTGCTGAGAAATCAGTTAACAATCTCATTGAGGAATCCCTCTCCCCACCCCTCCCCAGCCCTGTGCTGTATTCTGGGTGTCAGGTGCAGCTGAACCAGGGAAGAAGGCCAAATTTGGAGTCAGAGCCAGCCCTTTGGTTAGTGGAAAAGGAGAAAATAGGGTCCAACCATAACCATTTTCTTCTTGCGTCTCACTGTTATGTTTTCATGTCGCCTTAATGCCTGACAAGCACCTTTTTTTAAAATTTTTAATCGTTTATTTTTTTAAGATGGAGTTTCACTCTGTTGCCCACGCTGGAGTGCAGTGGTGCAATCTCGGCTCACTGCTATCTCTGTCTCCCGGGTTCAAGCAATTCTCCTGCCTCAGCCTCCTGAATAGCTGGGATTACAGGCACTTGCCACAACACCTGGCTAATTTTTTGTATTTTTAGTAGAGATGGGGTTTTGCCATGTTGATCAGGCTGGTTTTGAACTCCTGATCTCAGGTGATCCACCTCCCTTGGCCTCCCAAAGTGCTGGGATTACAGGCGTGAGCCACCATACCCAGCCAACTTTCTTTTTTGGCTGCTGCTTTCAAGATTTTTTGCCACTTGCCAGTTTGATTATAATGTGTCTTGGTGTGGATCTTTTTTTGGTTAATTCTATTGGAGTTCATTGAGCTGCTTTGATTTGTAGTTTCGCGTCTTTCTCCAATTTGAGATAGTTTTTGGCCATTTTTGCAAATAATCTCTGTCCCTTCCTCTTTCTCGTCTCCTTTGCTGAATTGCATAATGTGTATCTCAGTCCTCTTGATGGTGTCCCGTAGTCCCTTAGGATGCCTTCACCTTTGTTTGCTCTTTTCTTTTTTTAGACGGAGTCTTGCTCTGTCATCCAAGCTGGAGTGCAGTGGCGACATCTCTGCTCACTACAACCTCCGTCTCCTGGGTTCAAGCAATTCTCCTCCCTCAGCCTCCAGAGTAGTTGGGATTACAGGCATGCGCCACGATGCCTGGCTAATTTTTTTGTTTTTGTTTTTTTTGAGATGGAGTCTCACTCTGTCGCCAAGCTGGAGTGCAGTGGTGCGATCTCAGGTCACTACAACCTCCGCCTCCTGGGTTTAATCAGTTCTCCTGCCTCTGCCTTCCAGGTAGCTGGGACTACAGGCATGCACCACCATGCCCAGCTAATTTTTATATTTTTAGTAGAGACGGGATTTCACCATGTTCGCCAGGATGGTCTCAATCTCTTGACCTTGTGATCTGCCTGCCTCGGCCCCCCAGAGTGCCAGGATTACAGGCATGAGCCACTGCGCCTGGCCTAATTTTTCTATTTTTAGTAGAGACGGGGTTTCAGCATGTTGGCCAGGCTGGTGTTGAACTTCTGACCTCAGGTGATGTGCCCGCCTCAGCCTCCCAAAGTGCTGGGATTACAGGCATGAGCCACCGTGCCCGGCCTGTTTGCTCTTTTCTGTTTGCTCCTCAGACAAAGTAATTTCAAATGTACTTTCTTCAAGTTTGTTCATTCTCTCTTATACCTGCTTGAACCTTCCATTGACTTCTTCTACTGAATTTTTCAATTTAGTTATTGTATTTTTCAGCTCTAGAATTTTTGTTTAGGTTCTTTTTATATCTCTTTAATGATATTCTCATTTTATTAATGTAATTTTGCTGATTTCCTTCAGTTCTTTGTCCATGTTTTCCTTTAACTATTTGAGCATATTTAAGATGGTTTTGTTTTAAGGGCTTTGTCTAGCAAGTCTGATACCTGTGTTTCTTCAGGAATAATTTCCTTTTTTTTCTTTTTTTGAGATGAAGCCTCGCTCTGTCGCCAGGCTGGAGTACAGTGACATGATCGTGGCTCACTGCAACCACCGCCTCCCGGGTTCAAGCAATTCTCCTGCCTCAGCCTCCCAAGTAGCTGGGATTACAGGTGCATGCCATCATGCCAGCTAATTTTGTGTGTGTGTGTGTGTGTGTGTGTGTGTGTGTGTGTGTGTGTATTTTTAATAGAGACAGGGTTTCACCATGTTGGCCAGGCTGGTCTCAAACTCCTGACCTCAGGTGATCTGCCTGCTTCAGGCTCCCAAAGTGCTGGAATTACAGGTGTGAGCCATCTTAAAGCTTGAAGCCTCTCCCTTCTATCAGCGGCCCGCCCCAGAGGTGCCCAATATCAGCCTCTCTCTGACCATCTTCCTTTCCCACTATGCAGACTGGGCCCTGGAGGGATGGGCTCTGCCCCTGAAGAGGCTATGGAATAGGCCTCCCAGTAGCACTTGCTGTGTGAACAAGTGACTTTCTCTTGCCTGTTACGCATACTGATGGTGCTCCTCAGCCCTCTCTCTACTTCCTGTCCTTTCTTCCTCTTAAGCCTGGAATCAAAAACCCCCTCCTCCTCTACCTTCTAATTCACAGATCCCCCCCTAAGTCTTGCTCTTTGATATCACTGGATGCCACCTCCTCTCTGATTACTCTGCCTTACCTGAGGCTGCTGCCATCCCTCTGCTGGCCCAGTGCACAACCTCCTGACCTGACTGCCCTTGTATTCATTCTGCCTTCGGCAGCCAGAGTGCTTTCTACCCTGCTAGCCTGATGGGGTCATTCCCTTCCTCAAACACCCCCATTGAGTCCCAGGTAAACCAAAGTGTCAAGGTCAGCCTGCACGCCCTTCCTGATCTGGCTCCCCGTCTCTGGACCCTCCATGCTCCAGCCCCATTGAGTTCCTGTGTTCCCTGAACATGCCTTCCACTGGAGGGAAGGACGTGCCTTGGGAAACACCCCTCCCAGAGCCACGGAAGGAGCCTGGGCTGGAGGTTTGGGGGAGTTCTATTCCCATGTTAGCTACTCTAACATGGGAAGCAGAGGGCCTGCTCCCCCTCGCCAGCCCTGTGCTGTATTCTGGGTGTCAGGTGCAGCTGAACCAGGGAAGAAGGCCAAATTTGGGGTCAGAGCCAGCCCTTTGGCTAGTGGAAAAGGAGAAAATAGGGTTCAACCATAACCATTTTCTTCTTGCGTCTCACTGTTATGTTTTCCTGTCGCCTTAACGCCTGACATATTTACGTATTTCCTAAAAACAATGATTTCACAAGCACCCCAGCTGTGATTTTCCCTGAGCCCATGTGCTCCACAACCTAGCTCCTGACAGGACCCCCCAGGCCTCAGATAGACCCTCACAATGGCTGAGGCTTAAACTGCCCTTGGTTTCTTCCCTGTTTCGTAGATGGGGTCAGCAGAAATTTTGAGGGAAGCTCGGTTCATAGAAGAGTGAAGCGGGAAGCGCTTGGAGTATTTCAAGATCTCAACAGGAGACCTTGTCATTTCACGTTCTCAGACAGCGAGAAGGCTGGCAGGAGCCCATTTCCTTGTAGTCGGGGGAGAAAGGGGAGTCCCGGGGAGGGAGAGGAAGAGACCTGACCCATCCAGCAAGAACAGGGCCTGGAACAGTGGCCCTCCTTGTCTGAAGCTCCAGTGCAGTCCTTGAGGGTATAAGTGTGTGACCTGCAGCGGGAGGCCACCAGGGGGTGCTGTGAGACTGGCCCAGGCTGAGCTGGGGGAGGAGGACCCCACATCTCCGCTTGGGGCTCAGTGTCTTTTTCTTCCTTTTGCCTCAACCATTCTGCAGGCCTGAAGGCCAGACCTGTGTAGGGGAGCCCCGTTCCAGCTGTGGGATGCCTATAGATGTAGAGGTGCTCCCAGATTCTTACACATCTCTGTAATTAGTGGAATAAGTGGGCCATGAGTGAGAAAGGCTAGAGAAGGTTTGAGGAAGACAGTAGACAGCCTTATGCCATCCACGGAGCAGAGCATGCTCCGAGTGCAGGACACATTCTTTTCAAGCAGATATGGAACAAAAGCGCACATATTCCAGGCTATAAAGAACATGTCCCCTGCTGGGCCCAGTGGCTCACGCCTGTAGTCCTAGCACTTTGGGAGGCCGAGGTGGGGCAGGCGGATCACTTGAGGTCAGGAGTTTGAGACCAGCCTGGCCAACATGGTGAAACCCCATCTCTAGATACATTTTATTTATACATTATATATATATATATACATTTTATATATATATTTTATATATATATACATTTCATATATATTTTATATATATACATTATATATATTTTATATATATACATTTTATATATATATTTTATATATATATACACATATATATACACATTATATATATATACACATTTTATATATATATATATATATACACACACACACATTTTATATATATATATATATATATATATATCCAGGTGTGGTGGTGCACACCTGTAATCCCAGTTACTTGGGAGGCTGAGGTGGGAGAATCACTTGAACCTGGGAGGTGGAGGTTGCAGTGAGCTGAGACTGTGACTCCAGGCTGGGTGACAGAACGAGACTCCATCTCAAAAAAAAAAGAATATGTCCCCAAATATCAAAGGGCTGGCTGGGTGCAGTGGCGCTCACACCTGTAATCCCAGCACTTTGGGAGACCAAGGCAGGCAGATCACTTTGAGCTCAGGAGTTCGAGACCAGCCTGGGCAACATGGCAAAACCCCATCTCTACTAAAAGTACAAAAATTAGCTGGGTGTGGTGGTGCACGCCTGTAATCCCAGCTACTTGTGAGGCTGAGGCAGGAGAATTGCTTGAACCCAAGAGGTGGAAGTTGCAGTGAGCTGAGATCACACCACTGCACTTCAGCCTAGGTGGCTGAGCAACACTCCATCTCAAAAAAAAAAAAAAAAAAAAGGGCTGAAATACAGGTTATGCTTTTGTAGTACAGTGCAACGATGCTAGAAATCAATCACTAAAATGCAACCAGAGAGCCATTATGTGGCATCACCTCCCCCCCAGCCAGGATTCATGGCTCTGGAAATCAACAAACAGAAGGTGCTTCCCATCCACACAGCTCTGGGCTCTGCTGCTTTAGAGGCTTTAATTCCCAAGAGAGGAAACCTTCGACCAATTCCACAAGAGGCTGCCCCCTTGGCCACTGTGGGCTCCCTATGCCAGAAAACAATAGACATCAGGGGATCGAGCCAAACTTTCAGGGTATTGGGGCGCTGCCACACAGAGAGGGATGAAGGGAGGATATGTCTGGAACACTGAGAGCCTCGGGGTCCCTTCATGTCCTGTGGTAACATACTGCAAACTACAGCCACATAATTCAGGCAGGGGCGTGAATGGCCCAGCCCTTCAGGAATAAGGGTTTGAGTCACCCCGCCAAACGGGTAACACGAAGGTATCTGCTGAGGGCACAGAGAATACACAATGGGTAGTGGAAACAGGCAGCACCAGCTGCGACCATGTGAGAGTGACAGAAAGGAGGACTCTCAGAGTGAGGATGTTTCTTCTTTGTTTTGATATGACTATATTTGCATCTGTCGTAACACTAGTAACACTTTCTCCTCCTCATTTCCCTGTGATTAATATATTCTTATGTTAATAAGTGACCTACTTTTAAATTTTGTATTATATATGAACATTTGTATATTTTTTATTTTATATATACACATACACATATAAATATGTACAAACATACATACGTATGTTTTTTGGGGTTTTTTTTATGAGACAGTGTTGCTCTGTTGCTCAGGCTGGAGTGCAGTGGCACCATCATAGCTCACTGCAGCCTCGAGTTCCTGGGCTCAGGTGATTCTTCCACCTCAGCCTCCCAAGTAGCTGGGGCTACAGGTTCAGGCCACCACGCCTGGTTAATTTTTGTATTTTTTGTAGAGACAAAGTTTCACCATGTTGCCCAAGCTGGTCTTGAACGCCTGGGCTCGAGATCTGCCCACCTTGGCCTCCCAAAGTGCTGGGATTATAGGCATGAGCCACCTCGCCTGGCTGGTAACCTATTTTGATATCTAAGTTATAGAATATCAAAGGTGTGTGTGTGTGTGTGTGTGTATCAGCTGGGAGAGTAATAAACATCACCTGAAGATGTATGAAGTGATCTATAGACCTGAGTCCTTTTGTGGGAGGGTTATCCTGTTTGGGTTATATAAGCCTAGTTTCATCATGTTCGGCAGAAGCATAATGTTGCTAGTGGCTTATTTGGAGGTTAATCTTGTTAGAGGAAGTGTGCAGAAATGCCACAATGACAAAGGTGGGCTAGAGTGGTTTTGCCCTGTGTCCACCTGGCTAAACTAGAACTAAGTTTCCCACAGTCCCCTTCTCCATATGATTTGGGGTCAGAATTGGCTAAAAAAAATTGTGAGATACCCGGGTGGCAGAAAGGAAGCGACAGCCATCACTCATTACAGGCCTGTTCGGTTGGAGGCCATAAGACAGATGCAGAGGTGCTGGGCCTGCCCAGGACCAGAGTGAGGGGAGCAGGCACCTTGTGAGTACAGGGTCAGCACCTGAGAGTGAGCACCCTCTTAAATGGTGGCCCTAGGTACCTGCTGGGCACACAGTAGGGCCCCCTGCCTGGAAGCTGTCTGTGTTCTCAGGAGGAGGGCAGCTCAGGTGTGACCTTCAAGAAGGAAGAGATTCTGAATAGACTTCTCTGCTGTGGGCTGAACCCTCCCACCGAGCGCCTTCCCAACTTGTTATAGAAAATCAGAGCTCGGGCTGGGCACGGTGGCTCACGCCTGTAATCCCAGCACTTTGGGAAGCTGAGGCAGGTGGATCACCTGAGGCCAGGAGTTCAAGACCAGCCTGGCCAACATGGCAAAACTCCGTCTCTACTAAAAATACAAAAAAGTTAGCTGGGTGTGGCCGTGGGTACCTGTAATCCCAGTGACTTGGGAAACTGAGGCGGGAGAATTGCTTGAACCTGGGAGGCGGAGGTTGCAGTGAGATTGCGCCACTGCACCCCAGCCTGAGTGACAGAGCAGGACTCTGTCTCAAAAAAAAGAAAAAAGAAAACCAGAACTGGACAGTAGCAAAAGGGTCAAAACAGATTTTATCAGGAACTACTGCAGTGGGGAAGAGGCCTCGGTATGAGACTGGGCTCCATGCGAATATAGCATGGGCAAGTGGGGATTCCTCGGCAGGCAGGCCAGGGTGATCAGACATCACCTGGGGGATAGGGAATTTGAGCAGATAGGGAAGGTGATCAGATGTTGAGGGTAGGTGACTATGACTAAACCCACTTAGCAGGAATCTTGCTAAAACTGTGCAGTGCGGACGCAGTTAAGGTGGGGACTGAAGCTCAAGGTCAAAGCCTAGTTGAGAAGGCTTAGAGGGGCCTGGCTCAAGTTTTTTCAAGGAGATAGTGTTTGTCACACTGCATGCACGGTGGGGAGACCCCTGGGTTTCTGTGAGCCCTGACATCAGAAGCCTTGGGCCTGGTTCCTGGGGCACCTTCAAGGGTTCTGCTGAATGTGTCCCATTGCTGGATTGCTAGTTGGTTCTCAGATTGTCCCTGGCCTGGATGGTGGGGAGGGGAGGGTGGTGGTCAGCTGCCTGTCCTAGGCCTGAGGCCTTCACCACTCCCTCCCTTCTCTGTGCCCCAGGAAAGGCAGTCAGGCCCTGGCCCTGGTCCTGGTCCTCAGGGATGGGCCCCTTTGCCTGGATGATGGAGAAGGCCTCTCTGTCCCCTCGGATTTTGGTCTGATAAGGCTTCCCATGAGTAAATCCAGCCAACTGGGGGAAAGGGCAGGGAGAAACCCACAGGAATGGAAGCAGGGCTCTGGGATCGGGTGACCCTAGGTGCCCCACGTCCAGATTCCCGGTTATGCCAGGCAGTAACTCCCTTCTTGTCTGAAGCCATTTGAGTTGGGTTTCTGGGACCCACAGGATGGCTCTCTGACGTGGTCTATAATAGACATTGCACACGTACCCTGGAAGCATAGGGGGAGGGGCACCCGGCAGTGCTATCCCAGCCCCAGATACTGCACAGAAAAGGCCTAGAAATCCCATCATAGAGATGCGACTAAACTGTTGGAAATGCAAGAACAGACATGACTCTTGCATGGTAAGGGCACATGTAAGTCTTTTAGAGAAGAGCTCCCGTGTGCAGGGGTGGTGGGCTAGGATAGAGAATGGCTGTGAAAGTAAACAGATAGAAAAAGATACCGTGAAATTCCTACTCAAAACTGATGTAGTTATATAGATATCAGACAAAAGAAACTTTAAGGTAAAAGGTGTCATCCGGAATAAATAGGGCTATTTTATGCTAATAAAAGTTTTATTTCGGCTGGACGTGGTGGCTCACATCTGTAATCCCAGCACTTTAGGAGGCCGAGGCGAGTGGATCACCTGAGGTCAGGAGTTCAAGAACAGCCTAGCCAACATGGTGAAACCCTGTCTCTACTAAAAATACAATAATTAGCCGGGCATGGTGGTATGCACCTGTAATCCCAGCTTCTCTGGAGGCTGAGGCAGGAGAATCATTTGAACCTGGGAGGAGGAGGTTGCAGTGAGCAGAGATTCTGCCATTGCACTCCAGCCTGGGTGACAAGAGTGAAACTCAGTCTCAAAAACAATCAAACAAACAAACAAAAACCTCATCAGGGAGGTAATGGTGTTTTTTGGTTTTCTTTTGAAACAGGGTCTCACTCTGTTGCCCAGGCTGGAGTGCAGTGGTGTGATCACGGTTCATTGCCGGCTAGACCTGGGCTCAGATGATCCTCCCACCTCAGCCTCCCAAGGAGCTGGGACTACAGGTGCAAGCCACCATGCCCAGCTAGTTTTTAATTTTTTTGTAGAGATGGGGTTTCACCATGTTCCCCAGGCTGGTTTCAAACTCCTGGGCTCAAGTGATCCTTCTGCCTTGGCCTCCCAAAGTGATAGGATTACAGGCATAAGCCACCAGCCGGACTAGCAGTTTTAAATTTGTATACATCTAATAATGTAGTCTCAAAAAATATGAAACCAAAAACTGCTGAGCTACAGGGACAAATAAATTCACAGTCCCTGAGGGAGATGATTCCTTCTCAGCAGACAAACCCTAAAAAACAAAAATAAATAGAAGATTGAAAGACAATACTGAGTACTTAATGGAGTTATATCTAGAACACTGCATTCAGGTTGCAGAGTACATATTCTCTTCAAGGATAAAAACAGACAAGAATCATTGACAAAAAGTAACTATATATTGAGTTACAAAACAAGTCTCCATAAGGCAGATTTCAAAGAATTGAAATTATTCAGAGTATGCACCCTAAACACATACAATTAAACTAGAAATCAATAACAAATATATGGCCGGGCACATAGTGACTCATCCCTGTAATCCCAGAACTTTAGGAGGCCAAAGCAAGAGGATCATTTGAAGCCAGAAGTTTGAGTCCAGCCTGGGCAACATAGTGAGACCCTGTCTTTATAAAAATAAAAGAGAAAGTAGCTGGGTGTGGTGGCATGTGCCTGTAGTCGTAGCTACTCAGGAGGCTGAGGCAGGAGGATCACTTGAGCCTAGGAGTTGGAGACTGCAGTGAGCCATGATTACACTACTGCACTCCAGCCTGGGTGACAGTGAGACTGTCTCAAAAAAAAAAAAAAAAAAAGAAAAGAAAACCCACAAAATATCCCCCAAAACCAAATATATAACTAGAACATCCTCATATATTTGGAAATTAAGAAATAACGCTGCTAGGCGGGCATGGTGGCTCATGCCTGTAATCCCGGCACTTCAGGAGGCCAAGTCAGTAGGATCACTTGAGTTCAGGAGCTTGAGACCAGCCTGAGCAACATAGCAAGACCCTCTCTCTTAACAAAACAGTTAACAAAATTTAGCCAGGCGTGGTGGCATGTTCCTCTAGTTCCAGCTACTTGGGAGGCTGAAGTGGGAAGATCGCTTGAGCCTGAGAGTTGGAGGCTGCAGTCAGCTCTGATTGCACCACTGCACTCCAGCTTGGCTGACAGAGCAAGACCCTGTCTCTAAAACAGAAAGGAGAGAAGGAAGGAGAGAAAGAAGGGAAAGGAAGGAGAGAGAGAGAGGGAAAAAAAAAGAGAAAAGAAACTGCTAAATAAGCCAACAGTTGGAGAACTCAAAAAATAAAATTAGGTAACATTTTAAACTGACACAATGATGAGGCCACCACATAAAAATTTGTAGGATACAGATAAATCAGCACATAGAGGGAAATTGGTAACTTAAATCCCAGCCATTTGGGAAGCTGAGGTGGGAGGGATCCCTTGAGCCCTGGAGGTTGAGGCTGCAGTGAGCTATGATTGCACCATTACGTTCCAGCCTGGGCAACAGAGTGAGACCCTGTCTCAAAAAAAAGACTGTTGTTTAATTTTCACAAATTTGTGAAATGTAAAATTTAAATGTTAATCCCATCCACAAAATAATGCCACAGAAACATCAGAATAATGTTTGACCAAGTATCTGGCACTGTGGCCCTGCCAAGTTGACACATAAACATCACCCTGGCCGTAAATAATGGTAGGTACATCATCATCCTCATGTCCAAGGAAACCTCAAGACTTCTGGGCTTTGAAGAATATTTTGAAGCTGCCAAAATAACAGACCACTTCCAGTGACCCTGAAAACCTGAGAGTTTCTAGAGCCTTCACTTCTGGGTCCTGAGGAAAATGGTCCTGTATTTCCTCTGGAGACAGCCTGAGAGAGAGGGATCCTTGGTGGTGCAGGCGGAGTCTTTGAGGCCTGGGGCATAGAGAGTGGGCAGGGGACTGACCAGCAGGAGGCCAGAATGGGGGACACCCACAAACATGGGAGCAGGGCAGAGGTGACTGGATGGGGCAGTCACCTGTGCTCTGAGAGAGGACAGCCAGGCAGGACCCAGAGGGCTCTGCAGAGGCACCAGGGACCCTAAAAAGGGAGGTCACTGAGCAGGACAGCAGGACCCAACCTCCTCTGCCCAGGCCTGGACACATCTCAGTCCAGGAAGGGGTGAGGTGAGCCTGGGTGGTCAGAGCTGCAGCTGCACCTGCTGGAGAGGCCCAGCCCAGCCCAGCCTCACAAGGTCCCTAGGATCCAGCCAGACCCAGATTTCCCGCCACAGAAAGATGTGGTCTGAGGCTGCCTCTGTTGAGAGGCCATGGCAGGTGCAGGGTCAGGCAGGGCCCTAAAGGGAGCCGCTGGGGGCACTATTTAAAACAATCCCTTCCTCTCCCGAGACATGGGGCTGTCCTTGGGAGAACCACAGTTTCTGAGTCCCAGGCAGTGATGAGTGTCACACTCAAGGGGAGTGCTGGGGAGGGAGCAGCTTCAGCCCAGACCCCCAGGGCAGGTGCTGCTCCAGCCCTGAAGGTGAGAGGAGCCAGGGTCAGGGGCAGCAGTGGACCAAGGCTTCCAACAGGGGAGAAGCTAGACTGGATTGGGGCCTCCCAGGGGCTTCCCCTGTACTTGCATCAGTGTTTCTTAGGGTGTCCACATCCCATTACTGCTCAGCACCTTGCCCATCTCCCCGACGATCGGGAGCTGTCTGGGATGCAGCCTTTGGCGCTTAGGGGACTCTCAGTGTTTGTGGGACACTGGGATCTGAGCATCAGTCCATGGAGCCTAAGCTCACTGTGGTTCTGGTGATCTCCATGAGATAACGTGAAGTCTTCTGTTTGTCTCTCGGTCTGTCTGTTATAGCATCCCACAACCATGGCTGGCAGATGCCAAGGGGATGTGTGAGATGGCCCAGCTCCAGGATGAAACTCAACTTGAGGGAAGCTGGGGAGAGCCTCACAGCGCTGGACAAGCCATTGGATGGCACTGCTCCAAGGGACACACCTGGTGGCGTGGACAGGGTTACGGAGGCCCTAAGGCAGAGGGTGGCTTCAAATGTGACAGTGGATCAGCCGCTGGGGAAATGCCAGAGGGGATTTGACAGCTGGGCCAGGTGTTCCAGGACAGCACTTTCCAAAAGATTTTCGATCCAAACTTCCAGCAAGAAGTAGATCTTCCATCGTTATCCAGAGCATATCTACGCATTCAGGTAACTGAAGCAACATTCCAGGAACCCTCACCATCCCTCCCATTGAACAGCTCGCTCTCCAGCTGGAGTCAGCTCTGGGCTGCCTCACTTTAACAAAATGCTGGTTGCAGCCATTGGAATTAATTTCACACCCTCTGAGTTGCAGTGCAAAATTTGAAGAGTGGCAGTTGAAGCTCAGTATCATCAAGGATTCATTTATTTTATGATGGTTAACAACATTTTCCAGGCCACACTAACTGGGCCAGCTGGTAATAATAATAATGATAATCGGCTGGGCGCGATGGCTCACGCCTGTAATCCCAGCTCTTTGGGAGGCTGAGGTGGGCCGATCGCCTGAGATCAGGAGTTTGGGACCAGCCTGGTCAACATGGTGAAACGCCCGTCTCTACTAGAAACACAAAAATTTAGCATGATGGCGGGCACCTGTAGACCAGCTACCTGGGAGGCTGAAGCAGGAGAATTGCTCGAACCCAGGAGGCAGAGGCCACAGTGAGCTGAGATAGCACCATTGCACTCCAGCCTGGGCAGCAGAGTGAAACTATCTCAAAATAATAATAATAATAATAATAATAATAATAATAATGATAAGAAGCCCCTGAAGGTATTGTACATGCAGCACTTTCCAGTTTAAAAAGGACTTTCAAAGGACAAGTAATGTATGGTCTCACCGATAGGAGGTACCCAGAGTAGCCAAATATAAAGACGGGAACTAGCATGGTGGGTGCCAGGGGCTGGGGGAGGGAGGAATGGGAAGTTAGTGTTGAATGGGGACAGAATTTGAGTTTTGCAAGATGAAAAAGATCTAGACATGCCATTGCACTCCAGCCTGGGCAACAGAGTGAGACTCTGTCTCAAAAAAAAAAGAAAAAGCCAGTTGCGATGGCTTACACCTGTAAAATAAACCCAGCACTTTGGGAGGCCAAGGCAGGCGGATCAGAGGTCAGGAGTTCGAGACCAGCCTGACCAACATGCTGAAACCCCATCTCTACTAATAAGACAAAAATTAGCTGGCATGGTGGTGGGCGCCTGTAATCCCAGCCACTCAGGAGGCTGAGACAGGAAAATCGCTTGAACCCAGGAGGAAGAGATTGCCATGAGCTGAGATTGCACCAGTGCACTCCAGCCTGGGCAACAGGGCAAGACTCTCAAAAAAGAAAAATCTAGAAATGGATGGTGGTGATGGTTGCACGACATTGTGAATGTAGTTAATGCCACTGAACTGTGTACTTAAAAATGGTCAAGATGGGCCAGGCGCAGTGGCTCAGATCTGTGATCCCAGCACTTTGGGAGGCCCAGGCGGGTGGATCATGAGGTCAGGAGATTGAGACCAGCCTGGCCAACATGGTGGAACCCCCATCTCTATTAAAAATACAGAATTTAGCTTGTCGTGGTGTAATCCCAGCTACTCGGGAGGCTGAGGCAGGAGAATTGCTTGAACCAGGGAGTCGGAGGTTGTGAGCTGAGATCACACCGCACTGCACTCCAGCCTGGCGACAGAGCAAGACTCTCAAAAAAAAAAAAAAAAAGATGATAAATTTTAGGTTGTGTGTATGTTACTACTTTTTTACAGATGAAGAAAACAACACTTTGACATGCATTATCTCCCAACACCAACCTCAACCCAGCCCTGGAAAGTGAGCAGAGCCAGCAGCATTTCCAGCCCCACCTCTGGAGGAAGGAGAGGAACCTGAGACTCTTGGGTGACCCGAGGCGTCTCTGGCAGCACCAGCAAAAGAGCCTGGCCCTGGTCGCCCAGCACAGGTTCGCAGTCCCTCCTGACTGCCACTGCTCCCTCAACACCAAAGCACAGGGTCCCGAGATGTTGGGAGAGGTCGGAGATGCTGGGCTGGGAGAGGACCCGGGGCCTGTCAGAAGCCATGACAAGATGCACTCACTGCTCGGGAGGAAGCTACTGGCCTCTGAGTGAAATCTATAAGTATGAACTCTGGGGATGTATCGTACAACATGGAGTCTACACTTAATGTATACTGGAAAATTGCTAAGATTAGATCTTCCATGTTCTCACTACAAAAGCATAAGTATGGGAGGTGACGGACGTGCGTGTCAGCTTGATTTAATCATTTTGCAATGTGGCAAAGCATCGCATTGTAGGTGGTAAATACATACAGTTTTGTCAATTATACCTTCAGGAAGCTGGGGTGGTTGGTGTGTATGTGTGACTGTGCGATATGAGGTCCATGAGGTGCTGAACATGGTGCATTAAACAGCATTTTCATTCTTATCTCACGATTCCTGGACTTGAACCGTTGAGTGGCTTCTGGCTAAACCCAAACCTGTTTCCTCCTCTCTAACCACACCTCCCTCCAGGGCTGGTTGGAGGAGCCTCAGCCCAGCCCCCTGAGCTCAAGCCCTGGGGAACTCCTGCTGGGCAGCTCTCCGGACCCCAGTGAGATGCTCCACAGACCCAGGACGCCCTGGGGGAAGTGGGGAAGGAGGGAAGTCAGGTGCATCACCTCCTGGGACCAGCCCCGAGGGGACTCAAGCCCGTCCAGGGTGCAGGTGCCTCCAAAGGAAAGCCCCAAGGGAAGGTCTTGGGGGGCCACGGTGCAGCCGACCTCCCTGTGTGACCTCAGCCCTTGCCGACCCTCTGCCTGTGGTGGGAGGTCCCCAAACAAAGCACCCAGGGCCCCAGGGGCAAGGCCAAGCTGACAGGTGTGGGAGGCAGTTGAGCCCTGGATCCTGACCACAGCAGAGCAGTTGGCAGATGTGCCTCTGGGATAGAACCCCAGGGGTAACGGTCATGGACTCTGGAAGGGGCCTGGCTGGGGGTAGGGACCAGAGGATGAGGATGGGGCCACAGGGACTGGGGTGCACTGGGACAGCTGCTGCCAGCGAGAGGGACCAGGGCACCACTCTCTAGGGAGCCCACGCTGCAAGTCAGGCCACAAGGGCCTCCGACCCTGAGGGCTGATGAGGTCAGGGACAGGCCAGGGGGGCCTTGAGGGCCCTGGTGAGCCAGGCCCCAACCTCAGGCAGCGCTGGCCCCTGCTGCTGCTGGGTCTGGCCGTGGTAACCCATGGCCTGCTGCGCCCAACAGCTGCACCGCAGAGCAGGGCCCTGCGCCCTGGAGCCCCTGGAGGAAGCAGCCGGTCCAGCCTGAGGAGCCGGTGGGGCAGGTAAGGGGTGAGAGATTCCAGGGGATGTGGGGGTCTAGGTGGCAGAGGCAGGAAAGGATGACCAAGGGGAGACAAGCCAGAGGGGTGAGGAGGAAGGTTAACCCCTGGAGGGGAGGCACAGGCACACTGATTTTAACTAAAGTGTTAAGATTTTGTCCATCTTTGTTTGAATTACTTTTTATTGCTTAATGTCATATTAAAATATTTATCTTGATTCCTGAGATTTCTTCCCCCACTTAACATTTGGTACCAAGGTGAATGTCTCCCTCACCTCCCCCTAGTCCTTGGGGTAGGGTAGGACTGGAGGCAGGGGCAGGACATCCACAGGAGTGGTGGCCGCTATCCCTGAAGGGTGCCCAGGCCTCTCCCTCCTCCCACTCCTCCTCCTCCACTCCTCCTCCTCCCCTCTCCTCCTCCCCCTCCTCTTTTCCCCTTGGCCTATGTCACCTGTCCACTCCCACCCTCACTGGGCAGGGGCCACTCCCTGGAGCTCCAGCTGAGGTGTGAGGGGCCTTTCCTGGAGTCCCTGGGTCACTAGACCTCAGCCAGCATCGCCTCCTGAAACCAGCCCCTAGAAGACCCAAGCTTATCCAGGGTGCAAGTGCCTCCAAAGAAAAAGCCCAGGAGAAGCTCTTAGGAGGCCACAACTCCCTGTGTGACCTCAGCCCTTGCCACCACTCTGCGTGTGGTGGAAGGTCCCAGCACAAAGCACCAAGTATCTGGGTCCATTTATGACCATTTGGGACACAACAGCCTGTTCATCACTGGTGCACGTTATACCCCACAGGCGATAATCATTTCAGGGGCAGAACCTCCCTCTTGGTGGCCCCATAGGCAGGTCCTGCTGTGATCCCCTTTGTGCAGATGGGGATAGAGCCCAGAAAGGTGAGGCGACCCGTCCAAGTCACTCAGCTCATGGGCACGGATTCTAAGGCCCAAGCTGGACGGCCTCTAGCTCTCCCCTGTCCCATCCTCGAAGCTGATCGAGCTGACACATGCACCTCTGGGGCCTGAGTTTCCCTTTTTTTTCTTCTTCAAACAAAGTTTCACGGAGTTTCACTCTTGTCGCCCAGTCTGGAGTGCAATGGCAAGATCTCGGCTCATTGCAAACTCCGTCTCCCAGGTTCAAGAGATTCTCCTGCCTCAGCTTCCGGAGTAGCTGGGATTATAGGCGCCTGCCACCACACCTGGCTAATTTTGTGTATTTTTAAAGTAGAGACAGGGTTTCACCATGTTGGCCAGGCTGGTCTCGAACTCCAGACCTCGCTGGTCTCGAACTCCAGACCTCAGGTGATCCGCCCACCTCAGCCTTCTCTCAAAGTGCTGGGATTACAGGCGTGAGCCACCACACCGGGCCTGAGTTTCCCCTTCTGCAATCCGAGGGGCCCTGATTGGTGAGGGCCTTCAGACTCCCACCCACCCAGAGGATGCTGGGGTGGCTGTGGTGGGAGCTCCAGCAGTGGCAGCCGACCTGACCCACACCAGGAGCCCAGCCATGGAGGCGGGGTGAGGTGGCAGTGTCCTGCACGGACTTCTGGGCAAGGACTCCCCATCAGGGTCAGGCTCTGTGCTGGGGCTGAGGTCCCAAAGGATCTAGATTTGCCCCAATTCAAGTCTACAAGGAGTGGGGGCTGGGTGAGGAGACAGCCACATGCAGGGTGATGCCTACAGAACAGAGACTGGGATGGGGAAGGCCCAAGGGGTCTCCACAAGGGACGGGTGACAGGTGGAGGGAGACACAGATAATAAAAATGGTATTATGTTGGGGGGGGCTATTAATATACGTTTTTATATTAGAATCTTTAGAAATCTTATAGAAATACTGTGGGCCAGGTGCTGTGTCTCACGCCTGTAATCCCAGCACTTTAGGACGCCAAGGTGGGCAGATCACGAGGTCAGAAGATCGAGACCATCCTGGCCAACATGGCAAAACTCTGTCTCTACTAAAAATACAAAAATTAGCAGGGTGTGGTGGCGCGAGCCTATAGTCCCAGCTACTGGGGAGGGAGGCAGGAGAATCGCTTGAATCCAGGAGGTGGAGGTTGCAGTGAGCTGAGATGGCACCACTGCATTCCAGCCTGGATGACAGAACAAGACTCCCACTCAAAAAAAAAAAAAAAAAAAGTATTATGCTGCGGGGGTATGAATATGAGTTTTTATAATCTTTAGAAATACTATGGGCCAGGTGCAGTGGCTCATGCCTGTAATCCCACAACTTTGGGAGGCTGAGGTGGGATTGTTTGAGCCCAGGAGTTTGAGATCAGCCTGAGCAACACAGCAAGACCTCATTTCTACAAAAATTATAAAAACTAGCTAGTCATGGTGGCACTTGCCTGTGGTTCCAGCTACTTAGGAGGCTGGTGAGAGGATTGCTTAAGCCTCAGAGGTTGAGGATGCAGTAAGCTGAGATCCCACCACTGCACTCTAGCCTGGGTGACAGAGGGAGACCCTGTCTCAAAAAAAAAAAAAAAAAAAGTGATTATTACTGCAGAATTCTGGTAAATATCTCCTATCAAATAAATGTCTCTTCTATTCATAGCTTATTAAAAGATATTTTCATTGTTTTTAAGAAACATATTGTGTATCACTTTTTATGTTTAGTTGTACATTTATTTGTTTTTATTTTTTTAGAGATGGGGGTCTCACTATGTTGCCCGGGCTGGCCTCCAACTGCTGGGCTCAAGCAATATCCCTGCCTCAGCGTCCCAAGTAGCTGGGACTACAAGCATGCGCTACCACACCGGGATAATTTTTTGTAGAGATGAGGTTTTGCCATGTTGCCTGGGCTGGTCTTGAACCCCTGGGCTCAAGCCATCCACCCGCCTTGGCCTCCCAAAGTGCTGGGATTACAGACTTGAGCCACCCTGCTTAGCCTATACTACTTTTAATAGGTCTTAATAGGTTTTAAATGTTAATTATTTTAAAATTAATTTCAAAAATCTTCTACAACATGGATGAAACTTGAAGACATTATACTTAGTGAAATAAGCCAGACACAAAAGGACAAATGTCATTTGAATCCACTTCTATGAGGTACCTAGAATAGGCAAATTCACTTGGACAAAAAGTAGATTCGAGGTTAGCAGGGCGAGGGGGAGGGAAGAATGGGCGGCTGTAGTTAATGGTTTAGAGTGTCTTTTTGGGAAGATGAAAGAGTTCTGGAGATGGATGGTGGTGAAGGTTGCCCAACGGTGTGAATGTACTTAGTGCCACGGAGCTCTACGTTTAAAAATAGTTAAAGTGGAAATATTGATGCTATGTATGTTTTACTGCAATTATAAAAATGGAGCTGGGTGTGGTGGCTCACGCCTATAATCCCAGCACTTTGAGAGGCCAAGGTGGGCGGATCACCTGAGGTCGGGAGTTCGAGACCAGCCTGACAAACATGGAGAAACACCGTCTCTACTGAAAATAGAAAAAATTAGCCAGGTGTGGTGGCACATGCCTGTAATCCCAGGTACTCGGGAGGCTGAGGCAGGAGAATCACTTGAACCCAGGACGTGGAGGTTGCGGTGAGCCGAGATGGCACCATTGCACTCTAGCCTGGGCAACAAGAGTGAAATTCCGTTTCAAAACATAAAAGGAAATGGGACTGTATGTAGTAGGATAGAGAGGGAGAGATCAATATGACACTTCTCTTTTTTTTTGTTTTTTGGAGACAGAGTCTTGCTCTGTTGCCAGGCTGGAGTGCAGTGGCACGATCTTGCCTCACTGCAACCTCTGCTTCCCAGGTTCAGGCAATTCTCCTGCCTCAGCCTCCAGAGTAGCTGGGACTACAGGTGCATGCCACCACGCACAGCTAATTTTTTTTTTTTTTTTGAGACAGAGTCTTGCTCTGGCACCCAGGCTGGAGTGCAGTGGCTCGATCTCAGCTCACTGCAACCTCCGCCTCCTGGGTTCATGCCATTCTCCTGCCTCAGCCTCCCGAGTAGCTGGGACTACAGGCGCCCGCCACCACGCCCAGCCATTTTTTTTTTTTTTTTGTATTTTTAGTAGAGACGGGGTTTCACCGCGTTAGGCAGGATGGTCTCGATCTCCTGACCTCATGATCCGCCCGCCTCAGCCTTCCAAAGTGCTGGGATTACAGGCGTGAGCCACCGTGCCCGGCCTTACGCCCAGCTAATTTTTGTATTTTTAGTAGAGACAGGGTTTCACTATGTTGGCCAGGATGGTCTTGATCTCTTGACCTCATGATCTGTCCGCCTTGGCCTCCCAAAGTGCTGGAATTACAGGTGTGAGCCACCGTTCCCGGCCAATATTACACTTCTTTTTTTTTTTTTTTTTTGAGATAGAGTCTCGCTTTGTTGCCAGGCTGGAGTCCCACGGCACGATCTTGGCTCACTGCACCCTTCGCCTCCCAGGTTCAAGCAATTCTCCTGCCTCAGCCTCCTGAGTAGCTGGGACTACAGGCGCACACTCACGCCTGGGTAATTTTTTTTTTTTTGTATTTTATTAGAGATGGGGTTTCACCATGTTGCCCAGGCTGGTCTGGAACTCCTGAGCTCAGGCAATCCACCTGCCTCGGCCTCCCAAAGTGCTAGGATTACAGGCATGAGCCACCACGCCTGGCCCAATATTACACTTCTTAAATGCACTTCTCTATTGCTTAATTATCTTAAATATTATATTCTCATAATTTTAAAAGAGTAAAGATTTTTGGGGGGCCAGGTGTGGTGGCTCACACCTGTAATTCCAGCACTTTGGGAGGCCGAGGTGGGTGGATCACTTGAGGTCAGGAGTTCGAGACCAGCCTGGCCAACATGGTGAAACCCTGTCTCTATAAAAAATAGAAAAGTTAGCTGGGTGTGGTGGTGCACACCTGTAGTCCCAGCTACTCGGGAGGCTGAGGCATGAGGATTGTTTGAACCCAGGAACTCAGGAGGCGGAGGTTGCAGTGAGCCTAGATAACACCACTGCACTCCAGCCTAGGCAACAGAGCGAGACTCTGTCTCAAAAAAAAAAGAATGCCTAAATGCAGTAGCTAAGTATGCAGAAGCCATTTCAGTGTGGGAGGCGAGGTGACTGAGTCCAGGGACTCCAGGTTTCTGGCCGAGGGGTTGAGACCGCCCATGGTCATTGTGATGAGATGAAGATGGAGAATGAGCTGGGCTGGGGGAAGATGGTCATCTCCTCTGGACATGATTAGTTTGAGACTCCTGTTGGGTAGCCCACTGGGCGTGGTCAGTAGGCACTTGAGGAGCTGAGAGGGTTTGGAGCTGGGATAGACCCCAGCCTCACCATGTGGGCAGTGGTGGGGGCCACAGAGTGTGAAGATGGCTAAGAAAGAGGTCTGGGTGGGGGTCTGGGGAGTCAGCAGCCAGGCATGGGCCATTGAGAAACAGATGCCAGGGGAAGAGGAAAGGGGACTCTCAGACCCCAAGGGGAAAAGAGTCACTGGAAAGAGAGGCCAGCCCCGTGTCACATCCAGCGGAGACACCAGGTACAGCAGAAGGACCTTGGACATGACCATGAGGAGGGCCTTGTTGGCCATGACCTGGGAGAGATGGGGGTGAGAGCCTGGGGGACCACACCATGTCCCCAGCACATGAAACAGTGCCTGGTAGACAGGATGGATCTATAGATGGATGGACAGACAGGTAGGTGGATGGACGAATGGACAGATGATAGATGGATGCAAAGACAGATGCACAGATGGACAGATGCATAGATGGACAATATATAGATGGATGGACAGACGGAATGAGTGATCTGAGAGATCAGAAAAGGCTTCATGAACAAAGTGGGACTGAGCTGCATCTCCATGGATAGATCTAAAAGCAGAGGACTCTCCTCTTGAGTCAGGAATGACCCAGTGGCCTGGTCCGGGGAGGAAGTCAGCCTGGCTTGACTGGGGACACTTGTGGCGGATTTCAGAGGCTCTTAAAATGAGGCCAAGTGAGGTTGGGCAGGTCCGAGCCAGCTCAGGACTCCTCAGCCACACCACACAGCTGCCTGAGGGGATGTGTCACTCATGGAGTTGCTGGGACCTACTGGGCCCAGCGTTGCCATCAGCACCAACAGCTTCAGAGAGGGGGACACACACTGGGGTGACTCCAAGGCTGTGGGCAGCCCCTGCCTCAGAGAAGGGACAGGCACAGAGACACTACTGGAGGACACTACTGGGATACTGGCCACCCCCCTGCCCTGTGCCCAGGTCACAGCCTTCACACTGCAGCCCTGTGCCCCTCACACCCAGCAGGTTCCTGCTCCAGCGCGGCTCCTGGACTGGCCCCAGGTGCTGGCCCCGGGGGTTTCAATCCAAGCATAATTCAGTGACGCATGTGTTTGGCAGCGGGACCCAGCTCACTGTTTTAAGTAAGTGGCTCTAACTTCCCAGCCTGTCCCACCCTCTCCTATCTCTGGAAAATGTGTTTTCTCTCTCTGGGGCTTCTTCCCCTCTGCCCTCCCAGCCTTAAGCACTGACTCCTACCTTTGTCCATGGGGCCTGGAGGAGGTGCGTTAGTCTCGGGATAATGGCAGGAAGGGCCCCCACAGTGGGAGCAGCCACCTTCAGGTTCCAACAGCGGGACACAGCCTGGTCCCGGGGCCTGGGCTGGGATTGGGCGGGGTCAGGGCTCCTCCCCTCTCCCAGGGCAGATGTCTGAATGAGGGACAGAGGCTGGTTCTGATGAGGGGCTCTGCAGTGGCCTTAGAGACAGTCCTGAGACCCCAGGGTCTAGGCTGAGGGCTGGATGCCCATCCAGCCTGGGAGGGCCACACGGGGGCCTGGGGACACAGGGGTCACCCCCAGGGGAGACCAATGGAGGGCACAGAGAGGGCTCTGGGTCTAGGCTGCAGCTCTGTGGCCTGTGCTGGGTCTTGAGGTCATGTGGACACAAAGGGATGGGTGAGACTGGGTGAAGTCCCAGAGCCCAGCTGTCCCAGGACAGTCACCAGAAAGGAGACGGTCTGTTAGGGCAGAGATGTGGCTGTCCCTGGAGCCCTGTCACCTCTGGGACCTGGTGTCTCTCTGTTCATGGGTCAACCTCCCACCTTCATTTGAGGAAGGGCACCTTAGACTTAGAAGTTGACTAACGGGGAGTAAACGGGGGTGCAGAGAACTTCACGATCACCAGGTGAAGTCCAAGGGCATCAGAGGCTGCTGGGGTGGGCATGGGGGCTGCGGTGCCCCAGAGTCTGGGGAAGCAGCCCCAAGAACCCAGCTGCTGTGAAGGATCCTGTGGTAGGGCTGGTGGGGACAGGGGCGACGGCAGAGCTCCAGGGTGTGTCTGGGTGAAACCCACGCTTCACCAGGAGAGCTGAGTGGGCCAGGCTGGGGCACAGCCTGGTGCCCCAGGGGACAGGAAGCTCCAGGCCATGCCAGGCTTGGGCCTCCCCACACCCTGCCAGGTCAGTTTCATGTGCTGTGGGGGAGACCCCCAGATTCCAAACTCAGACTCCAGAAACCAGGAAGGAGGGAGCACAGCCTGCCCTGGGTACACACGGGGAAACCGAGGCTGCAGAGGAAAGGGCTGGGCCAGGATACCTGGGAAAGGTGACTTGGGAAGGGCTCCTAAGAAGGCGTGGGGCTGTCTGCTCTCCAGAGGGCTCCAGTGGAAAGGAGGGAATGAGGAGGGAAGGAGAGGCCCTGGGTGGACCAGACGGTCACACCATGAACCCTCCCAGAGACTTTAGAGAGAGAGAGGCGCTCCACAACACCCCACACTGCCTCTGCCATCTCTCACCCCCTCCTCTGTCCACACAGCTCAGCCCAAGGCAGCCCCCTTGGTCACTCTGTTCCCGCCGTCCTCTGAGGAGCTCCAAGCCAACAAGGCCACACTGGTGTGTCTCATGAATGACTTCTATCCGGGAAGCTTGAGGGTGACCTGGAAGGCAGATGGTACCCCCATCACCCAGGGCGTGGAGATGACCACACCCTCCAAACAGAGCAACAGCAAGTATGCGGCCAGCAGCTACCTGAGCCTGACGCCCGAGCAGTGGAGGTCCCGCAGAAGCTACAGCTGCCAGGTCACGCATGAAGGGAGCACCGTGGAGAAGACAGTGGGCCCTGCAGAATGTTCATAGGTTCCCAGCCCCCACCCCACCCACAGGGACCTGGAGCTGCAGGATCCCAGGGGAGGGGTCTCTCTCTGCATCCCAAGCCATCCAGCCCTTCTCCTGTACCCAGTAAACCCTCAATAAATATCCTTTGTCAACCAGAAATCCTGCCCGCTCTCTTCATTTCTTATCTCTCATATAATGTGATGCTTCTCCTGGGTTCTCAGTGTGGCGCTGGGGGAATCCTGGCACCAGTGGGAAAGTAGCCTGGAGGAGAGGATCACAGCCTCCCAGGGGTGTCCCCTGGGGAAATAGGCCAGGATAGGAGGAGTCGTCTCACTGGACACCAGTCCCTCCATTCTCTCCCTCCTCCCCTTCCTCCTTGCAGCTCAACCCCTAACTCACTGCCTGCTTTCTGGAGGGAGCTATTTCTGGCTGATCCTCCAGATACACCCTCTGTCCCTGTCCTGGTCTGGACCCTCTGCCCACCCACGGCCTCTCTTTCCTCAGCCTAGAAGTCCTGCTCTGGGCCTGGAGTCCCTCTGCTTCTGGCCCCGGCCCCTGGAATGCCCTCCTTCCTCTCTGCCCAGCTCCCCACCCCTGAGGGCCGGACTGTCCAGGCCACCCCAACACCATCAAATTCATGAGCTCTTACATTTTGGGCCCACCTTGATTCTTCACCTGACAGCAGGTTCAGAGGTGTGAGAAAAATAGGAGGAAGCCAGGAAGGAAACACACATGAAAGGCCTGCAAGAGGCTCAGGACACTTACAAAAGATAGGCTCTGAGCTCCCCAGGAACCTGTGCAAGAAGGGTAATAGGTGCTCCATGATTTCTTTCTTTTTTATGTTTTTTTTTTCTTTGAGACAGAGTCTGGCTCTGTCGCACAGGCTGGAGTGCAATGGTGCAATCTTGGCTCACCGTAACTTCTGCCTCCCAGGTTCAACTGATTCTCCTGCCTCAGCCTCCCCAGAGTTGGAGATGGGGCCTGATGGGAGGTGTTTGGTCGGTGATGGATCCCTCATGACTTGGTGCTGTCTTCCTGATACTGAGTGGGTTCTTGTGGGATCTGGTTGTTTAAAAGTGTGTGGCACCTTCCTGTCAACTCTCTCTTGCTCCCACTCTGGCTATGTGAGACACCTGTTCCCCCTTCACCCTCCGTCATTATTGGAAGCTTCCTGAGGCCTCCCCAGAAGCTGAGCAGACGCCAGTGTGCTTCCTGTACAGCCTGCAGAGCCGTGAGCCAATCAAACTTCTTTATAAATTACCTGGTCTCAGGTGTTTCTTCACAGAAATTCAAGAATAGACTGATACAGACATTAATCTTATTAGTAAGGGCAGAGCCTCTCACCTCTCCAATGCCACCACCTCATAATACCATCATATTTGAGATTAGGTTCCAACCTGAATTTTGGTGGGATGCAAACATTCAGACCATAGTACCCTATCTCCAAATACAGACACATTCTGAGGGCCTGGGGTTAGGACTTCAACGTATCAATTTGGAAGAGCACAATTCAGCCTGTAACATCTGCTTTGGTTTGGGCTCCCTGCAAGCAGGCCTCAAAGAAAGGCTGTTGAACTTGGAGCTTGTTTGGGATGACTACTCCCAGGGGCAAGAGTGAGGGATGGGGAGGGGGAGAGCAAAACAGGAGCAGCAAGAAAACCAATGCAAAGGCCAGGCACAGTGGTTCCGCCTGTAATCCCAGCATTTTGGGAGGCCGAGGCGGGTAGATTACTTGGGATCGGGAGTTAGAGACCAGCCTGGCTAACATGGCAAAACCCGCCTCTAGTAAAGAGACAAAAATTACCAGCCTGGCCAACATGGCGAAATCCCGTCTCTACTAAAAATACAAAAATTAGCCGGGTGTGGTAGCGGGTGCCTGTAATCCCAGCTACTTGGGAGGCTGAGGCAGGAGAATCACTTGAACCTGGGAGATGGAGGTTTCAGTGAGCCGAGATCACACCACTGCACTCCAGCCTGGGTGACAGTGCAAGACTGTATAAAAAAAAAAAAAAAAAGGCAATGCAAACGTGCATTGCTGAGTTCACCATTATGGAAGCCGGGGTGCCAGATCCCCTAGGATCACCGGAACTGCCTTACAAAATGCATCTCAGAACCATCCGCCCAGGGGAAGAAAGGAGGGACCATTGCTTCCAGGGCTCTGCTGCCTTTGAGGAAGCGTTGTCCTGTAGGGTGTTCACGCCTTTGCACTTGCAGTTGAGCGTGTGTAACTGCTGAGTGGGTTACTGTGGAGGGGCGGAGGTGGGGGGATCCCACACTGTGGCATCAGCAAAGCCCCGGACTGGAAGTGAGAGGCAAGCACAGGGGCCTATGGCAGGCCATTGTCAGCCTACTGCCGCATGGAGCTTGTCGCGGCCTGCGAGGTCTGTTTACTGCAGCTGGGCCTGGATTAGGTGAAGCTAAGAGGTCTGAAGCCATTCAGGCGAGCTTCTCAACACAGTCCCCGCCTTGCAGCATTCAGCCCCGTCCCTGACCCCCACTGGGTCCACCCATCAGAGGCCCCTTTGAGGTGCTGGCATCTGCAGTACCTGCAAAGACTTCATGCTAGAGGGTGACCGAGAAGAGCTTAGAACCCCGCCTCAGTGGGAACCCCTTTCTTTACATGTTGGCCCTGGTCCCTGGCACAAAGGCCCCAGTGTGACAGATGTAGTCACAGATTTGAGTTCAATGAGATCCACGCTGTGCCCAGTGGAGCCCTCCCCTACTTCCCTTCTCCCCTGCCCCCTCTCCCCTCTCCCCTGTCCCAGATAGCTGGGGCCTCTCATCTGACAAACCTAAAGTTGCAGGGACAAGAAGCACAAATCCACAAGGAGGTCACTGGGGCATGGTGGGGGGGGGGGGCGGGCAATCCTATTTCTTTCTTTTTCTTTTTTTTTTTTTGAGATGGAGTCTTGCTCTGTCACCCAGGCTGGAGTGCAGTGGCACTATCTTGGCTCACTGCAAGCTCTGCCTCCCGGGTTCACGCCATTCTCCTGCCTCAGCCTCCCGAGTAGCTGGGACTACAGGCGCCCGCCACCGCGCCCAGCCAATTTTTTGTATTTTTAGTAGAGACAGGGTTTCACCGTGTTAGCCAAGATGGTCTCGATCTCCTGACCTCGTGATCCGCCCCGCCTCGGCCTCCCAAAGTGCTGGGATTACAGGCGTGAGCCACCGCACCCGGTCGGGCAATCCTATTTCTACAACTTGTCCCTGGACCATGTGTTCCAGCTTCTGGGGATGCAGCACCTGGGACTGGCTGTTGGCTCTGTGCTCGGGATGTGGCACAAGCTGGCTGCCCCTACATTCCATCAGGCCCAGGCTCCAGGGTGAGACTGGTGGGCATCACGCTCATGTGCCCACTGGGATCCTCCCTCGCCATAAACGTGTCCCTTGGTCTGGGGCCGGGGTGGGCAGGATCCCATATCTCCAGATGGGGCATTCAGAGCTACATTCTGGATGCAGTGGAGGCATGGAGATCTGTCAGGTGGCGCAGAACCGCTGCCATGGCTGGACTCTGAGGCGAGGACTAGAAGAACAAGGGTTATAGAAGAGGGGGATGCTGCTCGCAGGGCTCAGTGTGCAGATACAGGGAGGGCTCAGCACAGGATCTAGCACAGTGGGTCTACCGAATTGCCACTGTGCCCATTTTACAGATGGGAAGCCTGAGGCTCAGGGGAGGAGGCAGCTTGCCCAGGGGCCCAGTGCTAGCAGGCAGCAGAGCTGGGTTGGGGACCAGCCTTAAAAAACCTGTGCTCGTAGCTGAGGCTGTCCTCCCTGCCTCACTGCTGACCCAGTGAGTGCAAGTCTCTTTACAAAAGGAGGCTTGTTCTGTGCCTGTGCTGGCCCAGGGAACATCGAGGAAGCCAAGGTCACCCCGCATGGCCTTCTGGGGCAGCTGCTTCTCTGACCAACAGAAGCCTTTCTGAGATGGCTGGTGGTCAAAGCCACTAACTGAGGGGCAGGACAAGGGGACTCTGAGCACCTTAGTCCCTACCCCACATCCCGGATCTATCCAGGATCTGAAAGTTTCTCCTGACGGGCACTCCTTCCCCTCCAGCTCAGACAAGCGGGCAGGACTCTGGGGTCAGACAGACCTGAGCTCTGCCCTCTTCCCCTCCTGGCTATGGGACCCTCGGTGAGTCTTGGTCTCTATTCCTTCATCTCACTTTATGGGGACTGAATGAGATCTGGGGATGAGGCCCCCGGCCCAGAGCTACTGTTAATCCAGGGTCCTCCTCTCTCAGGAAGGACACGGAGTCCACTAAAGACCATCGGTCCACCAAGGCACAGAGAAGGCAAGGGGCCTGCCTAGGTCACCAGCGGGCCTGAGTCTATTCCTGACTCCCCATCCAGTCCTCCCTTGACCATACCCCAAAAGAAAATGAAGGTTTTCATCGCAACATGGGGGTTGCGGGGAAAGGAAGGATATGGGGAAGAGGGGGGACCTTACAGCCACTCCCTCCATAGTGCCTCTCACACAGTTGGTCTTCACTAAATATTTGCCGAACGATGAGTAAATGTTAAGTGGTTGGATAGATGGGGCTACAGGCGGGTGAGACCTAACTATGCGCTGTTTGGAATCCCAGCCCACCGCATCCTGCCGGTCCTCCCACTAACCTCATTTGGTTGCCAGCAATAGCCTTCATTTTCTGCTGAGTCACTACTCTCAACCCAGACGTGGGGCCGGGCATGCCAGGAATTTGGAGGGAAGAAAGATTGACAGAACTTCAGCACCTCACCACCAGCTCCATTTTTTTTTGAGACAGAGTCTCTCTCTGTCACCCAAGCTAGAGTGCAGTGGTGTGATCTTGGCTCACTGCAACCTCCGCCTCCTGGGTTCAAGCGATTCTCGTGCCTTAGCCTCCAGAATACAGGCGTGCGCCACCACGCCCTGCTAATTTTTGTATTTTTTAGTAGAAACGGGGTTTCGCCATGTTGGCCAGGCTGGTCTCGATCTCTTGACCTCGTGATCCGCCTGCCTCGGCCTCCCAAAGTGCTGGGATTACAGGCGTGAGCCACGGCGCCCAGCCCCACCAGCTCCATTTTTAAGAGGAAGAAACCGAGGCAGGGGGAGAGTCAGGAGGTTTGCTCAGCCCTGGAACACCCCACTTCCCCAGCAGCCTTGGGTCACCACCCCTGCCCAGCTTACTCACCTCCATTGGGGAGCCTCTGTCATTCTGGCAGGTGGGGGGTGGGGGACTGGGGAACAGAATGCATTCCCCAGGGCCCTTTGAGTCATGCTGAGTCCTGTAGAAGTCCCAGCACCACCCATGGTGCTCCCGGGAAGCTCTAGCTGGCCTCTGGGAAGCACACTGGGGCTCCTGGCCCCTCTAAACAGAACGGTGCACCCGCTCCATCAGTCTCTTTCCTCCTTTCCTCTCTGGCCTCTCTTGCCCTTCTCTGTGCCTGGTGGCAGGACCTAGGAGCCCATCTCTGTCCTCCATACGTACTGTGGCCTTGGGCAAGTCCCTGCCCTTCTCTGGGCCGCACTGGCCCGGCTGGAGCCCAGCCAGCAGCCCAAGTCTCTCTTGACCTGACCCTCCAGGACACCGTGTCCACTGGAGCTCTGACAGTACCCCCTCACCCCTGGTGCCCTCCAGTCCCCAGCCCCTCTCTCTCTCTCTCTGGCCCTCTTATGGACCCTCCCAGAGGGAGACTGGCCCACCCCACCTCCTGGCTTCTCCTTCCTCTTGCTCTCCCTCCTCCTGCCCACCCCCCTTGGAGAATGCCAAGTCTGCAGGTTTCCCATGACCTTGAACAACCAGCAGTTTGGGAGTGAGCAGCTCAGAGCTTTGCAAGGAGGGTCTGGGGCGAGGCCCACCGTGGGTCCTGGGGCTGCATTGCCTTTGCACGGCACACCCTGTCCTGTCAACCTTGCTTCATTTTTCTCCGTGGCATGTGCCATCTTCTCACTGCTTACTTGGGTACTGTACGTTCATGGCCTCAGTAGAATGTCACTTCCACAAGGGTAGGGGCTTTGTCAGCTGTGGCCACTGCTCGGTCCCCATCCCCACGGACTACAACAGTGCCCGGCCCACAGGGGGCCTCCATGAGTGCTGAGGAAGGATTTCCTCCAAGCCACCCTGTTGGGAGCATTTCCTTGTGGGCACCTCACTACCTCTGATCCACCATCTGCCTGCCCAGGATATGCCAGTCCCCTTTCGGAAGATGGGGAAACTGAGGTTCGGAGAGGAAGAGACGAAGGGAAGGAACGGATGCAACGTCACACAGTGGTCCCTGGTGGGAGTCCAGAGTCGAGCCCACTCGTCCAGGCCGCGGCGCCTGACTTAGCCCTTCCTCCCACCAGTCAGTCCGCCATCCCAACAGCTAAGAGGGGCCAGGACTGCCCCACCCGCACCCCAGGTCCCTGAGGCCTTCGGCCACGCCCCTGTGGTAGCGTGGAGAAACTGAGGCACCCCGCCTCCTCGGATTCCTCGCAAGCCTCTTTCCCAAACCCGCGTCCGCGCCCCCTCCCCGGGCCCTGCCCTCCCTCCCCGCCCCGGCCCCGCACAGCCCCCGGCCCTTGGCAGAGCTCAGTTTGCGCCCACCCGGAGCCGGGGAGGGAAAGAAAAATGAGTTTTCCCGTCGCCCGGTGATGGTGTCAATTGATCGGCGCGGGAGGGGCTTCGCACCGGGCTGGGGGCCTCTCTTGCAGCTGCCGGCGCGCAATTATTGGGGAAAAACTGGGGCGGCTGCCGCGATGAAATTAGTTATCGATCCCTCGGCGGGGCCGCGGGGCCGCGCTTGGCGCTGACGGCTGCAGACCCAGCTGGGCCCGCTGGGTGGGGCGGGGACCCGGGGGGGCAGCGGGAGCGGCGGGGGCGGGCCCTCCCCCTGCTCGGGCCTCTCCCTCCTCCTCTCCTCCTCCCTTCCTCCCCTCCTCCCCTCCTCCCCTCCTCCCCTCCTCCCTCACCCTCCGGCCCGCGCTCCCCTCTCCCATTCATCCCGCCGCCTTATCGACCCGCGGCCGACCCCACGCGGCCAGGCGCCCCCGCCCGCTGCCCTCTCCTCTCCCAGCCCGGCTTCCCCCGCGGGGGCTGTCATCGAGCTTCTGGCACGGCCGGATCCTGCCCCGGGGGAGGAGGGAGCAGGGCCGGGGGCGGGATCCAGCCCTGTCCTTGCAGGCCTGGGTTCGGAGCCCAGCTGCCGGGAATGGTTTCCAGATCTCCCTGAGCCTCAGTTTCCTCATCTGTAAACCGGGTGGTGGTAGCTTCGTCCACCTCTTTGAGAAGACAGCAGAAGAGGCGTCCTGAGAAGTGAGTTCGCTTGGAAGCTGCCGGGCTGTCGTTTGCGTTGATACCACCGATCTTCCCAGTCACTCTAGGAGACGGGTCATATCCCCGTTTTACAAATGAGGAAAGTAACTCAGTGAGGGGAGATGCCGTGTCCAGGGACACACAGTAAGCAGGTGGCCCAGGAGGACCCCAGAACCCGGCTGGAGGTGTCGGAGTTGTGGGGGGGGGGTGCCTGCGGAAGGGGAGGGACAGGAGCAGAGGGAGGTCAGTGCTGGCACCTGCAGCCCTGTCAGGCTGCGGGGATGCGGAGGTTTGGGAGGTCTTAGCAGAGTGGTGCATACAGATGGTAGAGCCTGGGTGGACGGAGGAGGGGGCAGGTCAGGGCTCCCCAGCCCTGGCTGAACCATTGGCTCGGCAGCCTCCTGGTTGGAGAGCAAGAGTGGGGAGAGGCAGGGGAAGGAGAGGGACGCAAAGAGGAGAAGGAGAGGGTCTTTGCTCAGAGCCAGCCTGCCACCCTCTCCTTTCCCAGCACTAGGCTGCGTTTGGGAGGGAGGCTGCAGGCTGGAGAGCAGGGGATTTGAGTTCCAATCCTGAGGCTCCGCTAGGTGGTGTGTGACCTTGAACAAGGCCCTGCCCCTCCCCAGGCCTCCTATGGAGATGGTATTGGGTCTTATGTCCCTCAAGGCTCCTTGGGGCTCCCCTCTGCCTGCCAGCCACAGCCTCATGCATCTCAGAGTCTCAGAACATTTTTGTTTGTTTGTTTTTGAGAAAGAGCCCCTCTGTCACCCAGGCTGGAGTGCAGTGGTGCAATCTCAGCCCACTGCAACCTCCACCTCTTGGGTTCAAGTGATTCTCCTGCCTCCACCTCCTGAATAGCTGAGATTACAGGTGTGCACCACCGCGCCTGGTTAATGTTTTTTGTGTTTTAGCAGAGATGGAGTTCCACCATGTTGCCCAGGCTGGTCTCTAACTCCTGAGCCTAGGCAACCTGCCCACCTCAGCCTCCCAAAGTGCTAGAATTACAGGCGTGAGCCACCGCGCCCGGCCCTCAGCACATCTTCATTCAGCACCTACTGTGTGCCAGGACTGTGCTGGGCACAGCAGATACAGCTGAGGACAAGACGGCCTCTGTCCCAGTTCTCTCGGAGCTAGATGCGTATTAAGCAAACCATTGTATGGCCGTGCACTTACACCTTGGGGGGCATTCAAGGGGACTGACAGGATAAGTGTGCTGGGGTGGGTAGGTCACCAGGGAAGACTCCCAGAGTCAGCGACGTTTGAAGGTAGGATGTGGCAGGGGCAGGGAAGAGCAGCCTTTGCTGGGGAACGACATGAGCCAAGGCCCAAGTTCAAAAGGAACTCTGAGCATGGCAGAAATGGAGAAAGGCTGGTGTGCTGGAGGCAGAGAATGCTGGAGAACAGGTGAAGACAGTGAGGCCGGCAGGGCCAGGCCGTGGTGGGTTTGGGTGCTGCGAAGGAGGTTACACTCCTTCCTGAGGGTGGGGGAACACAGAAGGCATTCGATCGTAGAGGGACAGGGTCAAGTCCAGCCCCTCGGCTGGAAGCCTGTGTCTTCCTGTTCGCCCATGGGTGTTGCATGCAGAAGTCCTGCTTTGGAGGTCTGGCTTTGTTCTTGGCCTCTCTAAGCCTCAGTTTCCTATTCTGTAAAATGGAGATAATGACCTGCACTGCTGTAGTGGCTGTGGGTTTTGGTGGAGACAGCCCTGGGTTCAAGTCTTCCCTTCCAAGCCGTGAGACCTTGGGCGGTGTCCAACAAGCGGCTCAAAGAGGCTCTGTGTTCTCCCTCTCCCAGCTTTCCTGGCTCCCCAGATGGGATTCTAGAGGTGTCCTCAGGATCCAGAACAAGGTCTCCTTGGTGACAGGGGAGGCGGTGGGTAGCCCCTCCGCTGGCCTGATGGTGAGGAGAGGCAGGGCGGGAGGGCTGGAGGCCAGTGCTGGGGGTCGCTGCTCCAGCCTCTTCCCCTCTGGACTCCCCTTGCTGGCTGCAAGAGGACACACAAAATGGCAGAGGGACAAGCTGGCCTGTTGGCTGCCTTATATTCTGTAAAAACTGGTCCTGCCTGGCTTCTGGGGAGCTCGCTATATTCTATTCTTGATTTGGAAATGGGTATTACAGATGAGTTCCCTTTGTAAAGGTTCACAGAACTGAACACCTAGGATGCATTTCTGTGTATGTGTCACACTTCAACAAAAAGTGACACTGGAGTGGCTCATGCCTGTAATCCCAGCACTTTGGGAGGCTGAGGCAGGCGGATCACATAAGGTCAGGAGTTCAAGACCAGCCTGGCCAAGATGGTGAAACCCCATCTCTACTACAAATACAAAAATTAGCCAGGTCTGGTGGCATGCACCTGTAATCCTAGCTACTTGGGAGGCTGAGGCAGGAGAATCACTTGAACTCGGGAGGTTGTAGTGAGCTGAGATCGTGCCACTGCACTCCAGCCTGGGCGACAGAGCAAGACTTCATCTCAAAGAAAAAGAAGTGCCACTGGCAGCCGGGTGCGGTGGCTCACGCTTGTAATCCCAGCACTTTGGGAGGCCGAGACGGGCGGATCACGAGGTCAGCAGATCGAGACCATGATGAAACCCCGTCTCTACTAAAAATACAAAAAAAATTAGCTGGGCATGGTGGCAGGCGCCTGTAGTCCCAGCTACTCAGAGAGGCTGAGGCAGGAGAATGGCGTGAACCCAGGAGGCGGAGCTTGCAGTGAGCCGAGATTGCGCCACTGCACTCCAGCCTGGGGGACAGAGAAAGACTCCGTCTCAAAAAAAAAAAAAAGAAAAAAAAAAAAACCCATTGTAACCGTTTCTGTTTTTATTATGTTGACAAGGGAGCGTTATTTACTGTTATTGTTTGCGGAGCGGGCGCGGGCGCGGGCATCTCCCCCAGGAGCTCACCTTCAGGCTGCGGAGGGCGGGTGCCCGGTTGGGGCGCGGGCAGGGGGCGTCGGGCGACCGTGCACCCTGGGGCCCTGCTCCTCGCCCCTTCCCCCGCCAGCCCGGCCCGGCCCCGCGGCTGGGCGCGTTGGCGCGGGGAGGGACTGCAGAGGCCCGGTGACTCTCGCGTTGTAGGAGAAAGGCAACAAAAAATAAAAACGGCACAGATGACTTCATTCTCGGGAAGGCTCGGTCCTACACGGACCAATTTCCTGGGGACTGTGGTGGAACAGCTCCGCTGCCGTTGGAAGCACTTAAAACTGAACCAGATAAAGACCAGGACATTCTGGGCCCTGCTGAACCAAGCCAGGGCAGGCTGCCGGGGCGTGCGATTTCTGGCCAAGTGGGGAGGCGGGTGGCCTCCCTCCACCCTCAAAGGCGCCTGGCTTCCAGTGTCCCAGGATTGGGGGGCTTGTGGGGTGGTCTCCGCTGGGATCAGATGGGCCTGAAGGACGCCCCCCACCCCCAAGCCTCTGTTGGGATGTTAATCTCATCCTGCTAATTAAAGTTTATTATTCTCTCCCTAATTCAGCTCTTCGACATCAGCTCAAATGCAAACAGTTGCTGCTCTGGACAGGGAAGCCAGAGGAAAAAGGCCTCTGCAGTGCACACCATAACATGGATTAAAAAATATATATATTGGCCAGGCGCAGCCTGCCTGTAATCCAGTAATTTGGGAGGCTGAGGCAGGAGGATCACTTGAGGCCAGGAGTTCGAAACCAGCCTGGTCAACACGGTGAAACCCAGGCTCTACTAAAAATACGAAAATTAGGCGTAGTGGCACACACCTGTAATTCCAGCTACGGGAGGCTGAGGCATGAGAATCACTTGAACCTGGGAGGCAGAGGTTGCAGTGAGCCGAGATTGTGCCACTGCACTCCAGCCTGAGTGACAGAACAAGACTCTGTCTCAAAAAATAAAAATAAAAAAATGTTTATACTTACAAACAACTCCTAATGAACAACCCAGGTTTTGGAAACAACTTTCAGAGACCCCTTCAGCCTGTTTCATGTTTTCTTTTTGTTCTTCTCTTCCAAGGGCATGCGGTTAGCCTTTGGTCACGGAGGCCTTTGCCCTTGCAAAAAAAGTAATCTTCAGCCCTGTTCCTAGTACCAGCCGCTCGCAGCTGCACAGCGCCTCCTGAATGTGTGAACCAAAAGTCAGGGTTCCAAGAAGAAAGAGCATCTGCCACCCCCACCCCTACCCCAGGTCTTGTAGAGTATAAGACAGAGGTTCCCAGCCCTGAGATACTGGCAGGCATCAGGCAAGCCGATACCTCCCTCCACTCCCAGTCACCAGCACTCACCCCACAGGCTGACAGTCCAAGCAGAACTTGCTGGCAGCTGCTGGTGGGTTTAGAGGGTTTAGCTGATGTGAGAGTCAGGGCCCTGGGCAGTGTTTGCGACAGAAATGACAGTAGACACCCAGCGTTGCAGAACCCCAGATCTGGGAGGACTTTGGAGATTACCCAGACCAACTACCCCCCGTCTTGTTTTACAGTTGGGCAAAATGAGGCCCAGAAAGGGGAAGGAGATGGGGCTAAGATGCGTCACCAGCTGGTGGTAGAGCCTAGATGGGACCATAGCGCTGTGCTTCCCATTCAGGTGCTGGTCACCCCACTCTTTCATCTGTGGAATTATCTGTATGATCAAGTTTGGGGCTGGGGGCAGGGCAACCATGGTTAGGCAGGGGCCACTGATGCCAGACTGCCAGCTTTCAAATACTTCTAAGTGAAGTTCTTCTCACAGAGCCTTGGCTTCTTTATGTGTTAAGCAATGAGGATAATAACAGACCCTGGGCCGAGCATGGTGGTTCATGCCTGTAATCCCAGCACTTTGGGAGGCCAAGGTGGCTGGATCACTTGAGGTCAGGAGTTTAAGACCAACCTAGCCAACATAGTGAAACCCCATCTCTACTAAAAATACAAAAATTATCTGGACGTGGTGGCGGGCACCCGTAATCCCATCTACCTGGGAGGCTGAGGCAAAAGAATTACTTGAACCCGGGAGGCGGAGGTTGCAGTGAGCAGAGATTACACTACTGTGCTCCAGCTTGGGCGACAGAACAAGACTCCATCTAGAAAATAAAAATAAAAATAAAAAAATAAGTAACAGAGCCTGCTCTGAGTTTGTCTTAAGGAAGAAAGGCCATGATGCAGGTGAGGCCCCTGGACTGACCTGGTACTTTCTAGAACTTAACTGATGCTGGCAACCATGGCAATGCTGGTGGTGGTGCTGGTTGTTGTAGTGGGTTAAACGGTGCACACCCCCCTCCCCTAATATGTCCATGCCCTAATCCCTGGAACCTGTGAATGTGATGTTATTTGGGAAAAGGGTCTTTGTTGATGTCATTATGTATCTTGGGAGGAGGTCACCCTCAATTACCCAGGTGGGGCCTAAATGCCATCACAAGTGCCTAGATTACACAGAAGAGGAGAAGCCCTGTGTAGACAGAGGCAGAGGGTGGAGCGATGCAGCCACGAGCCAAGGAGCACCTAGAGCTGCCAGACACTGGAAGTAGCAGGAAGGGTCCTCCCCGAGCCTGGGGAGGGAGCAACGCCCTGCTGACTTCAGTCTCAGACTTTTGGCCTCCAGAACAGCAAGAGACTCATCTGTGTGGTTTTAAGCCACCACGTTTGTAGTGATGTGTTCCTCAGCCGTAAGGAAGGAAATGAATACAGGGGTGTTGAGAATCAGGATGAGGATTAGGATAAGGATGAGGACAGGGTGATGATAATGATGGTGATGGTGATGCTGATGGTGGTTATACAAACGAATACGGGGGGGTGTTGATGAGAATGAGGATGGGGCGATGATAATGATGGTAGTGGTGATGCTGATGGTGGTTATATTCACTTGCTAGAGCCGCCTCACAGTTCCAGAGGCCCGAGGTCCGCTGTAAGGGCGTGGGCAGGGCCATGTTGCCTCTGAAGGCCCCAGGGAAGCCTCGGTCCCAGGCCTTACTCCAGCTTCCGGCAGCCTTGGCATGTGGCCGCATCACTCCTGTTCTCCAGTCCTCCCATCCTCTCGCCCTCCGTCTTCGCATCATCTTCGCTCTGTGTATCTGTTCACCTTTCCCCTTTTTCTAGGAACCTCAGTCTTACTGGATTAGGGCTCCCCAATGACCTCGCCTTAACCTAGTTACGTTACCTCTGTAGAGACCACACGAAGCCACATTCTGAGGGACTGGGCTTAGGACTTGAACCTAACATTTTTGTTTTTTATTTTATCTTTTTTTTTGAGACGGAATTTTGCTCTTGTTGCCCAGGCTGGAGTGCAATGACATGATCTCAGCTCACTGCAACTGCCACCTCCTGGATACAAGCAATTCTCCTGCCTCAGCCTCCCGAGTAGCTGGGATTACAGGGGCCTGCCACTACGCCTGGCTAATTTTTTGTATTTTTAGTAGAGACGGGGTTTCACCATTTTGGCCAGCCTGGTCTGGAACTCCTGACCTCAGGTGAGCCACGCACCTCGACCTCCCAAAGTGCTGGGATTACAGGCATGAGCCACGATGCCCGGACGAACCTATTTTTTGGGGGGACACAATTTCCCTCACGACAGTGGTGATGATGGAGGTGATGGCAGTTGGTCATGGAGGTGATGAGTGTAGTCATGGAGATGACAGTGACCGCCATGGTGATGGTCCTAGGCCTCAGCCCTGGACCCCTAAACCCTGCAGCTGCTCCTTGAGCTGCAGTGGTCAGTTCATAGTCTCTCTGGGAGTCCGGAGTCTGTTCTCTGCAATGGAGAGCATAGTTGGATTGTCAACTGAAGGAGCAGAGAGGTGAGAAAGATGATCCCAGGATGCTATTGCCAAGTTAGTGTCCTTTCTGCACCCTTCTGAAGCTCTGCCAGCTGCCAGCGGGGAGGTCTGGGCTAGCCCTCTCATCTCTGCCAGCCACTGGCTGAGACCTGCGTTTGTGGAGGGAGCGGCTCAGCCCCAGGCCTCCGGGAGTCTGGGATGGCACCCGGTGGAGACATGGGATCCCAGCCGCCTCAGCCAGGAGGCCGTGCATCGGGGCGAGTGGACTGCGAGGCTGGGGCAGGTGTGGGTGAGAGAGCTCTTCCCGCTCCTCCGCACCTGACTTTTCCATGTCATGTGCAAGCCCTTGCTATTTTTATACACAGCTAAGTCGGTGGTTGTCTCTGGCCCCTCCTTGCTGCCAGAAACCTCCTGGAGGGTAGGGACCATGAGCCGCACGTCTCTGAGTTGCCCAGAGCATGACCAGGTCCTCCACAAATGCAGAGTGAGTCTGGACCATATTTTCTAGAAGAACAGCAAGTGCCTCCCTTCTCCCTCCATCTGGGCACTGTGGAGATAAGACCGGGGAGGCCAGCTGTTTTTGGATGGGATCTTTCTCTACTAGGTCCTGGGCTACCCAAGGAAGCTAGGCAGAACCACAGAGTCAGCCTGGCCTGGCCTTTCTTCTGGAGTCCACGGAGCGTGGTAACCATGGCAGCAGGAAGACAGAGCCCGGAGGACAGGAAGCCCACTGGTCTTTGGTCTTTGACGGAAGCTAGGCAGGAGCAGGCCACTGTTTGTTGTTGTTTTTTCTTATTAGACATAATTACATCAACCCTCTCCTCAATCTCTCTTCCTCTCGCTTTTGCCAAGCAATATTGGTAATAACAGTCATAGTTAGCATTCATTCTTTTGTCCAATCAATATTTATGAGAACAGACTCTTGCCAGGCACTCTTCTGTGCACCAGGAGACATTGAACAGCAAAGCCAAGTTCCAGCCTTTTCTTTTTTTTTTGAGACGGAGTCTCGCTCTGTCACCCGGGCTGGAGTGCAGTGGTGCTACATCGGCTCACTGCAAGCTCTGCCTCCCGGGTTCATGCCATTCTCCTGCCTCAGCCTCTCCAAGTAGCTGGGACTACAGGCGCCCGCCACCACCCCTGGCTAATTTTTTTTTGTATTTTTAGTAGAGATGGGGTTTCACCATGGTCTCGATCTCCTAACCTCGTGATCCGCCCGCCTCGGCCTCCCAAAGTGCTGGGATTACAAGCGTGAGCCACCGCGCCCAGCCAGTTCCAGCCTTTTCAAGGCTGACCTTCTGGGAAAGAGACAAAGAATCAGGAAGCCAACACTAGGATCCAGGAGCAAGGTGAGGGGCTAGAGCAGAGAACAAGAGGGCTGGAGTTTGGACAAGGAGGCCAGGGAGGTGAGGAGATGCCACTGGAGCTGAGACCTGGGTGGAGGGAGAGTGTGAGGCCTACAGGGAGCCTGGAACAGCAGGTGCCAAGGCCCTGGGGTGGGTGTGCCCGGCGTCCTGACCTTAAGGACACCTGAAGCCAGGGAGGGTGAGGGCAGGGGTGAGCCCAGGGTCAGTGTGTGTGTGTGTGTGTTTTGAGACAAGGCCTTGCTATGTCACCCAGGCTGGAGTGCAGCGGTGTGATCTTGCTCCCTGCAACTTCGACCTCCTGGGCTCAAGCGATCCTCCCACCTCAGCCTCCGGAGTAGTTGGGACTATAGGCACATGTCACCACACCTGGCTAATTTTTGTATTTTTTGTAGAGATGAGGTCTCGCCATGTTGCCCAGGCTGGTCTCGAACTCCTGGACTCAAGTGATCCACCCGACTTGGCCTCCCAAAGTACTGGGATTACAGGCATGAGCCCCAGCGCCCGGCTTGATTTGTATTTTTAAACAATCTCTCTGGTTTTTGAGTGAGAATAGACTGAAGCGGCCGAGGGAAGCTGGGGAAACTGATCAGAATTCTCAGCTGGGAGCTGATAGAGCCCAGAGGGGAGATGGCGGTGGCCTGGTTGGGGACAGCAGCAGTGCAGATGATAATGGCTGGGTTTTGGATATATTTTAAGTAGAGCCATCAGGATTTGTGAAAGGATCAGATGCAGATGTGGAAGAAAGAAAAACATCAAGCCTGACTCCTGTGCCATCAACAATGGGAGGTACCATTTCCTGGGATGAGGAAGACTACAAGAGAAGCTGGGGTGGGGTTGGGGTTTGGGGGGATCACTGTACCTCCATGGCCTTCTCAAAGCCTCACCCTGAGTGTCTTGTGAGACCAGCCCTCGCTCCCTGCTTTGGTTCACTTCCTCTTTCCGCTTCCCCCTGGCCTGGCTTGCCTCCTCTTCCTGGCTGGTTTCTGTGGATGTTCAGCCCAACGGCCACTCCCTGGCACTGCCAGTCCATCTCTCTCCCCTCCCCTCTTACTCTCCCCCCACAAAACACGTTCCCTCCACCAGGAATGCCCTTCCCTGAGACCCCATCAAGAGTTGGGATTTGCCCAGTTATGCCCAAAAATCTCATGTGATGTTCGTATGTTACACACTTGCAGATATCGAATACTCCCTGAAACCATTTAATCCACATAACTACCCCGAGAGGTAGGCACTATGATCATCCCCATTTTATTGATGAGGAAACTGAGGCCCAGAGAGGTTAACTAATTTGCCCAAGGGTCAGAGCTGGTGAGGATGCAAACCCAGGCAGTCTAATCCCAAAACTGATGCTCTTGTTTGTTCATCCATTCATTCACCATCGCATGCCCTGTGTGCTAGGCCTTGCTCTAAGCTCTGGTACCTTCCATGGAGTACACTGTGAAGGCACTGGGGAGGCAATGGCAGGCAGGGCAGCCCAGGCTGAACCTGCATGGAGCTAACTTTCCAAGGAGACAAGCAGGTGACCTGCAAAGAGAAACACAGTGATGTGAGAGATCACGCTGGTGGGGCTAAGGGCTAAGTGCAAAGGCAGAAGGGAGTCACAGGGCATGCCCAGCAGGGAGGTGAGGCTGCCTCGGAGGAGGGGTGGGGTCTCAGGAGCAGCCATGCAAAAAGCAGTGGGAATGGCATTCGCAGCGGAGGGAACGGCCTATGCAAAAATCTCTTGGTGGGAGAGCCAGTAGGGAGGACACAGTGATCCATTGGCAGTGCCGGAGAATGGCCGGGGGCTGAGCCAAGGAAACCACAGCAGGGAGTGAGGGCACTAGTCTCACAAGGCCCTCAGCCTGAGGCTTTGAGAAAGACATTGAGGTACCGTGACCCCCAAACCTGACACATCCAGTGCTGGCCCCGAACCCAGTGCAAACCAGGAGAAAGACTGCCAAGACAACATCCTGTTGCACAAAAGGGCCCTGGACCACACAGGGTGGGGAGGCTCAGCCCCCAGCCCTGCTCCCTTTTCTACTGAAAGCATCAGGACTTGAACCCAGGGCTGACTCCACAGCCACGGCTGGAGCCTGTCCCACCCCCAGGCTGGCTATCAATGAGCAGGTCAGCATCTGCCCTCTGTCCAAGTCTAGAAAGGGCCAGGTGGAGATGGTGTTCTCAGGCCACAAGCCCCAGCTGCCCCAGAAGTCATTCATTCATTCTCTCACTCATTCACCTGACAGCTGTTGGTGAATACCTCAATGTCCCAGGCGCCCTACCCCGTGCTGAGGATGCAGCAGAGAATGAGACCAGATCCCTTCCCTCAAGGAGCTGACATTCTGCTGGGGGGAGCCTGAGGATTAACAAACAAATATAAAGTCAGTAGAGGTACAGGTACCGTGAGAAGGAAGGGGGTGGAGACAGGAGAAAGACCGGCTTTGCTGTTGGAGCTGAGACAGACCCTGACTTTGGGGACAGCACTCTGAGGATGCCCCTGTGGCCTCAGGTCTTTCCAGCCCACTCTGTCCCCTGTTCATGGAGGTGCAGTGACCCTCTTACTCCCCACACTCTGCCTCCCTTGGAGCCCCTGCCCCTCCCTCCTTGGTTGGCTTCCAATCTTGGGGCAAAGCCAGATCTCTGAGGGAGCAGAGCACCCTCCCAATGTCCAGGGGTCTGTGTCAGAGCTGGGGAGGGGCTGGGCCCTGCTCACAGTGGGGGGCCCCCCTCCAGCCCTGGGGAGGGTTCAGGCTCCATCACCCCTTTGCTCCCCCACCCCATCTTCTGCTGGGCACAGAAAGCTGGGGAACAGGGCCCATGAGCTCTGGGCCCTGGAGCAGAAACTTCAGGTGGGCTGAGGGCAGAGGGAAGGGCTGAATACCTAAAGACTTGCCCAGCAGATAAAACAACCCCCACTCCCATTTCAACGTCAGCACTTGCTGAGCTCAGAGCATTCCAGGGTGATTTTAGCGCAGCCTCACACCTGGGAGGGTTGTGCTGTTGTTATCCCCATTTTATGGAGGAAGAAACAGAGGCTCCGTGGGTCCAGAAATTCGCCCAGACTCCAACGCAGGGCCGACAACACTCAGCGGGCATCAGCAGAATGGCTGAGAGCCCCGGGCATCCAGTGAGAGGCCCCAATACCTAACTCACTGAGGCCCACCCTCCACCAGACAGAACCCCCCAAACCCAAAACATCCAGTGTGGGCTCTGACCCCAGTGCAAACCCAGAGAAAGGCTGCCAAGACCAGACCCTGCTGCAGAGGAGGGCCTGGGCGCACACAGGATGAGGAGGCTCACCCCCAGCCCTGCCCCCTTCTTGTACCAAAAGTGTCATGACTTGAACCCAGGGCTGACTCTACAGCCACACCTGGAAGCACTGGGCTGTCCCACCCCCAGGCTGGCTATATGGAGGCCCCACTGGGTCCTGAGGGCAGGTGGCTGTATCATCCGCTTAGGGAGGGGGAGGGGGTCAGTCACCCCTCAAAGTTGCACAGCTAGTGAATGGGGGTGAGATTCAAACCCAGGACTGTCGGGCTCCTACCAGCACCTAGAGAGCAGTGGGGAAGAGGGCCTGGGACCTCTGGAGAGGAGGCTCCCCACATCCATGGCGGCGCTAGACCCAGGCATGGAGGCTCGGTCACCTCTGAGGCTGCACACAGTGGTCCTGGTGCAGGACCCATGGCCACCTGGCCGCCCTCAGATCCAGTGCTGAGTGGCCATCTCTGCTGCCCCTGCCCTGACTCAACCCCTCTGCTCTCAGGGCTGTGCCCACTTCCAGATCCCTGCCCTGGGACCAGCACTGGTCGGGCACGCTGGGGATTCCTGCCAGAATTCTGGAAGCTTGGGCCCCAACAAGGTGGTCTCTTGCCCCTGAGACTCAGAAGACAGAGCCACAGGACCAGGGGAGCCTGCCCAGCCCGGAACCCCACCCCACCATGAGGCGCCTGCAGGCCTGGGGACATCGGGGCTGGGCAAGGAGTCCCCTTCCTCTGCCTCCTCTTGGGGCCAGGCTCTGACTCTCCACTGCTGCAGTAACAACTGCATGGGCTGCGTGTATGAGCTGCGTGTATGGGCTGCGTGTATGGGCTGTGTGTATGGGCTGTGTGTGTGGGCTGCGTGTATGGGCTGCGTGTGTGGGCTGCGTGTGTGGGCTGCGTGTATGGGCTGTGTGTGTGGGGTGCGTGTATGGGCTGCGTGTGTGGGCTGCGTGTATGAGCTGCGTGTATGAACTGTGTGTATAGGTTGTGTGTGTGGGCTGCGTGTATGGGCTGCGTGTGGGGGCTGCGTGTATGGGCTGCGTGTCTGCACCAGCCCCTGCCTGTGCCTCCATGTGTCTTTGCACGTGTGTGCATGTGCGCATGTTGGGGTAAGCAGAAACAACAGGACAGGAGAGGGAGGGAGACAGGGGAGATGCAGGCAGCAGAGGGTTGGGGTGACACAGAGACCGTGCTGGAAATGCACAGAGATCAGGGGACGTGCCACAGCTGGGGGGAGAGGCCCTCGGAGAGAGGGATGACAGACAGGACAGAGGGGTCCCAGCCAGGAGCCAGCCCAGGTGGCAGAATCGGGAAAGCAGAGGCCTGAGGGAGAGAAAAGGAAATGGAGAGAGGAGAGAGGAGGAGGAGGGAAGCTGAGTCCAGACCACAGCAGGGGGCCCAGAGAGTGGGGCAGACAGAGGGGTGCCGAGGCTGGGGGTCTTGGATGGGATGAGGAGGACAAAGCCAGCACATGGTGTGGGGGACAGGCAGCACCTTCTCCACCAGCCATCCCGAGTCAGCCCCACAGAAAAGCCCGGGGGGTCGGGAGCAGGTGGGGAAGCAAAGCGGGGCGGGGGCTCCCTCAGTCCCAGCCCCATCCTGACCTGGGGAGAGGACAGGCATGAGACCAGCCCGGGAAGGAGATGGTGGAGTCCTCCAAGGCTGCAAGTTCCTCACACTTAGCCCCAAACACCTCTTCTCTGCACCAGCTGGGGCTATGTGACCTTGGGCAGAGGATGCTGCCTCTCTGGGTCTCTGAGCCCCGGGAAGGTATTGAGCCTGGTGCCTGCGTGAAGGCTCAGCGAGGTGACACCTGGGTCCTGTTCAGGTGGGTCTGCTGGCAGCGCCCGAGGTGCTGGGCATGTGCCTCCTTTATCACCAGGGAGAGTGAAATAGGGCCCGAGGTACATAGTTGCTGTGACCTGAGCAGAGAGATGTGCAAACTGTAAAGTGCTGAGGACTACAGGTTGCTTATTTTAAGTGATATTCATAAAGATAAATTCAGGTTGGTGCCAGAAGGGGGAAGAGGGAGAGAGGTGCGTTGACAAGAAATCTCTGAAGACCAGGGTTGGAGGGGCAGAAACAGCCTGGGGAAGGGGCAGGGCTGTGCTGGGTCCCTCCCAGGCCACATGGAGGTCCCGCCAGAGCCAGGCTGGACCCCTGGGAGTCCCAGAAAGGCTTGAGCATCAGGGTGGGCCCTGCAGGTTTGCCTTGGAGACGTGGGCTCCAGGACCCCCCTCAGCCCCAGAATCCCCTCACAATGCCCCCACCTGATTCAGGGGCAGCTCTCAGGGAGAGTGATGAGCCCAGTAAAGCTGAGAAGGGGCACTGGGTCTGGCAGTGTGGGGGTTGCCGGAGAGCTTGGCAAGTGTGGTGGCATGAGAGCCTGACTGGCCCGAGGTCAGGAGAAGATTTTTTTTCTGACATTGATACATGATATTTTCTATATTTATGGGTACATGTGAGTGCTTGTTACATGCATAGAGTGTATAATGATCAAGGCAGGGTATTTGGGGTCTCCGTCACCTTGAATATTTTTCATTTCTGGGTGTTAGCACCATAGTCCTCTCTTTGTTACTTTGAAATATACAAAATACTGTTGCTAAGCATCGTCACCCTGGTCTGCTATCAAACATTAGAACTTCTCCTGTCTTGGCTGGGCACGGTGGCTCACGCCTGTCATCCCAGCACCTTGGAAGGCCGAGGTGGGTGGATCACCCGAGGTCAGGAGTTTGAAACCAGCCTGGCCATTATGGCACAACCCCATCTCTACTAAAAATACAAAACAGCCTGGTGTGCTGGCATGTGCCTGTAATCCCAGCTACTCGGGAGGCTGAGGCAGGAGAATCGCTTGAACCTGGGAGGCAGAGGTTGTAGTGAACTGAGATCATGCCACTGCACTCCAGTCTGGGAGACAGAGCAAGACTCCATCTCAAAAACAAACAAAAAAGCAAAACAAACAAACAAAAACTTCTGTCTGACTGCAAGGTGGAAGGAATCATGTGCTGGGTGTCAGACCTTCCGGGATGTATGTGCAGCTTCTAGGAATTGAAACCACCAGCTCTTGGAAACTTGTGCCAGGCTTCAGGGTGGAAGAGGCAGTTCTAGAGCCGCCGCCGCCAAGACTGGGAGTAGCCAAATGGCCCCATCATCTCTGGCAAGAGCAAGAGAGTACCTGGGGGCAGAGGCCATAGTTGTACCTTTCTGGGCAAAGGGTCAGTGTCTGTAGTGTCCATATGGGCAGTGAGGCTCAGCGGGGAAGCAGGCCCAGGGGTCTGTCAGAACTGGAAGGCAAAACCCCTTTAGGCTAGGTGCACCTGTACCCAGCATGTTGGGAGGCTGAGGTGGGAGGATTGCTTGAGGCCAGAGTTTGAGACCAGTCTTGGCAACATAGTGAGACCCCTGTCTCTACAAAAAACAAAAATAAAAAATTAGGCTGAGAGTGGTGGCTCACGCCTGTAATCCCAGAACTTTGAGAGGCTGAGGAGGATGTTAGGAGTTCAAGACCAGCCTGACCAACCTGATGAAACCCCGTCTCTACTAAAAATACAAAAATTAGCAAGGCATGGTGGTGCATGCCTGTAATCCCAGCTACTTGGGAGGCTGAGGCAGGAGAATTGCTTGAACTCGGGAGGTGGAGGTTGGAGTGAGCCAAGATTGTGCCATTGTACTCCAGCCTGGGCAACAAGAGTGAAACTCCATCTCAAAAAATAAAAGCCACGTGTGGTGGGGTATGTCTGTAGTCTCAGCTACTTCAGAGGCTGAGGTGGGAGGATCGCTTGAGCCTGGGAAGCCAAGGCTGCAGTGAGCCGTGATTGCACCACTGCATCCAGCTGGGACAACAGAGTGAGACCCTGTCTCAAAACAGACAACAAACAAAAACCCTTATAGTTGGATGGAGAAACTGAGGCTGGGAGAGGGGACAGGATGGAGGTTAAGGCTCAGTCTTGCCTCTCTGGGGCAGTAGAAAAGAGGAAGGGAGCCCTTTCTTGGGGCTGGCTGGGTCTTGAGGGTGGCCTGTGCTTGACCTGGGTCAGGGCGGGACCTGCTCTTGCTTTGGCACATTCTGGTGGAGCCCATGAGTCCTACAGGATAAGGCTTTGTGGTCAACAAGATGAGAGGGGGTCTGGCCTGGCACAGGATTTTAGACATGCAGGCACCTGCACAGACAGACACTTCATTCTGGGACAGCAAAACCCAGCCGCATGCTACTGCTTCCCCTCCTGTGCCCTCCTGAGACATCCCTGGTCCATGTACACTCCTACCTGCTGAGCCTCTCCTAAAAAAAAAAATTAAACATCCCCTCCTAAAAAAAAAAGATTAAAATTAAAAATTAAATAAATAAATAAAATAAAAATCCCCTTCTGCTGGGTGTGGTGGTTCACGCCTATAATTTCAGCTACTCAGGAGGCTGAGGTGGGAGGATTGCTTGAGTCCAGGAGTTCGAGATCAGGCTGGGCAAGATGGCAAGACCCCATCTCAAAAAAGAAAAAAAAAATCTTTCCTCCTAAGCCTCATTGCCCCATCTGTAAAATGAGTCAGGGAATGTGCCTGGGATGCCGCCTGCGAGAGATTCCAATGTCCCCCACTTAGGGTCACTAACTGTGGCTCTCTCTCCCCAGGGGGGCTGTCAGTGGCGGTGCCCGGGGAGATCCGAGGCTATGAGCTGGCACATCAGCGGCATGGGCGGCTGCCCTGGGCTCGCCTCTTCCAGCCCAGCATCCAGCTGGCCCGCCAGGGCTTCCCCGTGGGCAAGGGCTTGGCAGCAGCCCTGGAAAACAAGCGGACCGTCATTGAGCAGCAGCCTGTCTTGTGGTATGTCTGTGGGTGCAGCCCCCTGACACAGGCAGTGCAGGCACATCCCAAGGACCTTGCAGGCCGTAGCAGCAGTGGAGCGGCCCTCTGCCTTCAGGACCCTGCGCTGATAATGGGATGAGGAGATACAGACCCTTCCCACCATGTGTGGGGACACATTCTGAGTGTGGGGTCCCACTGGCCACTGTGGCTGGCCATGTGTCCTGAGTGGCAAGGGACACTAGGAGACTCCCGGAAGGGACACTAGGAGGATGAGCGCTGAGTGACGGGGCCACCCACCTGTGACAGGCGCTGCCCCTGTTCTGCTCCGTTCTCCTATGTGGATGGGTGTGGGGGGTGGTCTAGCTGAGTCCACCCCACCTGCTGCTTCACGTGAGCCCCCTCTGCCCCAGTGAGGTGTTCTGCCGGGATGGAAAGGTGCTTCGGGAGGGGGAGAGACTGACCCTGCCGCGGCTGGCTGACACCTACGAGACGCTGGCCATCGAGGGTGCCCAGGCCTTCTACAACGGCAGCCTCACGGCCCAGACTGTGAAGGACATCCAGGCGGCCGGTGAGTGGGTAACCTCAGGGGCCTGGGTGAGAAACCCTGTAGTAGAAACCCTGAGCTGTGGCCCAGAGCCCTGGGGTCCTCCTGTCCTGCCTGAGCCTGCAGGAAGTTCCTGGTGGAGGCGGGTCAGTGACTGGCCATGTGGGTCCACAGCTCCTGCTTATGTCAAAACTGAGAGAGGCCCTGCAGTCCAGGAGAGCAAGTCCCTGGTGGGGTAAATGCAGGTGCAGGCAAGAGCCAGGGCTAAGGAAGCACTAGAATACAGCCTGAAGATCCAGGAGGACTTCTTGGAGGAGGTGGCAGCTGGGCTGCAGATAACTTTGTTAGGCAGAGAGAGGAAGGGATTCCTAGCAGAGGAACAGCTGGGCTAAGGCCCAGGTAGAGGGGGCTTTGATTCACCAAGAGGGTTACAAGGGATGAGGGTCGCCTTGAGAGAGGCATGGGGAAGGGGTTTTGTGAGGCAGGGGCCTGGAGCTTGGCTGTGGCTTTCTTCAGGTAATTTTTGTCGCTGTTTCATGGAGGAGGATGATTAGCGTGTTGACCTTTACCACTGAGGCTGGAAATTGGCATGCCAATACCCTGTCTGTCTGGAGCTGACTCCAGGAGAATTAAGAGCCTCCCTCCCTCCCTCTATCCATTCATCATGAGGAGAAGAGGCCAAGCGGCAGGGACACCGGCAGGAATTCTCTACTTAGAAAAGGCCCTCTGAGGGCCGGGCGTGGTGGCTCATGCCTGTAATCCCAGCACTTTGGGAGGCCGAGGCGGGCGGATCATGAGGTCAGGAGATCAAGACCATCCTGGCTAACACGGTGAAATCCCGTCTCTACTAAAAATACAAAAAAAAAAAAAAAATTAGCCGGGCGTAGTGGCGGGCGCCTGTAGTCCCAGCTACTTGGGAGGCTGAGGCAGGAGAATGGCGTGAACCTGGGAGGTGGAGCTTGCAGTGAGCCGAGATTGCGCCACTGCACTCCAGCCTGGGTGACAGAGCCAGACTCCGTCTCAAAAAAAAAAAAAAAAAAAAGGCCCTCTGAACCAGGCGCGGTGGCTCACGTCTGTAATCCCAGCACTTTGGGAGGCTGAGGCGGGTGGATCACCTGAGGTCAGGAGTTCAAGACCAGCCTGGCCAACATGGTGAAACCCTGTCTCTACTAAAGATACAAAATTAGGCATGGTGGGTTGTGCCTGTAATCCCAGCTACTTGGGAGGCTGTGGCAGGAGAATCGCTAGAACCTGGGAGACTGAGGTTGCAGTGCGCTGAGATTGCACCACTGCACTCCACAGAGCGAGACTCCAACTCAAATAAAAAAAAAAAAAAGGCCGTCTGAGGCCAAGCTTGGTGTCTCATGCCTGTAATCCCAACACTTTGGGAGGCTGAGGTAGAAGTTGAGGCCAGGAGGTCCAAGACAAGCCTGGGCAACATAGTGAGTCTACAAAAAAAAATATTGAGAATCTACATAAATATAGTGGGGGTGGGGAACAAGAAAACATTAAAAATTCAAAGCACAGTGAAAAGAAATATAGCAAAACACGGCCGGGCGTGGTGGCTCACTCCTGTAATTCCAGCACTTTGGGAGGCCAAGGCAGGCGGATCACGAGGTCAGGAGATCGAGACCATCCTAGCTAACACAGTGAAACCTGTCTCTACTAAAAATACAAAAAAATTATCCAGGTGTGGTGGTGGGTGCCTGTAGTCCCAGCTACTCGGGAGGCTGAGGCAGCAGAATGGCATGAACCTGGGAGGCGGAGCTTGCAGTGAGCCGAGATTGCACCACTGCACTCCAGCCTGGGCGATAGAGCGAGACTCCGTCTCAAAAAAAAAAAAGAAATATCGCAAAACCCAACAAAAAAATTAAAATTTGCTGGGTGTGGTGGCGCCTTTAGTCTCAGCTACTGAGGAGGATCTGCTGGAGGATCACTTGAGCCCAGGAGTTCAAGGCTGTGATTAAGCCACTGCACTCCGGCCTGGTTGACAGAGCAAGATCCTATCTCTAAAGAAAAAAAAGGAAAACACTCTCTGGCCACAGATGAGAGAGGGCAGACAGGAAGCCAGTAAGCCAAGCAGGCAGAGGGCAGGTGGCCCCAGCCTGGCTGTGAGGTGGTGAGCAGTGTCAGGGAGACAGGAGTTCAGGAGCGGGTGAGAGTTCCCAAGGAGGTGAGGTTGCCTGTGGCCCCCTCCCAGGGCACAGTCCCACCCCTCCAGTAGTGCACTCTATCCTCCCTGGTAGGTACAGGCTTTTCCCCACCACCATGATGCAGCCATGCCTGCCCCTAACACCACTGGTGCAGCTCCATCCTCCACGCGATGGTGCAGCCACATCCCAGTGCCCATTCGAGCTGCTGTCCCATTGCAGGGGGCATTGTGACAGCTGAGGATCTGAACAACTACCGTGCTGAGCTGGTCGAGCACCCGCTGAACATCAGCCTGGGAGACGCAGTGCTGTACATGCCCAGTGCGCCGCTCAGCGGGCCCGTGCTGGCCCTCATCCTCAACATCCTCAAAGGTGAGTGGTCGCACCACAGCCCTGCGGTGGGGCCTATGACACTGCCTCTCTCTCCCCACGCCCCACCGCTGCTGCATCTCTGCTCGCCCCCCATGCCACGTCTTGCCATCACTGAGCTCCGGAGGAAGTGTCCCTGTGTCACAGCTCACCATGTCCTGAAGGAGGCAGTGCAGAGCGACAGGGCTGAAGCGGGCAATGCTGAAGGGTTGGAGGAGGAACAGGAGTCATCAGGAGGGAGAGAGGTGCAGAAGCTCAGGGCTGCAGGGCCTGGTCCAGAGGGCACCCCTGGTCCAGTGGGTGGCCCTGCCACTTGGTCATTGCATGGCCAGAGCTGATGCGTGATGCGAGGTCCAGGCTCGGGAGCCCTCACCTTACTTCACTCTCACCACAGCCTTCTGAAGCAGCTGCTGCTATTGGTTATTAAACGCTCCTTGAAGTGGGCAAAGTGGCTGAGGCAGGTGTTAACCCTCTGAGCCCCTCAGAGCCTCTGGGGCTCAGCAACGTGCACCTGGCTCTGATCAACCAGGGTACAACTTCTCCCGGGCAAGCATGGAGACCCCTGAGCAGAAGGGCCTGACGTACCACCGCATCGTAGAGGCTTTCCGGTTTGCCTACGCCAAGAGGACCCTGCTTGGGGACCCCAAGTTTGTGGATGTGACTGAGGTAAGGGGCAGGGGCTGGCCCACTGTGGGTGTGGGGCCTGCTGTAGAGGCATCAGGTGGGCTCCCCAGGGTGGCTACAGCCTCATATATGCTTTATGAATCCATTCCTGCCACAGACTTTGATTGCGGGCCTACTGTGTGCTCGGATGGACTGGTGGGTGACCCCCAGTCTTGGCTTCTGCCCCACAGAACTGACAGTGTGGGGAATTAGTGGCCACCCTCCTACCTCAGGTCCTTTGCACATGCTGTGGTTCTCGAGTGCTCAGTGCTGAGATGAGGAACGCATGGGGGCATTGCAGCCCTCGGGCATGGTGAGACGGGTGGGTGAAAGGGAGAGGGCCAGGTGAAAGAGACCTCAGCCACCCACTCCCTGTCACTCCAAACTAACGCTTCCCAGATGCCACCCTCAGCCTTGCACCGCCTGACCCACTCACTCAGTAGTTGCCCCAGCTCCATGCTGGGTCCCTATGAGACCCTGTCATATCCCTTCCCGCTGAGGATCCTCACATCCCTCCTTACCTACTCGGGTCCTTGGCATTCCTGGGCAGATCTGCAGACCCCCCACACTGACCAGTGACCTCCCAGGAGGGACGTCAGCTGCCCGGGTGGTGTCTTCTCTTTCCCCGTGAGCATTCTGCACCTCTGACTCCCGCTGCAGCCAGTGACCTGGTGTCTTGTCTCTCTGAGGGGACAGGGCCACTACAGCATGTCCCTCTGCCCTCCCTTTTGGCTAAGGCCAGCTCCTTCATCCACTCGCTGGCTCAGGGTGCTGTTCCTACAATGCTCCTTTCTGCCTCTGACCATTTACTTCTTTATCAGGGATTATTCCCGAAAGAAAGGCAGCTGTTGTTGCTCTAGAAACTTCCATCTGCTGCCTCCTTCTGTCCTTTGCTTCTCTTACACCAAACATGGCTGGGCTATGTCCTCTCTCCCATCAGAGTATCCCCTCCTCTGCTCTATCCCCATGCCACCAGATCGCCATGTCCAGCCTCAGTTTCCCCATCAGGCCCCACTCAGCAGCATCTCATACAGGTCACCACACTCCTCAAGTTTTCATTTTGCAGCCGGGTGCGGTGGCTCATGCCTGTAATCCCAGCACTTTGGGAGGCCGAGGCGGGCAGATCACGAGGTCAGGAGATCGAGACCATACTGGCTAACGGTGAAACCCCGTCTCTACTAAAAATACAAAAAAATTAGCTGGGCGTCGCGGCATGCGCCTGTAGTCCCAGCTGCTGGGGAGGCTGAGGCAGGAGAATGGCGCGAACCCGGGAGGCGGAGCGTGCAGTGAGCCGAGATCGCCCCACTGCACTCCAGCCTGGGTGACAGAGCAAGACTCCATCTCAAAAAAAAGTTTTCATTTTGCAAATTTTCACACCTACAAAAATGTAAAAAAACCCCAAAACTGCCCAAGCGTCAATGTTACCTTTCCCTGGAGTCTGTAGTGTGGACGTTTCTGCCGGATTTCCTAACTATCTCCATCTCCACCCACGTCTATTGGGATTCATGTTTTTCTGAGGGATTCCACAGTAGGTTACTGATGTCACACCTCAGGGTGTGTCTCAAAAGTGAGACTTGAACATAACACAGCAGGATGTTGGGGTGACACAACCTGCTGTCCCTTCTCTTTACCTACAGTAGGCTCCCTTGGCTGTTTTGTTTTTGTTTGGATAGAGTCTCTGTCATCCAGGTTGGAGTGCAATGGTGTGATCTTGGCTCACTGCAGCCTCAGCCTCCAGGGCTCAAGCAGTCCTCCCACTTCAGCCCCCTGAGCAGCTGGGACCAGAGGCACGTGCCACCAAACCTGGATAATTTTTGTATTTTTTTTAGAGACAGGGTCTTGCCATGACTAGTCTTGCCCAGACTGGTCTCAAACTCCTGGGATCAAACTATCCTCCCACCTCAGCCTCCCAAAGCACTGGGATTACAGGTGTGTTTTTTTTTTTTTTTTTTCAGACGGAGTCTCGCTCTGTCGCCCAGGCTGGAGTGCAGTGGCGCGATCTCGGCTCCCTGCAAGCTCCACCTCCTGGGTTCACGCCATTCTCCTGCCTCAGCCTCCCAAGTAGCTGGGACTACAGGGGCCCACCACTGCGCCCAGCTAGTTTTTTGTATTTTTAGTAGAGACGGGGTTTCACCGTGATCTCGATCTCCTGACCTCGTGATCCGCCGCCTTGGCCTCCCAAAGTGCTGGGATTACAGGCGTGAGCCATCGCGCCCGGCCTGTTTTGTTGATTTTTAAAGCCCGGGGCAGTAGTCTTGGAAAATGTCCCACATCCTGGATTTGCCGTTCTGTTTCCTTGAGGGCAGATTCAGACAGAACACCTTTCCCTGGGATTGGTCAACTAATCCGTGGGGTGTTGCTGAAACTCTCTCTTTTTTTTTTTTTTTTTGAGACAGAGTCTCACTCTGTCCCCCAGGCTGTCCCCCAGGCTGCAGTGCAGTGGCGCGATCTCGGCTCACTGCAAGCTCCACCTCCCAGGTTCAGGCCATTCTCCTGCCTCAGCCCCCCAGGTAGCTGGGACTATAGGCGCCCACCACCGCGCCGAGCAAATTTTTTGTATTTTTAGTAGAGACGGGGTTTCACTGTGTTAGCCAGGATGGTCTCGATCTCGTGATCCGCCCGCCTCGGCCTCCCAAAGTGTTGGGATTACAGGCGTGAGACACCGTGCCCGGCGTTGAAACTCTCTTGAGGCATTTTCTTCGGCCTTCGGGTCCATCCTCTCTGTCTCCTCCTTAACCTCCTCATCTCCTCCTCGCCACTGCCTTGGGGACCTTGGCCAGGCTCATGGCATCCAGCAGCCACTCAATGTCAATACCTCCATGTTCATCTCTCAGCCCGCCCTTGCCTGTGAACCCATGCTTTTTTTTTTTTTTTTTTTAAATAAGTGCACCCATGCTCTTCAGGTCTGATGAAGTATTCAAAATCAAGCTCCTGACCATCCCCAAACCTGCCCCTTCTGCAGGGTTTACTTCCCTAGTCAGCGCCATCCTTGATTCTTCTCTTTCTGCCACCCAGGCCGTCATCTCTCGCCTGGTTGAGACCCACAGCCTTCCCTTTGGGCTTTATCCTTATCCCCGTCATAGCTGCCAGAGTGACCCTGTGAAAACACTCCCCAGCCTGCTCATTCCTCTGCTCTAAGCCTGCATGGCACAGAGCAAAAGCCGGTTGTTATGGGACCTAGGAGGTCCTGTAGGATGGGCCCCAGCCTGCATCTTCATCCTCTTCTCCCCCTCTACCCCATTCACTCTCTGCCTATCGCTCACCAGCGTATACCACCTGCCTCAGGGCCTTTGCACTGACCATTTGGGCCGCATTCCAGGCTCTTTTCACACGTTGCCTCTTCCGAGAAGCCCTCCCTGACCACTCTGACCATACCTCATGCCTCTTGATTCCCATTACCTGGCTTGTGGTTTCAGCATTTTCCTTGTGTGTGTTTGTTTTTCTTGGCATGAGGGCAGGACCTAAGTGTCTGTTCCCTGTTGATTCCCCAGTGCCAGGCATGCAGTGCAAACTCTAGAAATATATATATATATATATATATATATTTTTTTTTTTTTTTTTTTTTTTTTTTTTTTGAGACGGAGTCTTGCTCTGTCGCCCAGGCTACAGTGCGATGGCACGATCTCGGCTCACTGCAAGCTCTGCCTCCCAAGTTCATGCCATTCTCCTGCCTCAGCCTCCTGAGGGACTACAGGCGCCCGCCACCATGCCTGGCTAATTTTTTGTATTTTTAGTAGAGACGGGGTTTCACCGTGTTAGCCAGGATGGCCTTGATCTCTTGTCCTTGTGACTCCGCCTCCCAACGTGCTGGGATTACAGGCTTGAGCCACCGCGCCCAGCCTTCTAGAAATATTTTTTGTATGAAGGAATGAGTGATTGAATGCGGCAAGGGTCTGGAGGCTGAGGACCAGGCAGACAGACATTCAGAGTTGCTGGAACGCGACAGAGACAGGGAGTCAGACTGGTCATGCAAGGTCCTGGGCCTGCCCTTGGGCCCCGGGGAGCCACGGAAGGCTGTGGGTGCTGGAGGATTGTGGTCAGAGCCACAGTCAGGGGCCTTCTGAGACCTGTGCCCCCTCCCCACCCTCCCTCCCCACCTCCTCAGGCCAGCTCTGGGGTCTTGGCAGGTGGTCCGCAACATGACCTCGGAGTTCTTCGCTGCCCAGCTCCGGGCCCAGATCTCTGATGACACCACTCACCCGATCTCCTACTACAAGCCCGAGTTCTACACGCCAGATGACGGGGGCACTGCTCACCTGTCTGTTGTCGCAGAGGACGGCAGTGCTGTGTCCGCCACCAGCACCATCAACCTCTAGTAGGGGCTGCTGGGCCACCTGGGCGGGGCAGGGCCAAGGGCGGGTGGCCCAGGGACTGCCCGCTTATCCAGTAAGGTGGCTCCATCACCTCTTTTCCTGGTGGGAAACTGAGGCCCGACCTTGGTAGCTTGTCCTGGGCCTCTCAAGGAGTATGTTTGAGCTTCAGTGGGTGGATAGGGACCAGGCTGGGCCAGGCGAGGTTGGGCACTGTCTGACCTGGCTGGGCGGTAGCTTTGGCTCCAAGGTCCGCTCCCCGGTCAGCGGGATCCTGTTCAATAATGAAATGGATGACTTCAGCTCTCCCAGCATCACCAACGAGTTTGGGGTGCCCCCTCACCTGCCAATTTCATCCAGCCAGGTATGGGGTGAAGGTCCGAGGGTGGGGGACTGGGGTAGAGAGGGGCAGGTGTCCTAGGCAGGCAGCTGACGGGCATCCCTGTCTTCTCCCATCGGCCGCAGGGAAGCAGCCGCTCTCGTCCATGTGCCCGGCGATCATGGTGGGCCAGGACGGCCAGGTCCGGATGGTGGTGGGAGCTGCTGGGGGCACACAGATCACCACGGCCACTGCACTGGTATGTGTCACGCCTTTTTTCCCTGGCCCTGCCCACCCTGCACAGCCCTCAGGCCATGCTGATCACACTCCCATGCCCCAGGCCATCATCTACAACCTCTGTTTCGGCTATGACGTGAAGCAGGTCGTGGAGGAGCCCCGGCTGCACAACCAGCTTCTGCCCAACGTCTCGACAGTGGAGAGAAATATTGACCAGGTGGGCCGGGGGTTGGAGAAACTGAGTTATGGTGTGGGGCCCAGGGCATCCTGGGCTGGAGGCCTGGATCATCACGGAGTGGACAATGGTTGGTGTCCTCTCTCTAGTGCCTGGGCCATCTGGAGCCCCTGTGCCGTGAGGGCCAAACCCCCTGCTCCAGTGAGACCCAGCAGGCCCCAACCTGCTCTTCCTGATGACCTGGCCCGAAATGGCACCACCTAGGCTGAGGTCTGTGACCACACAGGCGTGGTTCAGATGGCATCTGGAGCCCTGCTCAGGCTTCCCCTCTCCTCCCACCCCCAGGCAGTGACTTCAGCCCTGGAGACCCGGCACCATCACACCCAGATCGCGTCCAGCTTCATCGCTGTGGTGCAAGCCATCGTCCGCACGGCTGGTGGCTGGGCAGCTGCCTCGGACTCCAGGAAAGGCGGGGAGCCTGCCGGCTACTGAGTGCTCCAGGAGAACAAGGCTGACAAGCAATCCAGGGTCAAGATACTCACCAGGACCAGGAAGGGGACTTTGGGGGACGGGCTTTCCCTGTGAGCAGCAGAGCAGCACAATAAATGAGGCCACTGTGCCAGGCTCCAGGCGGCCTCCCTGGCCTGGCTCCCCACTCTCTGGGCCTCAGTGTATTGTGTGTGAAATGGAGCCATCTGGCTGGGGAGGAATGGAGAGGTGGGATTCGGACATCTTCATAATGCGGGCACTGGAACTAGCCTCAGCATCTTTAGCATAGGGAAAGCCAGGCACATGGCTGGGGGCCAGGGGAAGGTTCACACCAAGCCCTGCCCCTTCCCACCCTGATCCCCCGGACTTTGGGGCCAGGCCCTCCCTTACTGGGGCTGGGCAGTGACACTACCTAGGACTAGCCACCAGGGGGTGCTGCGACCCTGGCGCTTTCTTAGGCAGAGAGGGTGGCCAGCTGATGCTGGGAACCCGGGTGCCTTCTCAGACCCTTAGGCGTCCAGCTGACCCTGCCAATGACACGGGAGGTGAAGCTGAGGTCCGAGGAATGGGGACTGGGCAACAGGCTGGAGGAAAACATCTTGGTCAGAGCCACGCCCCTGGGGGTTTTCCAAATGCAAGCCCAGAGTGAAACACAAGCTTGTGATCCTCTCCAGAGGGAGGCCTGGTTCTCAGGGAACAGCAAACGGGAAGATGTCCCCACATCCCAGGGATCAGGGGTTAGACCAGCCGGGGACGCAGCCCAGAGGGAGTGGGTCCGGAAGGAAACAGCTAGACACAGCAGCCTTCACCATCGGCAGCCCCTCCAGGCCTCCCTCGGGGCCTGCTCCCTCCTCTGTGCACAGTTCCAACACCTGGGGCAGGGTTCTGGGAAGGGCTGGTGGGGGGCGGTGATCACAGCCCAGCACCTGGATATCACCAGGGGCACTGGGGCCAGGGCCCAGGTGAGGCCAGGTCGGGGCTATCCTTCAGGAGCCCCGAAAACCTGGTGATTCCAAAGGGCCCACAGACAAACAGGGTTTTATGCCTGCAGAGTCAAGTACCACTGGGTCTGAGCCCTGGAGGACTGTGTCTCTGGGGCTCCACAGGGGTGAGATGGAGGTGGGCTCAACTGGTGTACAAGTCACTCCTCAATCCTTATTTATTTAATTTTTTTTTTTTTAATTTAAACCAATAGAGATGGGGTCTCACTATGTTGACCAGGCTGGTCTTAACTCCTGACTTCAAGCAGTCCCCCCATCTCAGTCTCCCAAAGTGCTAGGATTACAGGGGTGAGCCACTGCACCCGGCCTCAATCCTTATTTTGGCCTGAGAGGAAAGGCCGTGGCCCCATTTGCAGGGGAGAAGACCGAGGTCGGAAGGGCAGGCCTTGCTCTGGGTGGCACAGCAGCAAGAGAAGTGGGACCTGGCCACGAGGCTTCCTGGACCTGACACGCTGGTGGGGTACACCCTGGTTCTCCAGGTCCCATGGGGCTCAGCCCAGGACTACCTCGGGGGTTGGGGGACATAAATCCTCTCCTTCATTCTCATCACCCCTTCTCCCATCATTTCCTGAGGAAGGACATTCAGGGACCTGAAGGGGTGGCCTGCCCCTCCACACTTGTGGGCGCTTCTCATCAGGTGGGACAAGAGACTGAGAAAAGAAAGAGACAGAGACAAAATATAGAGAAAGAAAAGTAGGCCCAGGGGACCTGCACTCAGCATACGGAGGACCCAGGCTGGCACCAGTCTCTGAGTTCCCTCAGTATTGATTGATCATTCTCTCTACCATCTCGGAGAGGGGGATGTGGCAGGACAATAGGGTAATAGTGGGGAGAGGGTCAGCAGGAAAACATGTGAACAAATGTCTCTGTGTCATAAACAAGGTTAAGAAGAAGGTGCTGTGCTTTGATATGCACATACATAAACATCTCAATGCATTAAAGAGCAGTATTGCCACCAGCATGTCTCACCTCCAGCCCTAAGGCGGTTTTCTCCTATCTCAGTAGATGGAATATACAATCGGGTTTTACACGGAGACATTCCATTGCCCAGGGACGAGCAGGAGACAGATGCCTTCCTCTTATCTCAACTGTAAAGAGGCCTTCGTCTTTTACTAATCCTCCTCAGCACAGACCCTTTATGGGTGTCGGGCTGGGGGACGGTCAGGTCTTTCCCTTCCCACGAGGCCATATTTCAGGCTATCACATAGGGAGAAACCTTGGACAATACCTGGCTTTCCTAGGCAGAGGTCCCTGTGGCCTTCTGCAGTGTTTTGTGTCCCTGCATACTTGAGATTAGGGAGTGGTGATGACTTTTAACAAGCATTCTGCCTTCAAGCATTTGTTTAACAAAGCACATCCTGCATAGCTCTTAATCCATTAAACCTTGAGTGGACACAGCACATGTTTCCGTGAGCACAGGGTTAGGGCTAGGGTTACAGATTAACAGCATCTCAAGGCAAAAGAATTTTTCTTAGTACAGAACAAAATGGAGTCTCTTATGTCTACTTTCTACATAGATAGAGTAACAGTCTGATCTCTCTTTCTTTTCCCCACAGGGACCTTCCTGGCTGTGCCTCAGGTCAGGACCAGAATGACACACATTCCTTTCCCTGGGCCTTTGCTGGGGGTTGGGGGGAACCCTGCACCCTAGCCTCTGCCTGACCAGGATGGTGGGGAGAGGAGCGGGACGTCCCCCACGCTGCTGTCTCCACTGTTCCTGCTGCCCAGATCTCTGGGCTTCCAGGACTGCAGCGGGTGGGTGGGTGGGCTGGCCTGAGCCCAGGAATGCACTTCAGCTCCTGGTTGAGCAATGTCACTGAGGCTTGGGAGTCAGGTGGGGGTGGGAGGAGGCGTCCACCCCCCCACCGTGAGACGCAGTCGTGGGAACAGCCTGCCTCTAAACAACCACTCCAGTCCAGGCTGACCAGGGGCTCTGGCTGGACGCAGGAGCCTGGCAGGCTGTGTGGCCTGTAAGGACACAGTCTGTCTCTGTGCCTCAGTTTCTCTGCTGCCCAGATGGGGGGGCCCGGACTCCAGGTGTAGACATCTGGAGCAGGCAGTGTTCAGCTGGAGAGGAAGCATGGAGGACTGTGGGGGCCACATGGGAAGGATTCCAGCTCACATCACCTGCACCACTGCTGAGCCTGGTCAGCAGAGCCCCTCAGTGGGTCCTCACTCTCCTGGCTACCTCCCGTTTAGGCACCCTGAGGCCTGGGGAGAACAGAGCCAGGCCAGTGTCCCCAGAGAGGCTGCGCTGCCAGCACAGTAATAGTGGATTTGGATTCAGGGAAGCAGACCTGCAGCCAGGGTGGGAAAGAGCTGCAGGCGGGGTGGGCGCCCACATGGCACAGCCCCCCTCCTTGGAGGTCCATGCTGCATTTCCAGGACAGCAAGTCGCAGGGATGGATGGTGCCAGGTACCAAGGGCTAGAGGCATGGTCTGTCTGCATTCCCCACATGGGCGTCTTGTAGTCACCAGCATTTGATACTATCAAGTCCCCCAGTCCTCTGTGCAGACTGGGAAGCCCTTGGTCACCCTGGGAGGGTTGGGAGACCCAGGCCAGGCTGCAGAAGCATAAGGACTTGAACCCGGGTCCTGAGTGACACCACCTTGGGTCCTCCCCCCCCATCTGTATTTAGCTCCACCTTGATGCT